>NC_044008.1:30700390-31002448 GCF_900496995.4 Aquila chrysaetos chrysaetos
CACAGCCATGTGCATTTTTAGATATTACGGCCGCTAACTATTGACATTTTCCTAAGGGCTATGCTTCCATACAGACAAGGAGTAACTTTTATTAATGTGTATCCCTCTGAAACGGAATTATTTTTTCAATGATAAGCAAAAGCAACATTTCTAGCTCTAGTTCTTTGTCTGTTTTGAAGCTGAAAGGCTTGTTGCCAACAATGAGTTCAGGTTTCTAAATACAGTTGTACTTCATAGTGGAAAGGGTTATGCTCAAATTACTTAATCTGCTACCAACTTTCTTTTATCAGACCTCAGAGTTAGTGTTGATAGGATAGAGGTAAAGCAGATGGAAACAAATCTAGGCCATGAACCTGTAAAGAATTTCACATAAGGAAAAGTTCACATCTACACAAAGCACCAGTTACTTCATTAAAAGCTATGTAGGTAGTAGGTGCTATATGACTTCGCAAAATCTGGAGCCGGGTAGTTAGAAGAGCCATATAGTACAGGCAAATTCAGTCACGTGTGATGGGGATGAATGAAAGCAGTGGTGATGAGCTGATGCTTATCTTGGTGATCAAGGGGATTTTGCATATTCCAGCAAATTCGTCTATTCATGTAGCAACTGTGTTCTAGGAAACAGAAAGGACAAGGTCCCAGGCAAGAGCTATAGTCGCTTTCCTCATTATAGGTCCCAGAGCTAGAGTCAGCATTCCTCAGGAACGGCCTGAGGTCTGAAAAATCTTAACAAGTTTTATACCTATTGGGTCCAACTCAGAGTGGTATCTTCTAATTTTCAGCCCTGGCTCTATTTTAATAGGCAAGAATCTCTGGCATACCAGCATCTGCTGAAGGCTGGAAGTGAGTCACGCATAGCAACCACAACCTCGCTATGCCACGTGGGAATCTTGATGAAGACGGAGTAGTGAAATGCAGCTAGAGAATCCTTATGTGCAGCTGGATTAGGTAGATGAAATGCGGGAACTGTAAAGAGGTTTTCAAGCTCAGTGTATGTATTCCATTTTAAACCTGAGTTCATCTCAGTATGTCTATGTCTTACTTGTGGTGACATCTCAGGTTTTGTAACCTATAGTAATTGGTTATCGTTTATCGGGATCTTCTCAATGGTAGATCTTTAAGACCGAGATGCCTTTGTTGATTTCATAAGGATCTGCCTGTTGCTCATGGGGCCCGGTATGTGCATGGGATATACCTTTTAGTGTCACGGCTCTTTGAGCTAATCCGTGTCTGAAGTTGATGAAGAAAATAGTGGCAGTAATGATTTGAATATAAGGCCTAGAATTTTCATCCTGATTGTGACTTGTAAGTCTTACGGGTGGCAGGAAATCTTGAACTTTCTATCCTTACAGAGAGGACTTTCTCCATTTCTTTGCTCACATCTATTTTCCTTTCTGTGGAGAATTAACTGAAACAGGTTTACCCTTTTTCTATTAACACTGTGCGGTGTGGCAAATAATACATGATCAGTGAGAGGGAACCTCCTTCTCCCACGAATCAATTTTTTTAATTTAGCCACTTTCCCTGATAATGTCACTTTTTTTTTTTTAAGTATATATGGCAAGCCTCCATGTGTTTCTCAAGGGCAGAACCTCAGACTTGAATTTCTTACCTTTTTTGATGAAACTAAACAATTGCTATTTTTGTTACATTTTATTGTGGTTTAATATTAAAAATGGATGGACAACAATAGCAATTCTAGATTATTTGCCTTTCATAACTATTTGCACAAGAGCTATATTGCCAATTTAGAAATCTGTACAGAGTCACTAAGCTAAATATTAAAACTAGAACATCATGTTGCTTTTAGTTACTTTTACTCTGAGACTAAGAGAAGTATTGTAGTAATTTTCCCATGCCATCAATAGCATGAAGTTATCTTGGTGGTGACAAGGAACAGCATGGATATGTGCAGTGTGCGTTCAGAATATGGTTACCTAATGATAGTTTAAATCAAATACACTAAACTGTTGGAGTGTAATGGGTACTGAAGTGCAATTCTTAGTAGTGAGTTGCACAATTTAATTTTTTTCAACTTGCAGATCTAGAAAATTAATTAAAAGATCACTGGAACATACAACATCCTTCCTGATTAAAAAACAAACTATTTAATTAGGAATGCAGTAAATGTTTCCCCTCTCCTCTGTAATTTGATTGCCAAAAACTGTGGTTGCACATTAGGTATTTTTCTTTAAATGTAAAGTTATCTTTACATTAATAAGTTGGGGGTAGAAAGGATCATGTACATAATGACTTACTGGTGGAGGAGCTGTTTCAGAGGCTTTCACATAGTTCCCATTACTAAGGAAACCACTTATTTTGTCTGTGCATGTTTTGAATAGATCTCTCATTTGAAGTCTGGTGCTCAAACGCTGAGGATTGCATTATAGCACTGAGAAAGAGGCAAAGGAAACAAAAGAGGCTTAAAACCACCGCATCTTTAAGGAATACAGCCTAAGAGTATTGTATGACAAGCTTATGAAAACGTACACATCTCTTTCTATTTGAGGGATGTATATATATATATGCATTTTGATTGTTTTGTTCCTACTAAAACCAAAAGGAAAGTATTAATAAGTAAAACAGGGAAAGCAGATGTTGTTTTGTCCTGCACTTTGCATGCCTCTATTGTAAGGACGCTTGAGAAATCCGGGTTACCGTTTAGGTAGTATCAAGTAGGAGTTCTGATATTCATTCGCTGAAATGAAACGTGGTATTAGATTGAAGTAGAAAGAAGTAACTATCCAATGATAATGGCTAAAACAAGGCTGCGAGGATGGCTATGCATTCAACAGTTGACCAAACCTTTGCTTGGAAAGTGAGTCTGGTTTGACAAGATTCCTAGCTTAAGACATGACTGCAAACGCACACCCAAACGTCCTTAGATTATATTGGGGGCAGCACATTTTCCCCGCATGAATAGTACATGTATTCTGTGCTGACCAAACACTGGTGTTAACAGTTGAATTAAACCCCCCTCTATTAGCAATTGTGTATGCTCAACTGATATGCTCAGAAACAAAAGGTTGCCTTAGTAGAGCCAGACGAATCTGGTTTGAGGGGATATGTTTTTAAAGTATAAATATATAAATAACTTGGAGCTGATTCCAAACTATTCCTTAAAGATCAGAATTGTTCACGAATAAGCTGGAAGTGTCAGAGAGATGTAGAAATCTAACAGATTGCCAGAGAGCTGGAGGAAAATTAAGTATGTGGCCAAAAAGTGTTCTTATTCAGCATGTCCAATATATAAATTAGTATATCAGTTAGTTTTTCTGTCAAACAGGATAGAAAACCAAAGACAAAGATGGAAATTCCCATTTTTAAGGCCGGCAAACCCCACGACTCAGTAGGGTCATGTGACAACAAAACCAGTACTACAGAAAGTTAATTTCCTTTGAAAATAGAAATACATTCTATATTTTGTGTGTGTGTTACTGCCAATTTATTTTGAAATGAACACCCTTAAATCATCAGCAGCTGATATCTGATATGTCTGATGAATAATTATTCTTAATATACGTTGCATAGTTCATGTGCCGTTTTGGGTGACGAGATTACTTTTAAAGCTAATATGCTTTGAAGGGATTTATGTATGTGTTTGTGTGCACAATTAATGAGCAGCCAGTCCCATATAGATTTTCTTTAACTCCTTGACTGTTAAATGAGAGGGAGAATGACAGCTGTGGTAAAGCTGACATGTCCTTGGCTTGACTTAGTTGAATACTTTGGGGGGAAATAAAATAAATGTCTTCAGATTACACAGAGATATAAGAACTCATTTGTCTCAGCTAAGAAATATCAATTTTTAATATTCCAGAGTATTTGTGTTGTTTCAATCCTGTACTGGTTATGTTTGCTTTCTACTGTCTTACTGCAAGGATTCACAGCATGTCTCAAGGTACGCTAAAAGCATTGCTATTCATTATCCTTAAATTTATGCTTGAAGCAAGAAATAAGATCCTCAGTGTTTGGTAATACTGACAATTTCCTTTACGGTGTAACTGGTATGTTTCCAAAAGAGTGTATTCAGCCTCCAACTCCCGTCAGTATTATCACAAAAGAGATGAAATCAGTATTTTTTGTGTAAAACAGCTGGGATAGGTCTGTCAGAAAAAGCTAACATCTGTTATGATACAAGAGTGTCAATTTACCTGGTGAGGACCAGGGTCTTTTGATACTGAGAGACAGTGAAGAGTTAATAATTGAATTTGTAGTTCTAGTTACTAGAGAAGAGGAAACAACATTTTAAAATAACTTTTAATTTAAATATTTGGGTAAAAAATATAATAAAAAATGCAGTAGATAATAAAAAGAATAGTTTAGTGCCAAGTAAATTTTATGATGACATCACTGTGAGGAAGAAGTAAAGGACAGCGAGAACAGGAGAAGGAGGGAAGTTTTCCCATGATAAGCAGCTCAGAGGAACATAGGAATATCATTCAGAAAGGCTGTTTGAACTTTAATAATAGAAATGGGATTATACTCTAAGTAGTCTACAATGAAAGGTCATTTGGAGCCAATAGCATGCAATTCTGCTGTAAGTTGTGGGCTTATTACTTAGAAATAACTGAGGAGGAGAACATATCTCTCTATTACTGGTCGATCAAGAAGTATGAGCTGACAGCATGGCACAGCTGTGGGAAAAAAGCAAATACGGTCCTAGGATGCACCAGTAAAGTTATTCCAGTAGCGGTAAGGAATTAGTAGCACTTTGGACACCTCATTTAGAATAATTCATTCAGTTGTGGTTTTGTGCTTGAAAAAACATGTGAACTCCAACTGGAACACATGCAATTAAATACTATTCAGATGACAGCGGAGCCCACATTACAGAGGGCTTTATACAACCTTGCCTTGTATAGTGTAGGAGAGTCAGGGAGAAAATAAGATTCCTGCTGATAAATACATCCTGCTGGTACACAATGAGGTAAAGCTAGCAGAAGAACAAAATGTGTAAGTGACTGTGATTAAATTTAAGTCTGGAAATTAGAAAAGGTTTTTTTTTTTTTTTTTTCTTCATGTTTGAGTCATCACATCCTGGGACAAGTTTCCAGCGGAAATACTTTGGGCAGAAAAACGAAACCAAGAGCAAACCAAAACAACTACAACCCAGACAAAACCAACCACTAACAAAAAAACATCTTTAAAGATACTGATTGGTATATTTATAAAAGAGGTATGTTTACAAACAGCTGGCTTCATGCCTATAAAAGAAGGAGCTAGACATAACATTTTAGGAAGATCTTTCCAGTCCTTTTTAGCTTATCAAAGATAAACCCCACTTAGCGGATTTCTGTATAAATCCAGTCCCCATCTCTATGTTCTAAATTCTATTAAAGTGGTTTTGAGACTCTTGAATATTTGTAAGCGTGGGAATTTCTGACTCCCCAGCTGGTGGGAATACTGATTTTTCAGCGGTAAAACAGCTTTTCTCAATATTTACCCCAGCAAGTATGAATAAAGCAAATATAAGTTTAGTAATTTACATTTACTTACCATTATAAAATAGTGGTTTAGTTATCTCTACATGCTAATAGTTGAGAGGCACTGCAAAAAGTTCAGAAGAAAACAGGCAACTAATATCCACATTATAGTCTTTGATTTCCACTTCTCTAGATAGCTCTGGAAATAGTAATTCCCTTGATAATATTCTCTATAACAAATTGTCATCCAAAGGCCTTAGATTTCACCCAAAGTTTTGTTCCCATCTGCGACTTTGATCGCTAAATAGAAACTCACTCTGTTGTTCAGGTAACGTTTTCAGTATCTTCCCCTGGGGTTTTTTTTTGGTTACTGTGACAGATAATCTAAGTTCAGCTACAAGGAAGTCACAAAGAGCCTTGTATGCACAAAAAATGCATATAAGCCTCCCTATCATCTTATATGCAAAATCCAAATGCCCCAAAATTGCCTAACTTTTTTTAGTGTGATCTTTTAGCACTCTTAATTTTGCTGACATCTACTTTTTCTATGAGTAGCTGTAAGAAATAGCTGTAATGAATCCACTTTTCAGATACATCTATATTTCTTCCTTGGGCCTTAGGTTGAATTTCTCTTTAGCTAATAGGCCACCTATATGTTCAGCCATCTCCTGAACTGCTTTAATAGGCAGGTACTTTAACTCATTTCATATTTTCCTACAGAGAGATGTTCATCAAGGTAACAAACTTGATGATGGAAGAGCGTGTTTTTCTCATTACTGCTAATTTGAAAGTTATGCCAAATAGGCTTTCAGTAACCGGAACACATATAGTTATGACCTTAATTAAATAGTAATAACATTCAAACTGGAAACCCAACAAGTTAAAATGCGTGGGTCGAAGAGGGAGAAATCAAATCTGCTGATTCATTCTCATATTTTCCTAACTGTCCTCTCAGGCCACATATTTTTATCATGGCTGCTGTTATGTCAAATGGAGAATATTGAACTGAACATAAAGGAGACTCAATATTGCCATTTACAAATGTGCCTCAAGAGTAACCTAAATGGTGAATAATTTGGTATGTCAGGCAGGAGCACTAACTTTTGACCAGGAGAGGAGATTCTAGTAATTCCATTAATTCCACTAACCCCTCCTGAGACTGTCCCAGTCCTGGGTGTGAGTGCAGCTACTTTTGGAGAGAGGCCAAACTCTTCATGGCTGCCTACACTGCATTTCAAAGCCTTTAATTGAATATTCCAAACCGAGCTAACTGTAAATTACCTTAGGCTTTGAATCTCACTTTCCACTGATTCATCTTCCCTGTGCCCAGTCTTTCCCTCCTCTTTGTGGCTGTGCAAAAAACACGCAATTGCTTTCTCCCACCTCGCTCCTAATTTTGAGAAAAAGCAGATCACCTTTCTTTTCTCTGAAGTCTTCCCCGCTGACTGCTGAGATCTTTGTCCTTGTTAGCTTCTGTCCAGAGGGATGGAGATTTCAGTCCTCTGCTCCCTCTTCAAGGTGTCTTATGCGTCAGACACTTTCAAGGACGTCAGAGGGAGGGCTGGCCCTCGCTGCTTGCGTGGGATCTATTCCCCCCCTTGGCTGTTGCGGAAAAACTCCTGTATTCTTGGTTTAAAGACCCCTCTGAAGTGCTCTGCTTTAGTAGGGCTCAACACATGCCCCATCTGACCCCAGGACACAGCTCTCAGCCCAAGAGCTGCTTCATAGACCCTGCTTACGTGGATTTCCCTTCTTTCCAATCCGGACCGTGCATGGGGCAGGCAGGAGGAACACTTTCGGATAGGGTAAGTGCTGCCCCACCAACATCTGCCCCCTCACCGCAACGCTCCCCGAGTCAGCGGCTGCAACCCCATGTCTCAGTTTAAACTGTGGGAAGATGAAATCATGGGTGCAGTACGTTTTTCTTCTTCTTGGTAGAAGGGAGGGGAAGAAAGAGATGCAGCAAGGCATCTATTTCATGGGTAGATGCTTTGAAAGCTTGTAAGGCAAATAAAGTGAAAGGTCGGTATTCTGGCTTGGACGAGCTGGTTGAGAGCGGCTTTTTCTTGGCGTATGCCAGTATGACCTTTTCCTTGCCCATGATCGGCATGACCGTACTCCAAGTGTTCTAGGGTGTTGATGGCACCAAATATCCAGTGTCTCTCTATGCAAATTTTCATACTGCTCTGCCTTGAATAAATTTTGGCTCTATAAAGCTTGAAGATCTACGTCCAAAATTTACTAAAACCCATTTAAATATTTATTTATAAATTAGCCTGACACCGTCAGTATATTTATGGTCAACACCTATTTCTGTGTTTTAAATAAATGCTCTGCAGATTGCTTTTTTTTTTTAAGTGAGTCTAAAATTTTATGATCTTGGCTAACGAGAAGTACAATATGAATTATTATCCTTATTCTTTACAGTTTTTATAGTTCTTCTGAGTCAACCTAAATGACATAGGCTTTTCAGAGCAAATCCAAATAACAACAAATTAGGCCTTTTTTGGTTTGGTTTTTTTTTTTTTTTTCCCCTTAACACACAAATCACTAAAGAGTTAAGATGTGCGAATTAACTGGCTTCAACACAAAGCAACAGGCAGGGTCCAAAAAGGTCCAGAATTTAAAACGAAGTGTCCCAACATGTGGGCTGTCTCTTGCACAGGTTTGTAACTGTGAATTACTAGCTTTGCCTGTATTAGTTTGAGCATAAATGTGTCACAACCTTTAAATAGTATGATTAATCAACCCTTTCAGAAGAGCTCCAGTATAAAGAGCTCTATAATACATGGCAAATCTTTTTGTTCTGAGAACCATACTTCTATTATTTTACCTGTGTGTAAATCCTGTGAATATGAAAATCTTCATAGGCTTTTTAAAGGGTTTAAAGAAAGAGAGAAACTGCTTTTAAACAAATGAAAGGCTATAGGTCTTTATTTTTTAAAGCATTCAATAGGCTCTATAAACTCATACCTCACCTTTAATACCACATAATTCCGTATTTCAGTAGTTCAGTGGGATAATGCACTGGCTCTCTAAAGAGCTTGTGGAAATGAAACATTTAGTAACAGCAACATGGGGCTTATTTGGTAGCTAATTTGCAGTAATTTCTTGATAACATCTCAAGGAAGCATGGAATCATTCTCACTTTCATTGACAAATCTTTCCCAAACATACTTGTAGGGAATGAGATAAATGTTGTAATAAAATGTTTTACATTATGGGGTTCAGAATTAAAATTACATGAAGAGAAATTTACTACTGGTTTTCTTGAAGCCATGAAAAATGTGAAATGGTGGCTTTCATTGTAGTGATTACTGCATATGCCATGGTCACTTTTCCAAGGCCTTTTGTAAACTCTGCTTTTATACACTTGGAAAGCAAATTACCCATAAGCTAAAATAAGTAACAGTGAGCAACATAGATAAGTGAAAACCTGGGTAAAGTGTTGGTTTTATGAATTGCTGATTTCAATGTGATCAGAATTTCATGTCTTGGCTTTAGCAATACTAATACCAAGCTATTTTAGAAAGAGGAAAAGAGGAAAGAAGTTATTTTTGAGATATACAGCTCATTAACAGTTAATTTACTGTATATGTTCCTGAATGGAATTTTCTGTAATGCTGTTTTTGCGTCCACTTTTGTCCTGCTTTTTTGTGTGTGCGCGTGCACGTCTGTGTGTGCATATGGATTTCTAGTGAATTTGGTTTTAGATAACACAAGTGTATTGGCTGATGGGATGATCCTACCTTCTGTCTGCTTTTAGCCCATGTTGGACAAAAGACATTAGATGAACCTTTGGCTCTAGATGAACCGACTCTAGTTTCAAATCCTTTTGCTATCTGCATTTATTCCACCTTAAGAATTTAGTTCCTTATGGCTAAGATGTTCTGCTGTTTACTGCTCTCTGCTCCCACGGCGTACGTTGTTATCACACGAGCTTATTTCCAGTGGCTTGGGAACTTGAGTCAGATACTAGACTTTGTTAGTCATCCTCACATTTTATATATAGGTATGTAAAAAAATTTCATATAGTATAATACATATATATATATTAATGAATACAAGTAAATTGTAGATGTGTGTATATTAGAGCATATCTTCATTCCCCAAAAGGCAGGTCTCCAAGCTGGTTCCAAGCAGTGGTAAATGCATACAACACAGTGCAACATCCAAAAGAGGGTTTTGAAAACACTTAATTAGCCTAATTCTAATTAGCTTGAAAGGAAGACCATACTGATCCAGCAGTAAGGCTCTGAGTTTGAATCGTGGCTCTCTACATTGTACAAGGTGCTTTCAAATTAAGCTCCAACGTGATATGGACTTCTTTTTCCTAGGCATATAAACTCACAAATTTTCCAGCTGTTTCATGTTGCTGTTCACTTATCAGATTATGAAAAGAGCCATTGGCCTCATGGGCAAAAGAAAGAAAATTATATTGTTTTGCATGATGGATGATTATTTCTCTTGAGTTTGAATCTTTTTATTTTAAAAAATGGCTGATTAAATACTTGCTTTAGTTTTAGGCTTTCAGTCCATCTACAGTGCTGCTTACATTGTTGTATAATAATAATGTGCTAAAGATTTGTTTTTAAATATATTATAGAACAAAAGACACTATGCCACGATTAGAGCACAAATATGCCACCTTTGCACAAAATCAAGTAGCTTAAGTGTCAGGCTTATGACCATTAGCATCAACCTTCTTATGTATTTAAAATCTGTGTTCAGTTCATTTCATGTAATTTTTTTTTTTTTTTACAGCCTTCACCCTGTTTATGATATATTTCTTCAAGCAATTACAGTTTTTTCTTTTGTTTGGTGAATTTTATTTCAAAATACAAAATTCCTTTTGAAAGAATTTGGGGGGGGGCGGGCAGATGTGTTCTAGCTATCTTTCCATTTCTAACCTTACTTTTATGTCAGAACACTGAGGTGCTATATTCAGTGTGGTGAAAAGGCTCTTCTTCAGACTTGGAAGATTTATTGAGGAAGGGTGATTTGGGGTAACATTCTTTGCCAATCTGGTCAGTGAAACCTTTCTGTAATTTTTAGTGCAGCAAAGAAAAATCTACCTTCACCTAATGTAGACAGTTTTGAAACTGTTCTCATTTCACTTATGTTTCTTATTGCAGTTCATTTCCTTATGTAAAATTTGATTCTATATTATCCTATACCTGACTCTCAAGTTTTCTGGAGATGGGTTACGAGAGTAGTCTTTTTGTGTCTTTTCTGTTTTGTTCATCTATTTGAAACAGCAAGATTTTTTAATATGCATTACAAAATATTGTCCCAACAATTACTGTGGCTAAACATATGTAGAAAATGTTATTTACAGTACTATTCTGAAGATTTCTTACAGCACACATTGCTTCGCTTTAAAAAGATTTATATAATCTATCTCCCTAGCTTGCTTTGTTGCTCTGTACCTTGTGCACAAAAAGTAAATGCTACATGCAGAGCCAAGAATTTAGTGAAGGTCTAAGGAATGTCTTGTTAAACTAATACAGTTAAAAGTGAGAGACACAAACTACGAATACAGGGCAATTTATTCAGGTAGGTTCTATACTGTTATGTATTGTATACTGATGGATGTTACTCAAAATCTTTAAGCAGATAAAGTCATTTTTTATGTAAAATTGCAATATTTTATAATGATATAATAGTCACTGCATATCAGATATTGAATTCCTGATATGTTTTATTTCTAATTCTAGAAGTGTCTTTTGGTTAACATGTCAACATGTGACCTACAGCACTGGGTTTAGTACTATATTTTTGATGCCTTAAAAATGGACTTTGTAGAAAGATTTAATTTACATTGAAATAATAGGTTGTGATAAAGTGTTCCAAAGGGTAAGTTGCATATTAATGTCTGAATTATTTACAAAAATGTGAAAGAACTAGTAAAAAATGGCAAGATAGAGAAAGGCAACAAAATTATGCAATATATATTCTAGCTGATGCTAGAATTTATTCCAGAATTATTGTGCAACTTATCAAATTTCTTTTAAAAGAAATTAAAGATGGAGCTACAGTATGAGCTGAGAATGCTAATTGAGTCAGATATATATAAAAAAAGAGAATCTGATTTCTAAACCAGGAACACATTCAGTGTAGACAAATAACTTGGAATTTACAGAATCAAATGCTCAAAGTGTGCTTGGCTTATTTTCCTAGAACAATGGACAAATAAATAGGATAGCAAAGCTTTTCTTCTTTCTGACCCTACTTGGGGTTCACAGCTAAGACAAATGGATAGCGCTGCTGAGAATACATAAAGCAGGTGAATAGTTAGGGAATGTAAAAGATGAAAAGTATGCTGAGGCACATAAAGTTACTCTAGCTGAGAATTTTAGGATGTTTTAATTGAGTTCTGTCTTCGGTTGTTAGTATTTATACGTTGTCAGCAGTTAAACTTCAGGTCTGAACCTTTGCTTGCTTGATCTCCTCCCCATAATGAGTTGTTTTTTAACGTGAATAAAATGTTTTTGTTTATTTTCATAAAACAATTAAGTAACCATGAGCAGAAAGCACCTCAGAATAGAACAGAAAAGTTTCAGTACTTAACTGGAATTTTAAATTAGCAAAAGTGCTGAAAATATTTTAAATTGCAATGGAACAACAACAACATTTTCCTTGGCAAAACTTCCCTTGGTTGCTATTTGCACAATTACCTGCAGCAGCAATAGTAGTGCGTATGTTCCACAAAGGTAGAATGCTGCCATTAAAATAGAAATACAAATATACCTTTTCATAACGATGCTAGGTGGCTCAGGAGGACATAAATTTGTTAAGTCTTAATCCTGGAATCGATTTCACAGATTCACAACAAACAATACTTTGCATGTAACTGAAGATTCAGTTACGAGCACAAAAAATGCATCTGCCAGGTTGACTAAAGTAACTTTGTTACTTCTAGAAGTTCCATCCCTTACCTTTCCCCTTGTTACTGTTTTATCTGTCATCTGCTCCTGTATTAGTATTTGGCACATATTGTCTGTTCTTGTCTTATTCTTCCAAATAATGAATATTTATGTGCAGGCTAAGAATATGTTTTGGTATTGCTAATACTTATTTTGAGAAGAAAAGCTAATTGTAACTGCTCTTCTTTGTGTGTTTATCAGTGTTCGGGTAGTGCTGATGGGAGTGGAGTTTGCCAGGTGTACAAATTCTGGCCTTCAAGAAAACACCACGTACTTTTTTTAATAACTTTTCTATATGGCCAAAAGGTTAATTGTGTCAGAACCTGTTCTCCATTCTCAAGTCATGTAATAAATGTGGGACATTTTCTCAGTTGCTACCCTGGAGATAAACACAGGGTTTGTTTCACAAGTCTTCTCACTCTGCTGCCTTCTGTTCTCATTAAAGTTTCATGACTTTTTAAAGCAGAAGTTTGTCTTTATACAAATAAGTAATTAAGTCATAAATATTTGGACAAGACACCTTATTTAATGATATATTTCTATATCAGCAAGTATGCCTGCGCTCTAATGCGACAAGATGGTGAATGTCTATTTCAATGCTGCAGGGTGGTGTCCCAGCGTATTTCTTCTTCTCTTTCAGGCTTCTTCCGAAGAAAAGGCGTAATTTCGCCCAAACTTTTCTAATTGACTCCCCAGGCAATCAAAATTACCATGAGCTCACGTTGTGGAATCTGGCTGAGTTAACAATTTAAATCTTCCCAACTTCTAAATACCTTTCAAGCATTTAAATTGGCATATTGTTTTAACACTCAGTCGCATTCCACTTGGTTTATAGCCAGCAACTCAAATACGTTGCTTAGTTATTCGTTATTAATACTACTAATTATTAGTTTGTATTAAAAGTCTATAGATGAAGCAGCTGAAAAGGAGAAGAGATGCAAAAGAAAAGAGCCGCGTGGTTCTGCCTGCACGCCCCTCTCGTCCTTGCTGAGCGCTCCCGTCGCCCCGCGTACGCGCGTACCGTCGCTCCGTGCGTTCCAGGCAGCTCTTTGCTCTGAGGTGGGTGCGAGCCGTTCACAAAGCGGCTGAACAACGCCCAGAGGAGGAACGCGTGGCTGGGAGCGGGGAAGAGGAACAGCGATAACAAGGAAAGGGACAAGGAGAAAAAGATCTGGTCCTCTGAGAGCAGCAAGCTCTTGCCAGTCTGGTACTGGGCCGTGAAACGACCTTTGCAGATGAACTTGCTGGCGGCAGGTTTTCCAGCCTTCTGCCGTCAGCAGCTGCGTTCCCCGTGCCCTCCATGGGCTCTCCTCCCTCTGTGACCCTTTGCTCAGCCCTGTCGGCATGCAAACGGCAGTCCCTTAGCATCCTGAACCAGTGCAACGAGTGATGGATCCAACAAGTGCTGGAGCTAGGAAAAGATAAAGGCTAATAGCGAAGAGAAGATCGTGGCAATCAGCTGTTAGACAGGCTGAGGCTAGTGAAGAACCACCGGGTAATGCTGCCGGAGCAGGCTGACGCTTCTGCAGATTACATCGCTGTCGAAGGAGGCACGTCCTCCTTTCCTGGGCTTGTTTTCACCCCGATGTTGACTGTTGGCAGAAGAACTGGTATGATAAACTGGGTAGGGGAGCCGATATGCCTGCAAAAAAAAGCATTTTTCCCCCCCTCTTGGATTAGTTTAATTGAGATTAGTGCTACTGCTGAAAGAAATTTGTATTGACCTGTGGCTTAACTTGGAGGCAATAGGAAATATTTCTCTGAGTATAGAAAGAAAGGCTGGGAAACTGGCTGATAGAAGAAGATGGGAAAGTCAGATCGGGAAAGTCAGGGAAGCAAGGGTGAGTGAAACAAAATTGTGTAGTACAAAGTCTAATTAGGAACTAATAAGATTTTTCTGTTATAAGCTGGGAGTTATAATTGAAAGTGTCAGAGGAAGAGAGAGATCTGGCTTTATTAGTCTCAGGGTGACTAAAGCCATAAATGTGACATGGCAATGAAAAAAGACAAGTGTAAAGATATATCAGGATGTATTGCAGCTTTTTTAGGAGTGAAAAGAAAATATTAAAGGCAATGTACATGTTACTAGCGGGATCTCATCTGGAATTCTATTTGTAGTTCTGGTCACTTACGATCGAAACATGAATTCTAAAAGAAGGGGTGCAAGATGGGTAGCTAAAGTTGGGGAAACAGAGGCTTTGTCTTACACAGGTATTATAGAAAATTCTCATTATTTATCCTTGCAGAATAAAGAAATTGTACTATCTTTTTGTTCTCCTCAAAGAGAAAAGCACTGGCAGAGTGAGAATGTCTGTTTAAGCTGTAGAACAATGTCAGCAGAAGACCAAATGTGTATATGCTGGCAGTGATGACTTATTTTGTAGAAATGAGAGACAATACCCATCTGGGAGCGAGATTCTAGATTAGTCTGTAGCTGTGCTGGGTTGGTTCTTTGTCCTAGTACTAGGAAACAACTTGACCATTTTGTCACATGGAATATATGACATACATAATTGTAAAAGCTGGAAACTAGACTTAGAAATCAAAAGGCTCTTTCTTTCCAAATTAAAAAAATTTAATCTTTTTTCCTCCCAGTACCAGAAACATTGGAGGGTAGAGGTAAAGTGGAAGGAACTAGGAACATGCCTCTTTCATTAGAGGAAAGCAATTGGTTATACTACTTCTAATTATTATATTTAGTGAGGCTGATGTTCATTTCCAAAGACAGGAAAGACAGATTTTTCTGAGTGAAAGTTGTATATTGCAGTAATTCCTCTCTTAAGCCTTCGAAGCACAGAAAGTCAGGGTATGTGAGGATACTATAATGAGAAATGTAGTCTTCCTAAAGGGCTGTAAACAAATAAAAAGTTTCAATTTGTTCAGGAGCTCATAGCATCTATGCAACTGATAATATAAACAATATATCTGTTTTCAATTAATAATTAACAGTTACACTAAAAAAATAGATGGAAATGCATGTTCCCTTTGATATCTTCTGTTTTTTTGAATTGATTACACCTCTACACACAAAAATAAGTCTTTTCTGTGGTTTGTTACAGAATATTTTTGCATTGGTGATAGAGGTGTTGGCATTTTTCTAAAGAAGAAAGATGAGAGAGTAGTGAGCACTGAACGACTTTCTCCTTAAGATAAGTATGTGGACTGTTGCTTTCAGAGAAGGGATCAGCATAAAGAACATTTATATGAAATACATAAATTCCTCTAAAAACTTCCTGAAAAAAGCAAAGATGCCTTTGCATGGTTTTCTGCATTTCAAAGTTTCCACCAAACCATACATACTCTAAGGTTTTATTTATAATAAAAATATGCTTCTCACATTCATTTTTATAAATATACAATCGTTCCAACATGCATCATTGCATCTTCACCACTCCAGCCTTGCAGAGAACAGTCTGTACCAAGTAAGTTCATAGTCAGCTTCAGGTGTGACTATCAATGCATATGAAAATCATGAATTCCTATAGTTGCTACGTTCATCCTGTTCTTTTTTCTCTTAAATGGTAGAAAAGTTGAATGCATCTGCTCCCTAAGCCCTCTGTATTTGGGAATTTTTGTGCACAAAAAGGAGTAATGCATGTTTTTATCTGGCCCTAACTCCACAGAGCACTTAGGCTCAATTCGAGAAAGTATTCCGAGCCAAGAGCGCCCTTTAGCACATGCTTAAATGCTTTGCTGAAGCATGGCCAGTTGGAGCAGATTGCCAACATCGTGTGTCATGAGCAATAGTCTAC
The DNA here is from genome assembly GCF_900496995.4 of Aquila chrysaetos chrysaetos. Lineage (NCBI taxonomy): Eukaryota > Metazoa > Chordata > Aves > Accipitriformes > Accipitridae > Aquila > Aquila chrysaetos. The sequence continues at coordinate 30,716,495 of NC_044008.1, forward strand.
TCTTACTTACATTCATCTACCTTCACTGCAGTTGATAGGTTTGCTTAATGCAGTTACTGCTACAAATCTAGCATGCAGTTAGGAGTCTTTTACAAAGCAGCTCCTTTAACCCATAAGCTGTTCAGAGCACTGCATGATTTCTCTGTTTAGTTCAGGGGCCCCACGCCTCATTTTGGACCTCTATGGTTACCTAGTAATAGTCATCTAGCTAGTAATTTGAAGTATCTTTAAAGTGTGGAGGTATAAAGGTGGCTGGGTGACCAAGGCTGTTTAATATTTTTTTTTTTCCCTTGCTACAGTGCATTTAAATTTGTAAAATTAATATTTTATTAGAGCTGTCTTTCTGTATTTAAAATGTATTTTGGCAGCACAGTGAAGTTAGTTTATAATGAGCATTAGTTCATGATAAGCGTTCAAAACCTCTGAGCTAATTGTTTAATTAAACATCAATGCTGGACAATATTGTGCCTCTGGAGGTTAGACAGAGAGGTGGGTCTGTTCCAGAGCAAGGTCAGACTCACAATTCCGTAGTGGCAATGAAAGCTAATATTGACTATAACGTTTGTGTATAGTATAATAAACACTTTGTATGCATTTTAAGGGTTGGTTTGTGAGCGCAGAAGTGCAAATGTAACTCTCTGTGGACAGAGACTTAAGGCCTGGTCTTGGGAAAATTTGATGTGAATAATATTTATGTGGTGTTCATCCTTTGTTTTGTAAGTGTTGTCAGTACTGGGCCTGTCACTATTGATTGGTAAAGAGATTTTGGTTCATTAGATTAAAGACCTAAAGCTATGTTATGCCAAAAATGCAGATTAATTAGTAGTTTGGTAATAATAATTTGTTTTAATTCTCTTTCTCACTTGTGAACATTCTCTTGCTTGTTTCTCTTGAAAAATACTATTATTATACTGGAATAGGTGAAAAAGTGTGTTCACAATAGTATGGCTTTCTTACCTTTTAAATTTTCTAACTGTGGTCAAGAGTGCTGTAGGATGTGTAAGTGGCATTTAATTCTAACTGCAACGTTCTCATTAACATTAGGTAAAGAATAAAGAGAATTATATTCATTTCAAGACAATCTAATAGATATGGACTTGACTGGGACATGTGGGTTCAGTCTCTTGATGATGGACTTTCTACATTGTCTCTGTCCTTTTCCTTTAGTCCTTATCTGTTGAAACACTGTAGATACAAGCTTATTGACTGTGATGTGCCAGAAATCATAACAGTAACAATAAAATAATAGATTTTTTTTTTGTCCTTATTTGTCAGAAACAGTCCTCATAACCAACCTACATGTTTGAGAGTCAAAAAGTGGGATTCATGCAGGAGCCACAATCTGTGTATATTACACGGCAGTCTTCAGAGCTGCTTACTACTGTAAATATCTGTTCCTCATTCCTCCTTCTGCTCCCAGACACTCACAGTTTTCCATGATCTTGCTGCTGCAGTCCTTGGCCTTCCTTGTATCCATATTTCGTAGCATAGGGTCTTCTAATTTTACTCATTTTTACTCTTCTAATGTTACTATTACTCTTCAGATTGAGGACTTTTCATTCTCAGTCTCCTGTAAAACAGTAGAAAGGCCCTTTTGACCATTACATCAACCCATTTACTTTATTCCATAAACTCATATGGTACTTTGCATATGGTAAATTGCCATAAAGTGTTCTGCTAGTACTGATCACCCCTATCAGAAAAAGTAAAACCCCAATGACTTGGCTTATCCTTAAGCGTTACACTCTCTCAAGTAATTTTGTTATGTGTATGTGAGAAAGCAATAGTCTAATAGAAATAAAAGCTGAAGCTCTCAGCTTGTGTCATAATAGCTGCCTATTTTATTGGAAGTGAAGTTCGATTTAGCTTCAGGAATGCTGGCCTATATATCTTTGCCCAGCAGTGTGAGACAGGGGTCTCAAATGAATACTAAATTTTTTGTAGAATGTCTGCACAACTTACACATGTAAAATTTTATAGTGATGTTTTCATTAGTTGTCTTTCTTTTGAAAGTAAAACTACTGGAAATTGCTTGTGACTGGGGTGACATCATGAATTAGAAAGGACATGAATTTAATCTCTTGTAGAGGCAGCTGTGTCTGGTATTTTAATATGGTTTTGGAGAGAAACAAAGGAAGGCTAATTAATGTGTTTATGTAAATTCTACAGATTACAGTGTTTAGCCACAGTCAGTTCTTCTTTACCATGGAAGGAAATGATGGTTGTCCTATCCACGTCTGCTGCCGTGATTTAGGGCCTACCCAAACAAATAATTAAAAAACTGTGAATGCTCTGGTTGCTGAAGACAAAAGCAATTAAACAACAGGCTGATGAGAAGAAGCTTCTGACAAAATGATTTTATACTAAACGAAGAAAGAAGGATTTCAGTTCAGATGGTGCTAAGTAATTGAATTGCAAAACGCAGTGCCACATTGCCATGACCATAAAACAATAAAGTTTGTTCTGTGGTAACTCAAAAAAAAATTCTTAAGGTTGATAACACTGGCAAATACGGATGTACCACTGAGAGGCATACTTCGCTTTATGGAAGCAGTGAAAAGCCTTGTCTGCTTGTTTAGGGTCTTGTCCTACTATTTTGATTTTGTGTTTCCAGCAGTGGTAGTAACAGAGGCTGAGCCATTGGAAATAAGACTTCAGTGACCACCTGCATTAATGCTACCGTGTTCAGCAGACTTAGAGCATTGGTCAAACGTCCATATGCGCACCGTGTGATGTGTCAGCTATTGTTCATGTCTTAATCAATTTGGACCTTTAAAATTTCAATCTCTAACATAGAAATAATCTTTTCTTCCAGTTTTATTTCTCTGCAAGTTGGTTGCCAAGATGTGTATGATTTTAAGCATGCCTAATTATATTATTATTGGTCTAGCTTTTGTTAAAGTCAATGCTAAATGAATTGTCATAAACAATTATAATTATATAGAGGAAGGAAAATATGAAGTGTAAACAATTCAGTTCTAAGGTTCACCTTTCACTAAGATTCAAATGGAAAAAACAGGCCACAGAAACTGCAGAAGCCAAGCAAACTCAAAAAACCAAAGTTTTGCAAAGATGGTAATGGAAATTATATTATGGATTTCTTAAGACAAATATTTATACCATAAAAATAATTATATAAAACATTAAGAGAGACAGAGGAAATAATTTGTAATTCTTCCTTTGCATTAGAGTTGGCACATTTTTTGGCCAACTATGATAAAATTCAAACCAGGTATATACTTTTTTTTTACATTTGTATTTAGTGCCTGAGTTTCATTATAAAGCAGCAGTTAGTTTAGCTTGTATTTGAAGATACCAAACTGGGGTTGATAATCCTCCATGTCTCTTACAATAGAGGCAGAGATCACCATGTTTTATTTTGTTCCTAGATGTACCCGCCATTGAAGGAATCTTTCTAAGAATGATCTCACTACTTATGTTTAGTGGTGGGATGTATTCCATCTCAAGGCAGCACTTCTGAATTTATTGTACTTATTTGATCCCTTTGCTGATACTCCAGGCTTCATATCCTATTTTTACTGTCTTACCCTGTTTTACGTTCCAAAATTCTCCAGAATGCATACAATAATTCAGTATTGTCCAAAAGGCAGAAAAGTGACAAGAACCAGCTTTTCTGTGTGGGTAAGTTATGATGTATTCCTTTTCAATAGGTAATATTTCATTGTCGTTAAACTGGAGTGGGGAATCCCACAGGCTTAAAGCTGTTTTACTGTACCCCACTGAAACTATCCTTTGTACTTTGTTAAACGTGCATTTGGACTGACTTCGCTAAAAGGAGGAGTTTTGGTGTTGGGTTTTGCATATGCCGACATCGCGGCAGTTGCAATGTGTTACTTTATCATGAGAGAGGCATCAGTGTCATTGGGACAGCCTTGGGAACGGGGCATTTTGGCTGCCAGTTGAAATTAGGCCAAAGAAAGAAACAAATGCAAAAACTTGCAATGAGATGAAATTTTCTTTTGCAGAGTGTTACATTTTTATGAAGTGAAAAATCAATATGTAGAGGAACGTTAATTTTATTGCATGTTAAAACTTTAACGGAGTGAGAGAGCTTGACAGAGACAGTTGGGCTGAGTATGCTTTAGTCCTTGGAGCTGCTCCTTTCCCAGGTGTGCCATATTTAGGTTTTGCCTATTACTGCAAATTGCCACTTCATTGATTCTTGCTGATACTAAAGATCCATAGATGACATCTCATTTCACTCTAAAATTGAAATGCCTTTAGATCACTTTACATCAAAAGCTGTGAAGACTTTAAGTTTTGGATACCAAATGTTATATTATTAAGTAGAATTGAAGTGTTTTAAGCCTCCACGGATTTTGATAATGTAATTATTCACTTTCCTTACTGTCTGAAATCTAGAAATATTTAACTAGACATAAGATCAGTCATATAGTGGATCAATATATGGTAATTTTCATAGTTGAATAAACCATGTGTTTTCTGTCTGCTAAAGATTGTGGTGTTTGGGCTTGGCTTTGTAGCAGGTAATTTGCAATTTATCTACTATTAGGCTAATACTGTACAGGGTCTGTTCCACAGGTAGTTGCTGTTGTGCATTTTTTTACTCCTACGTGATATGAGAGATCTCCAGAATTCCGTACAGGATTAGAAATGTATCTGACACTAACTTCTAGCAGGCTTGAGCTGTTAAGCAGACTGTGAAATGGCAATTTTAACAGTTTGACTGGCAAACAATGTTGAGGAGGAATATTTTTTTAAGGAAAGAAAAGAATACCCTAATGTGGTCTAATATATCAATAGTAAATGTTTCTTGAAGAGGAAAAAAATAGTTAAATTATTAGATGTTTCTAAGAACTCTTACCTACTTATTTTATATGAATTCAGGTAGTCTGGTTTTGGCTAAGATAAGTAGTAAGAATACATAGAAACTGCATAAAATGTTTGTCTTTGTGTTATTTCCAAAACAAATATTCCCATGTTAACACCAGGCATCACTTTGTATGTGTATGTATGTGGGAAATGTAGATCTTGATTTCTGTGTTTGTATATCTAGTAATTCTGTACTTATTCTTTAGATTAGCATATATATATATACTTGCTGATACTTAATGAGACTAAGTCATCAACTTTTTAATGATTTAGAATTAATTGCTACAGTTGTTATAATTTCATTAAATGAACCATAGAAAACAGGACTACCTGACCTCCTGAGGTTGCTTCTAATACAGCTACCTCTCATCAATGTAGAATCAGCTTTATCTAAATTATACCTGACAGTTTCCTACCTAAACCACTCTTAATAGCTTTCAGTGACTGAGTGGTTTAAGCTAGACTGTATTTCCTGAATTTACTTATGTGATAGCACAGGAGTCAGTACCAAAAGTCTAAATTCATTAAGTTGTGGAATAATCTTTTTTTTTGGTAACGGTTGCTATTAACATTTAAGAGTGAGATTAGAGTTGTTCCATAATGAGAATAAAAGAAAAAAGAAAAAGTTGTCTTTTCTGGCAAAATCTGTTATGATTCTAGACTACTATATAATGGAGATGATAGTTTATAATTTAGTATTTTGTAGATGCTGCATTGCTATGTAGGTCTATTAGACAAAAATTTTTACTCTTGCATGGTAGAAATCAAGACATTTCATATCAGACTGTAGATGCAATGGCATTCAAATATACATAAATCAATATCCCAAAAGGTTGTTGAGGGTGATTCTATGATGAACAAAAGTGAGGATGATGGAAGTTTTGTATTAAGAGGGAAACGTTAAATCCGTGTTTATATTATACATACATGTATTTATGTGTGTGTGTTCCAATTATACATATGTTCAAATTACTTTTATATATGATTTCTCTATTTTTTTTTTTTCAGTAAAGTAAATGTTTATATATCAGCTAAGAGGTTAGGAGAGGATTGAGGAAGGTGACCTGTGAAATGTTTTGTGTATATAAAGACCAAAGACAAAGGAATACGTAGGGCATCCAATAGGACATTGTATGGTAAAAGACAGAAAATGTAGGTAGAATCTTGGAAAAAGCTTCTTCAGAAATATGTATTAAGTGGAAATAATCTCCCAAGAGGAATGGTAAAAGTCTTGTTGTTTAGCCCATTAAAAACTTTACTGGTAAAATGCTAGCAAATGTACCACGGAGAACAATCTTGCTCTAGTGCAGAGACAGAATAGTTGGCCTACTAGGCGTTTTTATCTGTAATACATATGATTCTATTTTTTCTATTCAGATTTTAAGCAACACTTTTTAAAAAGGCCTGTTCTATAGACACTATTCTAAAAGGGTGTACTGGGAAAAGGAAGTAATGTAGAAAAAAGACAGCATTCATTTCATGTGCATTAATCAAATATGCACCCAGTATGCTAGTACTTTCCCAACTGTGAAAAACACTGTTGCCTCCCAACACAGAGGCAAAGATTATAAGATGGGGAATAGGAAAAAACGATTTATGTACACAATGCATTGCTTTGCTTTGAATGGAGTTAGATCCTTAGGAATAATTTTCATGTGGCTTTTATACAGATATTTTAATATGAGCTAATGGAAGTCACTGAGACTGCACATGAAAAAAGACGCTACAGGGATTGCACAAAGAATATCTTAATTAAAGTTACGATTCGGTAAGAGATTAAACCAATTTATGTACCCTTAAGCACATGAGAATTTTAATTGACTTCAGTAGGTCAATAAGTTGTTGATGTAAGGCAAGTATTTGGGTACATTGGGGCCCACTAGCTATTGCTGAGATCCAGTAAGGTGTTTGCCTAACAGCATCATACAGTACTGGTACCTTCTGTATATTTGGGAAAGATGCACAAATGTGTTTGCAGGCATCTCTTCTTCCTTTTCAGAAGACTGCCTTCATAGTTATTTGGAGTAGGAGCAATATTCCTCTTTGTTGCATTTACCCTGACAAATCAGTTCAGCCTTTACCTTTTAGTTTTCTTTTTAGATCTTAAGTATCCAGCTGTGCTATCTGGTACGTTATAGGTGAGAGGGAAAAATAAAGTTTCAAGTCAGAGTACAGGCAGTTTCAACACAAGTATAGTCCAATTATGTTTGCCACATAATTTGGTTTAGCCATTTGATTAAATAATTCAATCTCTGTAGAGTATGGCTTCATGATGTGTTTTAGAATGGCTGGTCAGTGAGTAACTGCCTTAGAAAATGGAAGAAGAATCACATTAGGAAATTTTAGATGTCTTTTGCTCCTAATAGAATTCCATATGAGTAACTGAGTTAGGTTCAGCTTCTGAACCTCAGAGGGTATTTCTCTAAGCTGGTCAACAGAGTTGATTCTGTGTCTACTGCAGACTTTCATCTAGAACTAACATTTACTAAAAATTGGGGTTTATTTGGCAGGTGGTCCTCCTTAATTCAGCAATAATATCTAATCAAATCTTCCTTGAGAAATCACAAAGGCACTGTTAAATCTGGATCTCTAAGTTTAAGAATTTATCTGATTTTTAAAAATTTTCTTTTGCTTGCTTACTACTGCTTAATTAACAGAAGTAGTAATTAACAGGAAACTAGGAACTACAAATAAAAAGGTTTCCACTGAGTTTCGTCCTTTCTTCTTCTGCATAAATAGAATAGCAGAGGAGATTATCATATTCTCTTCTGATTAGTGACTGTTCCGTCATTGATGAGTTGCTATTTTTTAAGTTTGGGCTTAATTATGTTACTCTTAAGCATAAGTGGTTTAACAAGTGGATAACACATCTGAGCCCTTGAATGTTAAGAATTGTAAATGCAGCTATCCTGATTCAAAAATTTATTTGACTAGCAGTAATTCCACATTAGCACACGTGGCTATTCTTGCCAGTGCTGCCCTGCAGGCTTAAAGGGGCAGTAGGGAAAAATCTACTGGGAATTGCCATGTGTTCTCCTATAGCCAAATGAAATGACCTGGAGAATTCCAGAGCATAAATCAAGATTAATTTCTGGGCATACATAGCTAGGTAATCCTGAGATCAAAACATGAAAAAAGAAGAATGTAATGCTTCTGATAAGAGCGAGTTTTTTAAGATAATGGATGCATTCTATTAAAAATATAATTGAAAAATATAAATGGTTCTTTCTGATATTTGGGTGTTTTTGAAGGAGTAATGATTTCTACATGCAAATTAAAACTGGACTAGAGTAGAATTTAAAAAAAAAAAATTAAAATCTACAGCGAAAACGTTGGAGAAGTATTATAACCCAGTGAAATAGTTAATCATCACATAGAGAACTGAAAAGATTAAAGAGCCTTTAGGGTAACATTAAAGTAAATTGGACTATTTCAAATGAAGACATATGAGCATCACTACAAACACATGGAGAAAACAAGTTGGGTTAAAGCAGGAAACAGGAATTCTTATTTCAAAGTTCAGTAATATGTCTGAAGATAATAAAGACTTCAGAATTAGAGTATACTAATAATTTGATCCAGACTAGCCACAATAATCTTGAAGTGTAGATTGTAATTATATATGGAATATAATCAAAGTTGTTTATAATACAGATAGTTCTTTCCTTCGGGGAAAAGCACTGATTATGCATAGTTCTTTATGGCTTAAAGGAAGAGTGGTGAAGATGTATAAATATTATGGGATTTAAGAAATTTAAATACTGTTAGTGATATATGCTCAAGTCTATGGAAAGTTTAATTAAAATCTAAACATATTTACCATTATTGCTATTCTTGTGGTTGAAACACAATAGCTGATCTACATACTGCAGTGTTTTGCCCGCACCGAGAGTTTTCAAATGCCTCTTTCGTCTTCCTTGCAAAATTAAAAATAACGTATCTACTAACTCTGGCATTCACGGTATTTTACTTTTACTTCTCTCACCTGGATAGTAACTGCCTGCTGCAGTCCAGAAATACTCCTTCTCAACTGCAAAATAAATGTATTCCTTGCTCTGTTAGTTGTAAGTACTTACGGTAACAGCAAAATGTATTTAACCTCATTCCTACAATCTGCTATTCTTCTGGTAGACAAATCTGTCCCTTAGTCAGTGCTGGTTTGGCACTGAGGGTGAGGTGTGAATGAGTCTATGACTAAAGATGAGGTTACTTGGATTCAGAATATTCAGTTCAGCCAACTTGTGTGACTCAAAGTTGCAGTGGGTAAGTTTGAACTGACAGATGCCAAATTTGCATTTCATTTAATGTTTATGTATTTTCCTGAAGGTATTTTTGGTAGCATGTAAATAAAAGTGTCAAGATGTGTCTTGCTAAGCACATTCAGAACTGTTAAGCTGCTGGCATACAGCGTAGTGTCTCAGCACATATTCATGCATTAATAGATAATCTTTCGTGAGAGGTGTTCCACGTACTTGGCTAAGACCTTAAAATAAAAACAATAGAGTATGTTTTATGCATGTAGGTTTTCAGCAAAGTTTCCAAGAAGTGTAATACCTGCCAAAAATATCCGGGATCAGTATCCTAGTGCAGACTAGTGTGGTTGTAGCTGGAGAGGGATGGAGCCTCACTGATGCTAAGCCATTACAGCACACGCTGATTTCTATCATTATCATCATCAGACAAACTTGGGAGTTTTTCCATTCCAAAAAGCCATGTATTGTCTTCAGGTGAATTATAAATTTACAGACAGACACTCAAGAGTCTTGGGATAAAAGTGATTCAGTTTCATTTTCCTTGACTGTGAATAAATATCACTTCATCTTCCTAAAAATTTCATATAAATGCCTGGATGTAATACACAATTTAGCCAGAATGAGAGTATCATAAACACACACTTCAGATTTTCTCTGAATGAATGCTAGTTTAGTTGAACTGAAGCTGTGTGTGAGTTTACAGTTTAATTAATTTACAAGCTGTGTGTTAATTTACAATTTATTCAACCTTGTTAACACTTTATATAACTGCATAAAATTACAATGGTTTAGAAAATGATAAAGTATATATAAAATTAAACTATTTTAGTAAAATTATACTATTTAAGCTAGATCTCCACTGATGTGGATTAATACAGACCTTGCAATCAGCTACATCACAGAGATGCTCAGATTTACACTAGATAAAACTTGGTTTGTCATTTTATTTTTAAGTTATCTATTTAAAGAGAATATGAAAAAAAAAACAACAAACTTAGGCCTTGGTTAATCAGACAGATAGCTAATACCCAATGGGTTTATAACTGAGGGGAATAGGATTTCAACCAGTCTGTAAGGAGGAGAAAGCACAGATGATGCTGATTGTCATTTAATGCCTGAATGTTTCCTGGTGGTATTGTCTGTCTTCACCAGTTTAAGCAGGCTCTTGCATTTGTTATTTTAAAAAATTCTTTTTTGTGTATTTGTAATAGAAATAGTACAAGTACCTGTTACCCTTGAAAGATTTCCCATCTATTAGTTTAATTTGATGTCCTTGGCAAAAAAGGAACTCTGAAAATTGAACCGAAGCAGTACCATATTCTGTTAAAGGAATATGCCTTCAAAAACCAGATCAGGTTAGTATCTTTGAGTTTTTCAGAATCTTTGCACATTATAAACCCTGAAACATCTGTGCTTATTGAAACCGCCTTTGTAGATGCATTAGTACAAGTTGCATGTTAAGTCGAAGCTACTTGCCAGGTTTTTGGAAATACTTCTGCAGGTATCAAGCTCTCTTTCTGTTGACAGCTGATCCTCGGAAGGCTGTAAGAAGTATAGTTTCCTATTTTGAGTAATTTTTACTGTAATAGAAATGCCCATCATTTTCCACTTTCTTGCTTTGAGTTACAATATTTTGTTCTAGAAAAAGGCTTCCAGAGGTAAGAAAAAAGTAATGGGTTTATTGCAAACCAGTTCATTCTTGGTCAAGAGCTTTAAGCCCCTGAAACTATTAAATTATCACAGCCCTTAAAAAGTTAATTTGATAATTAGTGCAAAATTTAGCAGTGGCAGAAGATTTAGCAATAATACAGCCTTCATATACATATTTTGAAGTTATGCAAAAGTAATTGAAGAATCATCATAATTCCTGCAAACACAAACCCCAAAATACTTCTGTAGTTTCTAAATGCATTAAAGAGAGGACATCAGAATTTATTTATGCTGTAAATGTTATTTCACAGTTCAATCAGTTATCTTGCTGTGTAATAAAAGACCCTGAAATTAAAATGACCCCTCTTTGCAGAGTGTAACTGTAGGATTCCTTTTACTATGAGGCTGCGTTGATTTGATCTTACTCTTACTGAAACGGAAAATGATATCCAACTAATGCAACTGAAGTGGGTTTTTATACCATCCAAAGCTCTCTTGTGAAATTAACGGCTTCTGCTTCTGGCCTCAATTACATCTTATGATTCTCCAATTTCATATGGTTTTCCTTTTCTTTCTTCTGTGATTTTTCAGTATCCTTCTGGTGGTATTCTAAACCGATCTGAAGCACATGCATCTGATACAGCACATATTTACAAAACAAAACAGACCCACCCAGATTTGAAAATGTCAGGAATATGATTAATGTTCTGTTCTGTGTGTAGTAGTTAAGGGTATCTTAGTCTTTTAAAGCAACTAACAGCTTGATCAAGAAAATCAAGTTACAGCAGAACAGCGTAATGACTGCAAAATGTTAATTAAGTTTTCCAATGTTAAAAAAAAACCCACCATTTTTCAGTCTGACTCAACCTAGACCCAGTGTTATTAGCTGAAAGCTAAATATGTGCTTCCTACCTGTAAGTACTCATTAATGGTCCTTTCTACTTAGTCTACATGCATACTTTTTCTACCGCAAACCACTGAAAATACACAAGTAAAATTTAGAAATAGGTGTTTCTTTGTAACTGCAAAACCCACATTGTGTATTTTTTATTTGAGGGTGATACAAATAATGTATAATGCAGACTGTTCATTTATATAGATTGTAAATTAATCACGAGAGTCTTTTTGATCTGTATTCTTTATAAAATTTATGAAAAAATGTTCTGTTTCACTGATCTAAAATGTATTGTTTTTAATAATTTAAAAAAATGGGGTGTGATATTTATAATGTAATTTCATTGACTAAACAAAAACTTTGCAGCTGCCAGCATGATAGATCTCTGATTATGACATTGTAACGTAAAGGCATTTTACATTTAAGAATTCCCTGCAAACCTCTTGTGCGCAGTGTTCATGTTTGCAGCTCTTTCCTGAGGAGACTGAGCTCTTGTTGTCTTGGAGTTAGAGTCCTTAAGCTTTATTGTTCTGTCAGATTTCAGAATCAGGTTTGAACTCTTGTGTTTAGTTGGGTGTATTTACTCTAAGGTCTTTTGTCTCATGTTTTCTCCCAGCAATATTTTTTTTTCACTTTTTACCCTGAAGAGTAAAAAGAAGTGGAGATTTAGACCTCTACTTGGAGTACTATTTATTCAGTGGATCTCATGACCCCGGGTATCTTAAGATTGATTTCATTTTGTCTTGACTATGTCAGTTGTGTTATCAACACTAATTTGTATAGGGACAATATGCAATAAAGAACCAGGAAGGAACAAAGAGAAATGATGGTAAAAATTGAATAGTGAATCTGAGTGATTGCTCCATAAAGAATTTTTCTGCTTACCCTACGGATTTGAGGGAGATAAATAATATTTTTTTCTTTCATTATAGAATCTACTGGGTTCTGATGAGAAGAAACGTAACCATTTTAAAAATGTTTTTTAAAATTATGGCTTAGATTGATCTGATTCAGCTCAGTTGACAGCTTCTGTAATAGCAAAGAAGTTTCTTATGAACAGATGCTCCTCACAGTTTTAGAATGGCTCAACTGTTCTTCATTGCCTTATTCGTGATTTGGACACTGGTCTGTTATTAATAAAGATTGTTTGTACCCTAGTACATAAAGCAAAAAAAAAGAAGTCTCCCCAAATATTCACACTTGAGTCCCAACTGCACTTCCCACTCAATTCTCACTTTCAAATTTACCAATGGCCTTTATATCCCTAACCTTCCTTTCTTAGGAGGTTGAACGATTGCAAAGATTGTCAAGGCAGTCATGATTCTAGCCCACATCTTCAGATCAACTTGACCAGTGTTAAGAATTGAGCTCTCTTTTGTCTTTGGTAGAAACTGAGTTGGCCATTTGCTTGTGATTGACTATTTTAGTGACAACTGCTGGAAAAGGTTATTAAATACTTTGGCCCTTTCTCACCACTCTCTCTGTCAATAGCCTTTCCTCTCTATTGAATAGCAGGTCAATATTTTCTTTGTCTTTCTCTCACTGCTAGTGTATTTACAGGTTTTTTTCATGCTAATCTTGTTTCTTTTTCTTATTTGTATTCCATAATGTATGTTGGCTTTTCTTATTTTGTCACTGTATGTTCTTTTCTACTTGTCCTACTTCATTCTTGTTTAAGATCAATGAAAGCTCTGATTTAGTGGAATTCTAGCCTTTCTCTCCATTGGAAAAAATTACTCTTTGACCCTCTCTTCTTAACTTCTTTTTTCTGTCTTTCCCCTGATTCATCCAAATTTGTTTGCTTTTTTGAAGTTCATTGTTCTGTTTTGCTGTTTGTTTATCTCTCCACTTTTAAAGGAATGTGAATTCTGTAAATTAATCATCAGCCTCACCCAAGTTGCCTTTCACCTTCCATCACGTTCTCAACCAGCTTGTTCCTTGGGGTTAATACCCAGTCTAGAGGAGCTCTTCTTCCAGTTCCATTTTCTAGCTCTTTTTCAACCGTAGATATAAAATATATGTGAAACTATATAATCTTTACAAAATATATAATATTTTTTAAAAGCCAGCAAAGATTTTGAAGAATTTGCTGGCCATTATGCCTCTTCCTGTATTCCTTTCCCAACATCTTTCCTGTTAGTTAGAGTGTGGTCTTTCCACCAAAGTTTGTGCTTTGCTTGGTTTGGCTAGCTGCTGGCTGGCAAAAATCTTCATCCGCTTCATCACACCAGTGCTTATGTTAATTTCTTTTTAAAATTTTTATTATTGTGACTTGTTCAAAGTGTATTGCTCTATCCTGAGAGCACACCCATACAGTTTCCTATCAAGGACGCTCCTAATTAGGGATTTACTGCCATTGACAATGACAGCAGTTAACAGCCTTAGCAGCAATGGTAGTAACAACAGCTGTCAGGTGTGTGCTAGAACATGAATCCTATTTTATGAAACTCTGGCCAGTATAACTGTGTTTAGAAACTGCCAGAAATGCTCTTTCAAGAATTTTGATAGTTGTGGAAAAGTTATTTTCTTTGGTGTATATAGCATATTTTACAGAGGTCTTGCTAGCAGATGAAACACTTCGTTCTAGTGCCTCTCGGGAGCATACTTTAGTGTTGAAATCAGTAGACACTTTTGTGAAAATTCTCCATACTGTGCTGTACTCTAGCAGCGGTGAAAATGAGCTGCTTCTCCCCTCTAATTTGAATGTGAAGGTAGTGTGCCTGTAATCGCATCCACTGACTGACACTGAAGTTGGGTATCACAATAGCGTTGTCTTTGGTGATAGTGCGTGTTTCTATTCTGTATTCCAGTAACATGTCTCAACTCTTAGGTACTATGAGAAAGACAGATTTTTTCGTTCTTTTTGGCTTTACTGCCAAGGTTACTGATTTCCATGAGTATTATTTCTTATCTGTCCACCGGGAACCAGGAAAAAGTGTGTCAAGCGCTCATTTCACATGGGCCAGTAGACAGCCATCAGGTGTCCTGGGTGACTCTACATTCCTCTTTCCAGCAGCAGTCTCATACCTGCTCAAACATTTATAGTTTGTGCCTGTCCCATTAGCTAGTGGTTGGTTTTCAAACATGATAGAAACCATTTGGCTTGCACTGTGAGTTACTGACAAAGCTATGAGAAATGAAAGTGGTGAGTTTTATTACTGGTGTTCCTCCTGTGCCTTTAACCAACAACTCTGACGTCTGTGTATGCAAGCAGAGGATCATTGCATGAAAGAGGAATGATCTGAGCCTGGTGCCAGGCTGTGACCTAGAAGCTGAAGAGCATACTATGCCATTATCTTTCCCTGGAGCTCTATAGTCCTGCTCAGGAATTTACTTTGACATTTGTCCTGTCTCTATAGATTAAGCCATTTGCTGCAGACTCACCGTCAGAGAGTAATGTGCTTTGGTTTTTTTTCTTCCTTGCCTTCAACCTTTATTGCTATCTAGTAATGTAATAATAATTTATTTACAATATATTTCCTCATGTGCTTTGTAATATAAACACAATTGAAAATACACTTTAAATGATTGATGTTGCAGTACAAATAGAAAAATAAAGTGGTTTTGGTCTCTAAAAGTAATGAAGTAGCTGATTTAATACAGTGCAAGTCTTTAGTGGGATCATATTGTAAGTGGTAAGCCTCATGGTATAAAAAAATATAAATAGTTACATTTTTTATATGTTTATATATATCATAGGTGTTCAAATGTGAAAATAAAGACACTGAAATCTGGTTTATTTCCATGACAAATAATGTTCATGTGGGTGCAAAATTATAACTTCAAAAGAGTAGTCTTAACCTGTGAATTCAGGTGTTTTCACAATATGATTAACACTTCTGTTGTAGAAGTGTGTTGCCTGAGTAGCTGGAGGCATTATTATTTGAATATCGACATTTACTGTGTCAGTGTTTTTTTCAAGCCATGTATTCGTTGCATGTGGACTCTCTCACATATGTTACTGAATTTAAAAAAAAAAAAAAAAAAAAAGGTTGGGCTAGACCCTGAAACTCTCAGGTAAGATAATTTAAACTTTCCTACATAATTCCTTTTGAAATGCTGAAATTTGCCAAAATATCATGGGCATGTCAATGACTTTCAGTTCATAACCTCAGTCATTTCCTGATTTATAGTTGTGATATGGTATCTGTGTAACATCATACCCTACTTTTTGGTTTTAGTTTCTTCATTATCACTTGCTGAATATATTTTACATATCAATCTTTCCTGGTTAAACAGGTACAGAAGAAACAGTCTTTAGATCCCCAGATTGTGTATAGAGAGGGGAAAAAAGGGGGACAAATGCTTTTTTTTCAAGCAGATTGCTATTTCAGTTGAACCTGAGAGTCTTCATGAAGGTCTTCGTTAGCTATAATAAGACTCTTTAAGCATCCCACCTGTTCTTTCTCAGGTCAAGAGAAAAATACATGAAAAGCTTTGATTTTCCTCCATCCTCCCCCGCCTCAACCCAAAGTTATTTTTTACTGAGTCAGACTATTGTCATTGACTTCCCATTTTAGACCATTCTTTGTCTTTCATGTTGGGCATGCCTTTTACACCCTTTCTCTGCACAGCTTTTGCCACAGCAGCACGTCAAATAACAGGTGCAGTTCAAAAGTAAAGAAAAAAAAATTTTCTAAATTGAAAAAAAGAAATAATTATGTTACTGATAGACATGTTCTTACTATCTTTAAAAAGAAAAAAAACCCAGAAATGAGGAAGGTTTCCTAAGAGAAGGAGATGCATGTGGGAAATTTGAGATAAGTATTTAATGCTTTTTTCCTTTTGGAAGAGCCTCTATTCAGTCAGTAGTTACAGCAATGCTTGCAGAATACTGGAGATGTATTTTGAAATGCTCTCTTTGCATGGGGATTTTATGGTTAATTACTGGTGTTGGTTTATTTGTGTGTTCTTTAAAGAATAATTATTAAGCAGATTCAAAGGTGGTGACAGCTGCAATGCCTCTATGCTGATTGCAACAGCTAGTTTGTGAAATTTGCAGACCAAATATGCCCTAGAAATATCGTGACAGTTTACTTGCTGTAATATTACTTGCTGCTAGTGTTTGTTATTTCAGAACTGTATGCAAAGTGAGGAGTGACTAGAAAGCAACTGTTATACTAGTAGAAATAACACATTTACTATAGCTGGCAAAGTATTTTTTTGTGTTTACAAGATGTACTTCAAGAGTCACATTCAGTAATTTATTATCAAACAATATTAAACATTAATTTTTTTCCCTTGGGAGTGTTTGTACGATTGTGCAGGAAAGAAGATTATAAGAGATTAGAGAGTGGTTGTACAGAACACTTTCATTAGCATTCTAGCTACTTGTCACACATTTTGTCAAAGTTTTTAAATTCCTGACCTCTCAAATTTTTTCACTTTACATTTCATTAGCTATTGAAGCAGATGTCTTTAACCATTCTATTGACTGCAGATCTCTCTGTGCTTTTCCTGTCTGTTGTAGGTCTGTTATTTGAACTGACACTCATAATCTTAATGTAATCTAAATAAGCATTCTCAATGCTTTCAGAAAAGCTGATTCCTTTAATTCATTTCATATTGGGACAAAAAAAATAAGGCTGATAAAATCAGAAGTTGTATTTGAAAATCTTTGCAATTCTAGTCTCTGAAATGACAATCTTGTATTTGGGGTTTTGTCATTTGGTAGTAGTGCAGGTACTTACCATTCCTTTTATCTGCCTAGGTATTTAAAGTTCGGGGAAGGAAAAAAGGGCATAAATATTCTGTTCTTCGCTGTTTCTTTTGAATTGGCTTCTTGTTCTTGGTCAGTGGAAGAAGAATGCCTATGACCTTAGGCCTGCAGTAGTAATACACCTCTCTAAAAGAAGTGCAAAATTGTCCTCTTTGACTGGGAATCCCTGTCGGCTGCCTTTCTTCCACTACCTTTTAGTGATTGAAAGTTTTGTCTCTCTGGGACAACCTGTATGAAATTTTCCTTATAAAAGTCCTGAGACTCAAGTGGTCTAATTAAAAACAGGGTTTATTAACAGCACAGAAGCTGCTCAAGATTAGAAGAAAAGAAATGTTTTGCATAGCATATCTAGCCTGACACTCTGTGAAGCTCATCTAGATAAATCTCCCTGGAGTTTAGTTACAGTGAATAAAAATACCTCACATTTATAGAAAATCTTTTTCTTCTCTGACTTTCTTTTTAGGCAGTTTACTTCCAGAAATCTTTCCTTTCAAGGGACTCAGGCTTTCTGTTTCTTCCTTATATTCCGCTCCTTTACATTTGTGACCTTTTCTGTTGCTATTCATTTTCAAATTATTGTATCAAGTCACTGTTAGTGTATTTATGCCTTCCAAAGACAGGTCACCCCGTTCCTGATGGCAGAATTCAGCATCAGTCTCTAAAGACTCTTGTTTCAAAGTAATTAAACAACAGATATGAGTTGGCATCTGGTCATGTCTGCAGTCTGGGTTGTCTGCAAAGCCCATGTATGTCTCTGACAACTGAGTGGTCTTGATCAGTGAGTGAGGGAATGATTCAGCAGAGACAACTGTTGATCAAACCCTTGCTGCTAAATGATAGCATTTTTGATGACATTATTCACTATTGCCAATAGGGCTCATTTCCTTTGCCAGCAAGACGTCATTGAAAATAACAAGTCCATAAGAGTTGTTGCTATTTTATGCATTCCAGACATCCCGATACAGTGGGATGTTACAGGACCTTTCAATATATTTTTTTCTATTTTCCTGTTTCTACCACAATGGTTTCAGAAAGAATATGGAATGATGTTACTCCACTAAAAGCCATGGTAGAATTACGAACTGTATGAAACTGGAGAACAAGATATGAAATGTTTTCTCCAAATTCACTCACCTTAAAAATATCTTTCTTCCTGGCTTTGAGGGGAAACATTCAGTCTGGGTGTTCACAGACCATATGCCCTAAATGCTTTTTCCTTGTCTCAGGGCTATTTCTTAAAGGAAGGAAGTCTTGTTTCTTAAACCACAAATCTCAGGACTTACTAAACAAAACAAAAAGCATAATACAATTTCTATCTTGAAAAATTAGTCCAGTTTTAATGAAATTAGAAGAAAATAGGCAAACAGAAATACCATAATGCCAGCATTAGTATTTTACTTCTGATTGAGATGAGTAGCTTTGAGTCATCTGTCATATGTAGAGCAAGATATCGTCTCTTTGCCCTCCCTCACGTAACATTGTTAAATATGTTTAGCATTTACATACAGTACATACAGGTTAGCTCAGTTGTCCATAATTGGTGAGGTCATCTCAATGGTATGGAAAAAATCCATAAAACAGCGTGGAATCCACATGTATAAATACTGCTGGATCTACCCTGGTTCGGTGCATTCTACTCCTTGCGCTGGGTTGGACAGGAACCGAGGCGGGAGGAGCAACAGTCTCAAGACAGGGCAAAGAAGCTGAACTTGGAGAGATTCAGATTATTGCCATCTTTGCCATCTTTCTCAAGCGAATCTACAAGAAGTTAGGGACCACTGACTTAACTCATAGGTGTCCAGGTGACTGAGGCCTGGGCTATAATTAAGGTATTCCTAGGCAGAAGTAGAGATACGGTGTGTTCAAACTATATTCTCAATGTTGTTCTCTATATAAGAGTGATATTAGAACTGAACCTTTCCAAAAATAGTTGAATGGAGAGTCAGGCATTCATGGTATTGGAGTTCTGATTGTTGTGGGAGTACTTTTTTAAAAAAATCCATGGTTCTTTCTCTTCCAGTAAAGACTTTATAATGGCTTTCTATCTGTCTTTTGTTTGTTAGATGTATGGATGTTGTAATCGCCTCACCAAGCACTGAGATACACCTAAGCCTTGTTTTACTGAACTTCTTATTTTATGTCTTAAGGTACATTTTCTGTTGAAATTTCTTAGCTATTTATATGTAAATAAGTAAGTTTTCTGTAATTGCCACTAGAATAGCCTGCTTTCAGCCCAGTAATCTAATCTAAGTTGCACATTTTTTTCTTCATTATCCACTCATAATGGCATTTGAGGGCAAACAGTTTGATCCATCTGTCAACATTACTTTCCTATGTAATAATAGAGAAGAAAAGAAACTTTGTTTTGAGGATTAAATACAGCTATTTTTAAATAGCGTATAGTGTTAGGTATGGCACAACAACTGAGTAAGGAGCAGAAAATAAGCTTTTAAATGCAAACAAAAAAAAGGATTTAAATTGTTTTCTTTAAACAGGCATAGGAAGAGGAAAGAAAGATAACTGGGATTTATTTGAGATGAGAGACCAAGAACAGTATATTGTGCATCAGACAGATAAATAACTTTGGAATGTAATATTTTTGTATTTAGCTCATAAAGGCATATCTGCCACCACAGAACTAATTCAAAGCTATTCAGAGTCGGCGGAGAGCTTTCACCCACTTTGGTGGAGTAAAATCAAACCTACGTAAAGGATATCTCTGCTGCTACAAACAGTAAAAAGTCGTATGTTACATCCAGAGAGTGCCTATGGTGAATGGGAAGAAATGCCTATTTAAGGCCCGCCCTCAAAAAGAAGTGGCACTGATCTAAATTAAATTACATTGATATTGAAATCAATTTAGTTAGTTTAGTGCAAGTTTCTCTATGTACACATTTGAATCTACTGCAACTGATCTATAGCAAATGAGTTTACAATGTGATCAGTTGCCTAATTTGTGTGATTTATCTACAGATACCGCAATGTGATTTTATATTTACTGTTAGGAAGTTATGGACAAGTCAACTACATTTCTCTAGGAAGAACTGGGTGTAGATGGCCTGAAAAATAATTTTGAGAGGGTAGGTGGAGGAAAGATCAGTGTAACAACAAAACAATTTCAGGTCTCAGAGTACACATAAAAGTAGACCAGTTAAGGAGACCTGTATTTCCAGATGGTACCATGCAAAGAGACATTTTATTGAGTCACTTCAAGTTGTTTTATTGGTCATGTCTACGAACTTTCTTTTAGAACTGTTAGTGGATTTGGTGCCTTTCAGTGTCCTAAGAGGAGGGAGCACTCACTGGGTTGAGAGGAGCTCCAAGAGCAGTCTGCCAAGTCAGCAACAAGGAAGAGGCTGAGTTATTCATAAATACTTCATGTATATGCTATAACAGGGTGGAAATGCTGTGTTATTGCTAATAGTGGAGCTTTACTTACATTTTGAGAAGTGGAAGAGTTGAGTTTTGCCCAGAATATGTTGAGAGTATTCTTTGATGAAAAAGCATGGGAAAGAATGGGAAATTTTTGGAGAAACGATTGCCTGAATGTTGATTGCAAGGATGATGCCTTGTGCTGGTGTGTGCAGATTCGTGTGTGTTTATGTTAACCTATTGCAAGCTTGTAACTTCAGTGTTGCGTGTTGTCTATACAGCCTGTTAAGGCACAATGCAGATTCCTGCAGAGAGTAGTTCAGAGCTTCTAAGCTAGATATTGAAGAGTCTGACAGTGAGATAGTATCCCTGAAGGTCTAGATGTCACATATCAAAAAGTGATACAAAATGTCTCATTTGATGTTCATTGTCATTCATGCAGTTTTCATGAAGTCTTACATATTTTAGTGAATGTTCATGTAGTGTGGTCAGTGGAGAAGTGTGAAGTATTCATGAATATACATGCATATTTAATAACTGCTCCCAAGGGTATCTTCCTGTTCTGGTAATTGGTGTTTCACATTCCAGCTCCTGTACTTGTGAAACAAATTGTGTCAGATTTGGCAGTCAGTGAGACTGCACAAAAGATAGTTCTGGAGGCTGGATAGATGCTTGGCATTTCAAACACAGAAACATGCACGCTCCTCTCTGAATAGTGCATAGCCAAAATTTTGTTAGATTTTTATCCATGGGAGACATTTTTCTATTCTGTCATCAATCTGGTAACTACCTTCTGTTCTTTCTCCCACAGAAGCCTTCTTAGCTAGATCCTGTGGAGTAGCTGTTTTGTGCCAAACACCTGTACAATCTGGCCTTAAAGCTAGTTTAATCAGTCCAAGCAGACTTCTTTTAGGTCAAGAAGTGAGTTTCCCATGGTATAAAGCCAACCTGTTGCCCTGACATTGTCACTATTTTTGATTTAATGAGAAAGCAGTCCCATGAAGAAGGCTAGAAAGTGCTCTTTGACACCAATTTTGACGTTGGGTACTCTTCTAATATAAGTTAAATTAAAGCTGCCTTCAAAGCATGCGCAGATGAAGAGAATGCAAAGATAATTTTGTGCATTTCAGTTTCCTCACATTGGAGCCTACCCTTTCCACAAGAAACTAAGGAAATAACTGAGTTTACATACAGATTATTGCTGTGGGATTGTTACGAGAATCTATCAAAATCACTTGTCTCAAAGATGCTTCACTATAGCAGCAGTTCACATGCAACTATTTGCCAATACAAACTTGAAAACATTATTCTGACTAGGAAAATTTTGTTCATTATAGCAGCAGTTGGAGCCATTTTCTGTAATTACTTATCCTCCAACAATGCTTAGGTTCCAAAGGGAGACTTGCAATGCTTGATAAACCTTAAAGAGAAATGACACTGTGGCTTCAAATGGTGCCTTGGAGAAAAAGCTGCAAGAACATGGCTTTGGAATATGGATCAGAAGTATTTTGCTTTTCCTTCACTATGTTGCCTAAGATGGCTAGAAAATGGACAAAAAACATTACAAAATCCTATTGTTTGTATTAAATGCTTGGAAAGTTTAAGCATGAATATGTATTAAAAAAAAAATAAAAATCAGAAGCAGGATTCCACATTAAACACTTGATATTTCATGATTTTTTTCTCTGTCAAGTCTGTGCATGAGAGAGAGAGAGAGAGAAACGAGACTAATATTTTTCCTTTTGTATGATGTGCTCATTTACTAGGACAAATCCTCTTTTCTCTACAGAAGCACATATGGCAGAAGGAAGCAAAATAAATCTGGTTCCTCTTTGTAGAACGGAACAGGATGTGGAAAGCTTATGTTGGAGTATAAGAGGACTGCAGCCTTTCACATTAGGGACATATGCTTGAAGGGGATCCATCTGTACTGCCGTGCAGACGTGTTATCGGGGCTCTGTGACTGCACTGGGCAGGAGCCAAGGCTGCTGCTGCTGTTAGGGACTCCAGCCACCTCCCGGTGAGTGCTTGGAGTGAGTGAAGGTTCTGCACCGCACTGAGGACTCCTTTGTCGGACTGACCTTCTTCAAATCGAGGCTTAATTCACTCTGTGTTTTCAGAGGTGATTTTTTAACTTTGTCCTCAGATCCTTCCATTGAAAAGATCAAAATATCCATTCTTGAGATGAGACCCAATGCCTCCCAGGAATATATTTTCATGAATGAATTTTGAACCTCTTCGTAGTAGGGAATTTTGGTGGAAACAGAATAGAACTCTTAGCTTAGTGTGCAGTCTCAATATGT
Source organism: Aquila chrysaetos chrysaetos (assembly GCF_900496995.4). NCBI lineage: Eukaryota > Metazoa > Chordata > Aves > Accipitriformes > Accipitridae > Aquila > Aquila chrysaetos. Next base: position 30,739,541 of record NC_044008.1, read on the forward strand.
TATCTGAGCTGAATAGCATGCACAATGCAGAGCTTTAACCTAAGTGCCAGGTAAATAGGAAGCAGGAACATTTCTTACTCTTGAACTCCTCTGGCCTTAAGCCAGTGTACTTAGCATGATATTACTACCACTTTATTGTAATACAGAATTATTGGACTCTGGGTGAATAGAAAAGAGTGATTCAGCTTCAAAAATACTAAACTGCATAAAGTAACTCCCGTTCATTGACTGTAGTTGTGTTTGGTCAAGGGCCTTTCGAGGTAGTTTGACTCAAACTCAAAGCACACAGTTGTTGATTAAATATCATCTTTTAGTCACAGGGAGAAGGAGCTTTATGTTTCTTCTTACCAGGTCATCCTGCTTTTATTCAATTTTCTTTTCATTTTTCTTGCCCATGTTGTCATTATGAGACCCAAGCAATTGCTGTAGCAGAGCAGTTATAATAACATAGGAAAAGAAATTCCATCGTATTTGTACGTAAACTGCAGAACTGACATGCTTTATTTTGACTAGCTGCTTCCCTGCTGTTTTCCGGGCATTGATAATATACTTCTGTGTATTATCAGAACTACCACAGCTGAGGATGGTATGGATTAAACTTTACTACAGTATAGTAATAGTATGAGATTGCTCTTTCAGTGCGCTGAAATAAATGTTTTCATTACTGCCTTAAAATAAACGCATTTGGTGCTGTGAAGGTTACAATGCAAGCAAACCCATAAAACTATCTTTAGAAGCCTTCACTGCATGGAAATATTTTCTTCTTCTTCCTAGTGAAATATTTTTACCCTTCCGTTTGCCACAGTTTCTGTCCTATGCCACTCTTAATGCCAATAAGCACAATTTTTCTCAGGGCCAAAATCATCCTTCAACATTGATTTCTTGCTGAAGACTCAACAGCTTACTATTTGCATAGTCACAATCTGTTCTACTTGCAATGCGCTGTGCCGCTTAGTCCAATCTTGTTCTTAAAGGAGAGTCATGGGGACTATCTCCAACTGTGAAACACAGGCGCACACCCCAGCCACATCCCCGTTCTATTTTAGACGTGTCCTAATTTCCCTGGAAAGGAAACCTGGGTGCCTGTGCCAGAGGGGACATCTGCATGTCACCAGCTGTAGACGATCGGGAGACCAGAGCTTCAGGACCATTGCAGAGGGCACCTCTCCTGCTCTAGACCTGGCGGTCAGGACCTGTCAGTCTTGCTCAGAATACCAGAAGGCGTAATGAGCATGCCAAATATGCCTGTCTCTGTGTCTGATAATAAACCAGATAATAATAAACTCATCAAATACTGAGGAAAGATACATATGGATCTGCATCTGTAGTGTAGGCTGAGAAGATTGTTTCCCTGCCTGATTTTAGGAAAAAAGAAAGCGGATTCATATGCTCAAAGTTGCCCTCAGTTCCTTCTTCCAGCATTGTCTGGAATCCTGTATTGGAGTAGGCGTAGCTACTCCACCTGAGGCAGAAAGCATTTTCCCAGTGATATCTTTAAATAAAAGACAGTCTGTCATTTTTCTGCTTCAGTGGCACTAAAGAATTTGGTTTTGCAATGTGTGTGTGTGTGTCTGTGTCTGTGTCCGTGTTGGGGGGTGGTATTAATCGTTGTTCAGTTTTCCTTTCGTGGCCTTCACAGTCAAAGTCAGCCCAGGTTCTTCTGAGACTACAAGCCCTTCAAGCAAGGAAAAGCCTTTGTTTTGTGTGTCAAATGGTTTATAGTGTATTGGCAAAAGTTACAAATAAGGACTAACTGTACATTATACAAAACAAATGGATTGTGGGGGTAATTTCATTTTACATAGGCAATACAGGAGTGGCTAACTCGATGTATGTCGTTCAAGTAGAGAAAATATAGAAAGGATGTGTCAGAGTAAAGAGTCTCCAATGATTTTCTCTTTAGAAAAATACTAAAGAAGGAAAAATATATAGGTAGTTTAAAGATAAAAAAATTACAAACCACAGAAGTGATAGAAACTAAATCTTAATAATTTATTTTCAAGCTCTCTGATGAATAAGATTTCTTCTATTTTAGTCCTATGAAGTCTTTGATATGTCTTGGGAACACTGCAATTAAAGTCAAGCAAAACATTCAGTCACCAACTATGATGCTCTTATTATAAATTATTATTAGGATTTTAAAACTTAACTCTTATTCATAACTAAGATGAGAGGAAAAAAGCCCACCAATTTTGGCCTTGTGAGATTTGAAGTTAGTTGTCGTCTCTTGTTTGGCTCAACGCTTGCATGAGCTGGTCTTCATGAATCATCAGCTTTCAAGCTGGTAGTCTGTTTACATGTCTGCAGCAAATTCCTAATTTTCTTTCCTTTTTCCTTTTTTCTTTCTTCTTTTTCCTTTTTTCATTTTTTCCTTTTTTCTTTTCTTTTTTCTCACCCTTGCCCTTGCCTGTGCCCTTTCCTTGCCATGTAAGACTCTCAAAGCATCTTTAAGCTTAGAGTATTATGTATTTTTTTTACATGCAAGCTATTCACTTTAGACTTCAGGATTTAGTGGGAGCTTTACATAAGCCTGAGCAGCTTCTGCTTTCATATACAAGTTTGCCATCTCACAAGGAAATCACACAGAAACTCTGAAATGCAGTAGTCGTTATATTTGTATCTATATATTTCTTAAAATTAATGTAATGTATACACATATATGTAACGTAATACAGAATGCACAGGTTTACTGAACGTTTTTAGTAATAGTGGGGTGTATCTCGCAGCTCACTCTGTGGTCTTGCACAGCGCACATTAAAGCTGCCCGAAGAGGGCAGCTCAGAATTTACCTAGGCTAGAGATATCTTCCAGAGAGATGAGACCAGTATCGTTTCTCCCTTTCTCATAGCAAAGGAAGGCTGTTAAAGCTGACCAGAGAGCACCAGCATGCTGCTTTTTTTTTTTTGCTAATTGGCATCTAAAGGCCCATTTAGAAATCTCTGTGGGTTATAAAAGCAGATAGGCTGACCTCTTATATCAGAGCGCTAGTTGGATCCATGACTTCCTGAATGTTTAGGGAAAAGAAGAATGTGACAGAAAACCATTGATTTAAGTATAGTTAGGTATTGAGTCTACCATGTCAAATAAAAAGGCCTGCAAGTCCTCTACAAGATCTGCTTATAAATAGAGGAATCATTCTGGAAACAACTCAAATGCTGTCACCACTGGAATATGTTATTTTTACCTTATACTTCAAGCTACTGAAATTATTGTAGTGCTATAATGATGCTGAGGGGTAATATCATGCTTTATTCGTGTTTCCTAAAGCTTTGGGAAGAGTAGTTCACATGTGGATGTGTCAAGATTTTTACTGCCCTTTCTTTAAAATTTAGGAAAATTTAAATAAGTTTAAACGAGTTGAGTTTATTTTTATCTTGCATAGGCATTCACTTAGAAATACAGAAGGAGTTATCCCAAGAAAAGAGCTCAGTGTTCCTCATTAGTATTGTGAATATAATTAATAGAACTAAGCAAGTGAAATAAATTGACATTTCAATAACTTTCCAATGGACCGTGGATTTACTAGTCTTTTCTTTGCAGCAATTTTGATCAAAGTTGGATCTGACAAGCATAAAAATAAATCTGTAAGTGGGAAAGGTTGTCTGCTATTTTATATTCTGATGCAAAGTAGTCTTGTAATAATTGTAGTCACTTTTATATGTTGAGGTTGGTTAGCCTTTCAATTTGTTGTATTTGTCTAGTTGAAAGGAGCAAGTCAGATGGTGCACTTTAACTATCTATACATACATTTTTTTCATAATTTCGGTGTATATGTAAATGTAATATTTGTAAAAGAATATTGACATCACTGGATGCTGTCTTTCTCTATTCACTGCATCACTAATGCTGGATTGTGTGTACGGTGGCCTTGATCAGTTGGGTTCATCCTCGAGGGCTGTTTAGTTTTTGCAAGTACTTTATTGGTAGCCTCTCTGCTAGAGCAAAGAGCACCAAATACTGCTTTGTTACATGAAGTTGTCATAGAGGAACCGTATGCGTAAATACCAACTTTACTCCCTTGTGCTATCAGTAGACGTCTTTTGCTTAGTAATAACTTACCAAAGTGACCGTAATAGCAGACATTGTGTGTCACCCCACTGTCGTCGTGGGATTTAAGCTTTTGTAACCCTTGTGCAACTGTGGCCGGGGAATAAAATTGCTGGCAGTCTTGCATGTTACAGTCATTTGTGATAGCCTGAATTAAAATAGCTGACCCATTGTAGCACCAGTTATTTTTTATAAGTGACCCCATACAACATATGCTAGATGTTCCTAATCCTGGAAATACAATGGTGTTAATCAGGGTATATACTGTAGGAAAAGAGCAAGGATATAATCAAGAGATGTCTGGAGTAGGGTTGAAGCTGGTAAAAAAGAGCCACTCTGACAAGTGTGGGCATATCACTAGGTGACATTGATTAAAATAAACAATCTGTGTTGCAAGATTGATGTCTGCATATATTGCATTTGTATAATTCATGTCCATTTCCTTCAGATTGAAAACTGAAATGGCAGATGATGAAATATGGACGTTTCAGCATAAATATTGAAAAGTAACAACTTCAATATCCAGTCAAATCACACTGAAGATAGTATGAGTAAAAACAAACTGTTAGCATCAAGGTCATTTTTGTGTAGAAATTACCTGTGTTAGGCTAAAAAGCATTATTTCAGACAATGTTATTGGTTTCCTTTAGGAGGGCCATATTAATTGTAAATGCTTACTTGCCAAGAAACAAGTAGGAATCATGACTTCCCTTGGTAAACTCCATGGGATGCTCTCACATATTTAAAAGTGACTGTTTGGGAGAGGGTATGTTCAATAATGGAAGTAGAGGGTTAACAATCTGTTTTCACAATATATATTGCTATATTCTATTTTTTTTCCCCAAAGTCGTAAGTTCAAATTCAGGACCAGAAAAGCACCACTGTTGTCACACACAATATGTTTTTAATGTTTTCTTTAGGTGATGTTAATTTAAAAAAAAAAAAAAAAAAAAAAAAAGGAAAAAACATGAAATTTTGATGAAAGTGATTATAGAGTTATGTTAGATTTCCGTTTGCTCAAAAACGCGACAGATTAGTACTGCAGTTGCAGGACTATGTTCAGCTGTGCAGTGCTTATGCTACTGTGTTCATTCTCAGGGGAGATTGATTTCACTGGGCAGACAAGTATAATTGCTCATCAACATTGATAAAGGTTTTGCAGTTTGCCAATGTGATTAGATTACAGGAAGATACTACAGCTACCTCTGTGACTTGCAGTATGTTAGTCTATCGTATCGTAAATCAGCAGTGTCTAAAAATATGTGGGAAGTGTACAGTGGTGACTCAGGAGTGACAGTTGTATCTAGTTCATTATTTGTGTGTTTGCTACGTGAGATGCCAGCTGTATAAAACTTGCTTCCACTTCTTAAAATGGAGAATATTTCAGCTGATTTTCACTTATCTGAGAATCCAGCAGATGAACGACTATTTGATGAAATAACTGAATATTCTTCCTTAAGTTCCTGTCTGAATAGAGCATTTAGGGAAGCTGAAATTGTGCTCATCAAATAACATAGTATCTGCATTTCCAAGGCATCGATGAGAATGAATGCAATTTGGTACCATCACAAAGTGTGTTAATCAGTAATGTACTGGCATTTCTAGGGCAATAGTACGAAGTTCTCTCCCCACACATGTGGGAAAAGGAGGCTAAAATATACCCTTCGCTTCAGGAAAATCTGTCTCCGGCTATCTCCTGCATCAACAACATATACTTAAAAAAAGCCTCAAGTTTTATCCTCTAAATGGTTAGTCTTTTTTTGCCTTTTTCATATTTGGGGGCTCTTCTTTGGGAATGATAATAGCATTTGTCTAATCCCAAGCTAAGTTTATTCATGGTAACTTTATGGTCATCGCCCTTGTGTCAACATTTTCTATCCTCACAGTATTTAAAAAGAGCAATAAACACTTCTTTCAAATTTTTGCTTCAATTTCTGCCCCATAGTATATATAGAGAGAAATATCGTATAGTCTTCTGTCTTAGCTTTGTCAGACAAACCAAAGTCTTTAAGTTGTTTTTGTGAAATAGAGTGTGACTTTTGGTCTCACTATTACCTCTCCTTGTCGTGTGTTCTGAATTGCCTCAGAATGGATGGCTGGATCTGTATGCGGTATCAAAATGATACTTTCTGTTCTTTACTGCAGATAGGTTACACGGGTCTCGTTCACAGCTGCATCATGGTGATGCCTTCTAGTCACCTTGACAGACAATTACACCGCATTTCATTCTTCTGCTATTTTGTACTTTTGGGATGTATGTTCTTCCTGCATAGGTGTGAAAGTAAGAATTTCGTTTCTTTCCTGTGTTTTGTAGGATAAGACTGTAAACATGTATAATTTATAAACTGTAATAAAAAAGCCTGTGCATCCTTAAGTGCAAACACACTGATGGTTACTGACCAGATTTAAAACCAACAATTTTTATAACTTGTATAATATTATTAAGGACATCTTTTTTAACAGCGTGGACTTTTAAGAGTAGTAATTTTTCTATTGAAAAATTTTTAAGAGCACACCTGTAAGATTTTTTTTTTTTTTTTCTGTTGAAAGAGACTGTTATTAAACTAAGGAACAGTAATTGTATGATTTTGTGGTAGGCTTTTGTTTTTATATGAATTGAGATATTTTATGCTGTGCTGGATCTAGCCTTCATCAAAAATACATATAGTTCCTCTCTCTTTTTGCAACTTACATCTGTGGAAAATGTCTTGAACACCCATCTACAGAAGCTAGAGACATGATGATATGGTTAAATCTGTAACTGTCCAATCAGAGGTAAATTACCAGTCAGCCTATGGCTGGTTTAGTAAGGGGCGTGATGATACTGAGATTTTATTTCTTAATTTCCTATGCGAGTGAAAGAATATTTTTAGAAAATAAGTGTTGCCTTAAAGCAGGGACACAGTGCATGAATGAAGTTCAGGACCTTTTTTAGTTTCTCTTCAGTGCCTGTTGCATTGCTCACAAACCACGTAATTTTCAATTTGCACTGAGAGTCCTAAATGTATGTAAAATAGATTTTCCTCAAGTTACTTTTGCTGTTTGCCTGACTTTCACTGAACAACGCTATTTACCTTGCAGCGTTCACTTGAACCCTGTTAGACTCTTAAGTAACTGCAACCAGGTCACTGAGATGTGTCCTGGAACCCATAACGCTCATCTTGCAATTGGTTAGCTCGGTGATTTCCTGCTGTTTAAAAATTTAAAAGCCTTTTACAATTTGCTGATGAAGTGTAGGCCCGGGAATAGTGCTTCTGCTCTATTGAAAATAAGCCTGCATTTCACCGTCACCTCCCAGGGACTCCCTAAAATAGTCTGCAGCGCACACTCCTCTCCCTCTCCCCATCTGTTCCCCCACGCCCGTCGCTGCCCCAGTTAAGCCCCAAGGTTTCACAAATGACTTGCGTGTACCGTCTGTATCTTTAAAAGGTTTCATCTGTTATTTTTCATATCTGGTGTCTGTGTGTAAGAGAGACCTGCCGCAGGAAGGACCCCATCCAGCACTCCAGAAGTGTCTCTCTCCTGGCAATCCCATTTGTTTTTAGGGAGGAAAAATCTCCTTTCAGGGAGTTCAAACTGAGTCAGCGTGCAGTGACCACCACCACAAAACCCAGCAGCTTTTTGCCCTGCTGTCCGGCCATACCCCTTTCATAGTACAGACGTGCTAAACTGAAAACATACAGTTCTTGTATCTGTTTTGGAGACCTATAAAATCTAGAGCGATAGCTCGCTTGATGCGATACAGCAGGAGCAGTATTGACATGATCTAAGTGACAAATTACGAGAATCATTTTTGTAGCAGCATTCTGAGTGGGTATGAGTGGAACAAGAATGCGTTTGCTAAGGGGCAGAGAAACTGGTGTTGCAGCAAATGAGACATGCGATGCTGAGTGTGCAGTTGGAAGTTTTAAATGTATGAATTTCCAGAGGTAACAGAAATAAAGAAGAGAAAAAAAAAAAAATCTCTTAAATGAAGGAGAAGATTTTTGAAGAAGAAGGAGTCACAAACTTTATCCTATGTGGGGGTGAAGGAGGTAATGTAAGGGCCGTACGACCTTGTGTTGATGCAAGCAAACAGGGCACAGCAACAGAATAACTGGAGAAGGAAGAGTGTTTTGAGAAGATCAAGTCTGTTGAACTTTTTCTGAATTTGGAGAACAGCTGAAGTGGGTCAGCAAGGAAATGACAAATACATAAGGAGGTTAGGGAGAAGATAATTCATTAACATAGAAATTAAAGCAAAGACATGAGAAGAAGAATATATAGAAGGAAGAACTGAAAACAAGGGGGAGCTGATAGTGAACAGTTGAACGTAAGTGCATGGCAGAGACAAAGAAAAGAAGGGAAGTCACTGCTGCATAGTTCCAGAAGAAGAGATAATGGAGGCAAGAGCTGATTTGAAGAAGGAGAAGCTCAACAGATCTTCCTCGTGGTCTGTTTCAGGAGGGAGGCCTCTGTAAGTTAAGGCAAGTAAAGAGGTTATATTGGACTGAAAGGTCCAGGTCTCTGGAATGGGCAACAATTTGGAAAGAATGAGGTATGTAGAGGCTTTGGATAGCTGTCAGCTGGCACAACCACAGCAGAGCTATTAATCAAGAGTAGACTTACGGTATCAGGAAAATGTTTGGAGCAGAAGGGCATGTTTGGAGGAGATATTACTGGAATTTGAAGGAGAATATTATATCTAGCTGTGTTTTGAAAGAAGATTAAGAGAATGGATCAGGATGAAGAGGATTAGAAAAAGTAGTGGAAACTGTGGACGTGTGAAGGTATTCTAGGGAGAAATGCGGTGAGTGGGGAGAAAGGAGAGTATAAAGGAGAAAATTAGAGCAAAGTGAGCCTCAGCAAAGGAATGTGATGAGTGCTATCACTGAGTGGTTATATTTTCTGTTGTTTACCAAAGAACCTGTAGATATTTAGAAGTTTCCAGAAAGAAGTGATATTTCATCACATTTTCATACATGATTGAACATCATAATGTAAGGCATGAAAAACATATAAGTTGGGAGCTACGCATTGCTTGGTTTTAATGATGTCAGCCTTTTCCAATGCCCTACAAAAACTCTTGAAATGTAATAAACACTGCCTTTATTTGGAGTAATCAGGGTATGGTGGAGAATAAGATGGAAGATTCTCCTCCATCATAATTTTGTTAGCAGTGCAAGCAGAGTAATTTAATTCTGATCAACAGAAAGATAGGCATTTAAGTAGAATGTGGGATTTCCATTGAACTATGTAAACAAATGTTATTTTTTTGTGTTATAAATCAGTATAATCTAACTTCTGGCCTACCTCTGATAGAGATTCAAATGGGCACTCAGGGTAGCTCCTATCCCTTCAGGTGGCATGGAAAAAGACAGTTGGCTGTATCCACATGAGATACCTCTTCATTCACATAAGAAGTTAGAATGGAAGAGTTAGACGAGAAGATTTTAGGTACTGGAATAAAATGCAATTTCTGTGTAAGTAAATAGACTGAAGACTCAGTAACACGTGAAGCCAAACTGATTGAACCCAAAAGAGATGTGACCAACTCCATTTCTTTAATTAACCATCAGAGAAATTAACAAAAATATATTTAAACCTGTAATCATCTCTAAACGACAGTCAGAGTTATACTTAGCAAATGTTAAAAACAAAATATAGATATATTTTAGTACATTTGGACTCTCCTTATCAAGGCTACAGCCTAAATAGTACTGCTAGAATCACTTTGCAAACTGTGTGATTTCCACTTCTGAGTGCCTTGTGATTTGGCAGTTCTAACGTATAAAATGTGTAGTATTAAATCATAAGCCTGTATCAGAATTAGAGTAGGTAAATGCTGCCATTGTGAAATGATGTATTTACTTATTGTGGTGAGCAGTTCAGATAATACATGACATTGTAATAGCTAATATGGAGGGATGGTATTAATGATGAAATCACTAAAGAATCACAAATGGAAGAAAAAATAATAAATGAGGAAAGCAAGATGAAAAGAGTCACAATAATTCTTCCTTTACAAAACTATAATAATGATAAATGCTGAGTCTCAAGCCAAGCAGATTTTTATTGTTAGAAATGCTTATGACAGAGCGCGTTGGGACAACATCTTTGTTCCCTTGAACATCACAATATTACAAGTATGGGCTGTCTGATTTTCTAATTAAAATGTTAGTGTTTTGAAATGACAAATCTAATGCTTTTTGGAAATTTTTCAGTATATATCAAGTTTCTGCTTGCCAGTGCTTACTGATGTAGCACTTAGTAATGTCCCATCCACAATGTCTGTATCCAGTATTGGCTTGCAAGAAGGGCAGAAAAGTTCAAAACTGTGAGATTTAATCTATGTATTAACCAGATTCTGCAAGAGCCGTAGAATTTTAGCTTTGTTAATTTCAACAAGTTTGTTTTATCCTTACCACCTTTGTAACCCATATAATACCTTCCTTTGGCAAAGATCTGAATTCACTGTCATGCTAATTGTTTTCTACGTGTTTTGCTAACCTTTTCAGATAGCTCATAACACTTATGGAGCTGGTATTTAGGACTTCAGCTTTTCTTCTTCTTTTGCAAGGAAAAGAGATGAAGATGCTGAGAAAGGGAAGGGGAAGAATAGTACCTAGATGTAATTACTTGATGAAATTAATTCAAATTGTGTGGGAGTTAATCCTTGAGTCATCACTGGCTTGTTAGGATGAAGATGTTGGTGCTGTGCATAGGTACCGCCATTTCGGTTTTTCGCTTCTTTTCACTATATAAATACAAGCCTTTAAAAACTTATCCAGAAATATTACCCACCCTGTGGTGGAAGATTTAGAAATTTTTTTTTCTTTATTTGTTACCTTTAAGTCTTTAATCCACAGTCACCAGTATCATCAGTACAGAGACCTACATTAAATTCATTATCAGAAATGAGATGTGTAAACTGAAGGAGTCATATATTTTCCTCAATCCTTCAGAAATATACACTGTTATTAAAATAATAAAAAGTAAAAAACCACGACACAACCAACAACCCACAAATAATAACTATAACCAATAAACGAATATCTGTAGAGTTTTTGTGTGCTAAAGATGATCTCTTAAAGTTGGTGAAATGTATACCAGCACTGTTTCTTAGTTATAGCTATTATTCATAGCAGTCCTGAAATGTCTTTCACCAGAATAGTGCTGCATATAAAAGTAACCAGATTTCTTTCAGGATAAAAATTTTTTCTGAACAATTTGTTTAAGAAGTTTAAATATAGCTAAAATGGTAAAGAAATTGATTAACAGTCTCCTTCATTGGGATGTATTTTCTAGGAGGTGGGCTTAGGCCTGGATCTGAAGAAGCCTCACATTAATATGCTACAGGAATCAAATGTCTTACCGGTAGTGGTGGTGGAATTCCATCTCACCCATTCATGGAATTTTATCTGAAATAGACAGTATTTGGCATTCTTGTATTCAGACTTCTAGGACATTGCCTCTGCAATATACCCGCTCTCAGGGGCATCCAACGGACAAATATGAAGCTAAATTTCTTGTACTCCCCTGCCTGATTGTCACTAATATTTGTGCTTTTTGAGCAAAATAGAAGATAAGATTTAGTAAATTCGGAAATGAAGACACTTAAAAAATTTGAATTAAGGACAGAGTAGGCTAACAGAGCTTACTGTTGTTTCTTTGGTTGCTATTACATAGATTACACATTTAATTGACAAATTATTTGCTAAAAACTTTTTTTGTTTTCCTTGAGACTTTTACAAGAGACTGTTACTTCCTTCTCCCTTTCTTTTTGCTAGTCACAGTGTTTTCGGCTATTTTTTCGATCATTTCTAAAATTCATTCAGTGAATTTTCACTGAATTAATTTTGAAAATTCACTCACAGCTGTTAGTGGGTGTGGCTTGCAAAGTATCATTCAGTAGTCATTTAGTTTACACAGAATGTTTATTTATATATTAATTACTAATAGTGCAGAGATTATTGCCCCTGAATGGAAAATAACCAGTCATTTGTGGATAACAAGGTTAGGTTAAAGCTCAAGTAGCGACAAGTTGCTTATAATCATCTTTCATTTTATATTTCCTTTCTGATCCAATGAATATTCACCAAGGGAATGATAATTTTAACTAAGTGATTTGTAGCTGGATGTTAGCCAAATTAGTTTAACTCCAGGGACTGAATGCAAGTGACATACAAGGACAACACTAATATATTCACTGTGAAGCTGGCAATCTGAATAAATATAAAAAGTAGTAGTATGCCTGAATGTATGCCTTAAGCATAAATATCTTGATATTGGCTTATAATTTTGATGCTTTTGGATGAACTTTTCATATGAACAAATGCTTGAACGATCTTATTAAAGCTGCCTAATGAATCTGCTGTATACTATGAAATTCTTGCCAAGACATTTAGAAATGCAATTAACTATAAGAAAGGTGTAATGACAGAAGTTATTTTCACAGAAAAAGAATATATTTGTTTTATTCAAATGTCATTCTTAAAGGCATTGGTGGTGGCTGGTTGCCTTAAAGATGCTTTGCTGTGATATGTTGTTGGATGACAATAAAACATCTTTGTCATACTTCAAGTAATAGTGAAGGAATAACTCCCCTGCTTATTACTAACTAGCAAGTCTGTGGTTTCAAATGCCGTAACATATTTGTATTCCCATTCTGTTGGCAAAATTAATCAAGTGCCATTTGCTTGTGTGTGTGTGTGCTCAGGTAGATCCCCAGGAGGTTTAAAAATATCTTCTTTGGAAAAGGCAGCAATTAAAAGTATCTTTATTTCCTTTCAAAGCAGTCTGATCCGGGACTCATATGATTTATTTTTGTCAAAGTTTGTCTTGAAAATCGCCTTTCAGTTTCTGAATGCAAAGGTAAACATCCTAGGGAAAAAAAAAAAACCCAAACTATACCAGACTCTTTAAAATTCATGAGTTGGTTGGTTAAACTTTAAATCTCGAGCTGCATTTGAAAACAAGGTTATAGGTTATAGTTCAATAGTTATTTACAGGTTTCCTTGTTCTAGTTGTAAGGATTTCAGTTGAGAATTAGAGGCTCGGTCTTGGCTTAGCTTCATCAGGGCAAGTTTTTCTACCATTTATTTCTGTGGGAGCCAAAGCGAGTACTGTAACTTAGTTTGTATTAGCTTGATATATCCTAAAAAAGAACACTATATTGGTTTGATTTTTTTTGTAGAAGCAAGCAAATTGACCTTGACTTTTAGCATTAACAGTAGAAACCTGCTTATTTGGAGTCTAGGAGCCAAAGTTCACATGGGTAATGGGCCTGTATAATTTCATGTTGTTTGATTTTTATTTCTTAAAGAGCAGCTAATTTCTCAGGAATAGAGGCAGAATTCCCATTGTTAGTCTTCCCGATCCCTTTATAATTAACAAAAGAAAAGACTTGTTCATTTTTCTTTGTAACATTGCTAATTAGGTTTTTCTGTGCATTCTGGTGTTCTCATATGCTGTTGAAAATCTTTTCAAGTTGCAAATTCAATTTCAAATATTTTCAGTATTACAAAATCATTATTTTGGTGTCTGTCAGTTTCTAGCATGTCCTTTTGTTTCACATTCTACCTAGCAGTATCCCACTGTACCTCAGAATTAGAAACAAGCTGATTTGAATGCAAGTTCTCAGTAAGCAGCATCTTTGGAAGAGGGAAAAGTACAGGCAGTTGCTGGTATGTGGAAAAAAAAAAGATATTTACTGCAGTGAAACTAAGGAAACAAACATTACATTGCTAAAGAAAGTATTTTCATCAGTAGCCTTGTAATAAACCCCAGTGAGAAAGGACAGTCTTAAATGATTCAAGCAAGGTTAGGTGGTATGACTTCTTTTGAGCCGCCATTTCACCCTTCCACTTTAAAGACTTACTTGGTTAGAATTCAGTATTTTCACATGCTCAGTCCCTTCACTAAATGCAGTCAAGCTGTTACTCAACAAGAATTTTATTTAGAAATCACTCGCCCGTTTTCAGTTGCAATTAATTTCTGTGGAGCTCTTGCTAAAATGCTTGATATCAAATGTTACCAGATAGTTTGGAGTCCTGAAGATGATGCAGGAAGTAGCAGACAGAGGCTTCTGAAAGGAATCACAATTGAGGTTTTTTGGGAGATAGTAGTCAGCAGATATTAGTGTCAGAAAACTCTGTGGGTAAATAAGTAGATAGGTTTTGAATAATATCTTTTGTCAGGAATAAAATAAGAACAAGAGAGAATAGAAAGCTTCTTCCACTGTTTCAGTTTTAGAATATATAAATTGCTTAGTCATATTCCACGTACATGAGCTTCTACTTGACGAGGAGCAGATATAGCTCCTGCTAACGGCCTCCCTGCTTTTTGCCCGTCTTTGGAGATGGTTTCTGTGTACTAACGGATAAGAGGCCTATAGGGATTGCCTTCCAGCTGAGGAGAAGCAGAGCATATTGCATTTGAGCTCTTTTCATCGCTCCAGAGGAGGAGTGGGTTGGTGTGCTGGTACTGTAGCTTTATGCTTGCTTGGGGGTCACACGGGAACTTCCCAGAAAGACAGCTGGCAGGACAGAATCATTTCTGTTGCCTTTTGTGCAAGGGGAATGGGGCTGGGCAGATAATTTATTCTTAAATATGGAGGTCATTCATCAGCCCTAGATGTCAGTGGGCCTATTTATGTGATTGTACCTTTACTGGAAGAGAGACAGAGTTATTAGCACTTGCACAGTTGAATACATTGTGAAAAGTGTACTTGGTCTATAATACCTAGCGAGTCACTTTGACAAGTGAGCTTATGTATAAATAGTGGTTAATTGCAGAGATCTCTGAAATTTCCATTTCAATGAAACCTACTATTACACCGACCCTCACTTTTACTAGATAATTTATTTAAAAATTTTAATGATGTGATTACTTTGTTTCTTTAAGTATTTAAACATAGCTTGATATTCTCTATTTTACAAAAACTTGAAAACAGTAGATATCTTTATGTGATTTTTCAACTGTCAAAAATCCAATATGCAGTTATGTGTGTAAACAATAGGTTTGTGCAGTAGGATAATGTATATCCGTTATCTGTCAAATCTGTTTATTCCTACAGGATTTGACTTCAGCAAGTATTATTCAAAGTGAGAAAATCTATTTAGAACTGTCTCATTGCCTTGTGTAATCTGCTAAATCACCTGTGGCCGCACTGGCCATTTATTGCTACAGTAAACAGTGTAAAATATCCCCACTCCCATATTTAAGGGCAGAGAGAACTCTCAGACCAAATCTCTACCCAAGTTAGAGAAAGCAAGAATTGCCCTTCCTCGCACAAAAAAAATAAACTGAAATGAAACTACTTTGGAAGTGTGAGAGCATGACTCTAAAGACTTCCTTGTATTAATTACAGAGAGGAAAAAAGTGCATAACCACTTCCCAACTGTGGCCTGCAATCAGAGTCCTTTTAAGGTTTAATGAAGCAGAGTACTTGAAAATAGCAGGAATGTAGCTGGGTGAGTGAGTGGGTTGGTGATCTGAGACAGAGTGTTGTTAAGCTCTACACAAATGATGATGAACACAGAGGCATTGATGCAGGAGGCTGTCAGGACCCATTCCTCCCCCTGCTGTTACCATAGCCATCGCGCCTCGTGATGGCCACGTAGGAAACTACACTTGGTAGATGACAGGCTCTGTTTTTTAGTAAAGTTGTTCACTTTTAACTTTGTACACCAACTAGAGTAAACCAAACCTAAAATTTGCTTAAACTGATTTAACCAAGGACTGTGTTTGTCTGAGGGCAATCAAGAAGTTACAAGGAACTGAGTTATAGCAATTAAAAAAGTTACTATCACTCTACAGAAGTTGCTGCTCTCAGTGGTAATAAAAAAAAAAAGCTCAAAAAAACCCCACCAACATTTTTGTGACTAGGTTTGTGAATGCCATTAATTACTGACTTCCAACCAAAGCTGGTAGATTCTCCCTGAAGTTTGGAGACATCTTAAACCACCCCATTTGTAATCGCCCAGCCGTGCCAGCTTTGCCAGTTTCTGCAAGATAAAATGATTTCTGTCCTTCAGTCCTTCTGTTCACCCACGCGTTCCATTCCACGGTTTAGTGAAGCTTAGTGTCCTGTCCACAGACAGGCTAGATTGTACACCTTTTAGCATGTGGTTGCTCATAGTCTGGCACAGGTGTCAAAACCTCTGAAGCTTCTTTCCTGCTTAAAGTAGCAATTTCCTTTCTTGCCCTGAGCTGCTCATCTAGTTTTTTGGAATGATCTTACCAGCTGGCAGACACAACTGTTTTACTCAACACCCAGAAGCTTTCATTTATTTGCCATCCTCAAGGGATACCTGTTTCTGTGATAAAGAGAAGAATCAAGAACATGCGTGGAAATGAACTAGAGCTTTTAAACTGGTTTAAACTCATCTACATTTGGGAATTTGCATTTGTTTAATTAAAGTAATTAAAAATTTATTTTAGTTATGTTGAAGCCACTTTGTCAATGCTAATCAGGTCCTTGTAGAGCTTTAGTGCTATATGAATTAAGACAAAGACATTCTAGCTTAGTGGGTGGCCTGGCTGCTTAGAGAGTCGCAACTGAAAACCCTCAGGGAGGAAGAGGAGCAGGCAAGAAGAGAAGGGGCACAGGGAGCTGGGGACAGGGGGTGGCTGAGCAGTCCCTCACCCCTTGGGGAACAGGCCTGCAGCCCCTGGAAAAAAATATTTTCCATCATAAATAGAGCTTTTAAAAGAATACGTGAGGCCCTGCTCTGTCCCCTCAAACGTATGCGTTACTTGTATGGGAATATGTTGTGCTGCAACGTGGAGGAGCTGTGGACTCCCTCGAGGGTAGAGAGGCCTTACAGAGAGATCGGGATAGACTAGAGAGCCGGGCAATCACCAACCGTATGAAATTTAACAAGAGCAAGTGCCAGATTTTCCACCTGGGATGGGGTAATCCTGGTTATACGTACAAACTGGGGGGACGAGAGGCTGGAGAGCCGCCCTGCAGAAAGAGATCTGGGGGTTTGGGTTGATGGCAAGTTGAACACGAGGCAAGAGCGTGCCCTGGCAGCCAGAAGGGCCGACCGTGTCCCGCGGTGCCTCCAGCACAGCACCGCTGGCCGATGGAGGGAGGCGACTGTCCCACTCCACGCCGCACTGGTGCGGCCCCACCTCGAGTTCTGTGCGCGGTTTGGGGCACCTCAATATAAGAAGGACATCAGACTGCTCGAGCGTGTCCACAGGAGGGTCACCAAGATGGTCAGAGGCCTTGAGGGCAAGACTTACGAGGAGGGGCTGAGGTCACTCGGCTTGTTCACCTTGGAGAAGGGAAGGCTGAGGGGTGACCTCATCGCTGAGGGGTGACCTCATCGCAGTCTACACCTTCCTCCCGGCGGGCAGCGGAGGGGCAGGTGCTGATCTCCTCTCTCTGGTGACCAGCGACAGGACACGAGGAAATGGAATGAAGCTGCGTCAGGGATAGTTCAGCTTGGATGTTAGGAAAAGGTTCTTTGCTGAGAGGGTGGTCGGTCGCTGGAACAGGCTCCCCCAGGGAAGTGGTCATGGCACCAAGCCTGTCAGGGTTCAAGGAGAGTCTGGATGACACCTTTAGTCATATGGTTTAATTTTAGGCAGTCCTGTGAGGAGCAGGGATTTGGACTCAGTGATCCTTATGGGTCCCTTCTAACTTGAGATATTGTATGATCCTATGAAAAGCAGTGTGGGACCAGGCCAGGGATGTGGTTGGGGCAGCTGAGAGTCCAGCTTGCCAGACAAGTCTCCAGGGGTGAGGCAGGTACAAGGTCAAGCCAGGAAGTCAAATTTGTGGGTCGGGACTTGCAGAATCCTATAAGAAAGAAAAGAATGTATTTGCCTGTAAAGCATTCCAAAAAAGTCCTACAGCATTTCCTGAGGGCAAAGGAGATGATATCTCTGGCTAATCAGAGATCTAATAATTATCTCATCCTTGTCTTCCCTGTTGAATGCACATTCACAGATCATGCCAATTCACAAATGCAAGATTGAGCGATATAAGCTCCTACAGCTTATATATAGCTCACTGTTAAGGGTCCTTCGGATAGATATCAATTGACAAGCTCAAATTTTTTCTATATACCTAATGACTTTTGTACCCACTTTGGACTAAGCAGAAAAGGAGCTCTTAACCAAGGAAATAATGAGGTCCTCAGGTGTCTTAAGCTGGGCATCCAGTACCCCTGCTCATTTTATAAAAATTCATTTGGACTATGTTAGTACTTTCTAAATTATGTATGATTATAAACTGATCAATTGAATACAGGGCTGCATTTCCACACATAATAAAAAACATTAAATACACAGTACGCACTAGTATTTATATAGCTAATTTTCTTTCCAAAATTTATTATGCTTTTTAGAGGTTGTTGTATTGAAATGGAGAAGGTCTTTCTAACTTCATTCTTACATTTTCTGCTCCACTACATGAATGATGAAATTGTGATCAGCAATTGTGGAGAAGACTGCATCTGTCTCATTAAGATACTTACAGCCTAAATTTTTTCTGGAAGGTACGTGGTGTCTCATTGAACTGCTGCCAGCAATCTAAAACTCATTTATTCATGAATGAACTTGGCAGTAAAAATTCTAGCTTATACAAGTTTTTATTCTCACTTTCCACCTTATCTCCAAAACCAATCTCTATGATATCATTAATATTTTAAGAAAAGAAAAAATACATTTGTGTTCATAGTATGATTATGAGCTGTTACTGTAACTTGCAAAATTGTTCTTGAGTGAACACTGTTGCAACTACTGTTAAATGTAATCCATATACTTTCTACTTATTTATATTTAGTATTTCATGGAGGTAGGTTGGGATTTTCCATAAGCTGTGAAATATTTTTTACTTTTATGAGCATAGTTGCAACTCTAGTGACTTTCGCAAAGACCGGATTACAGATCATCTTGTCAAAGTTGAGAATATATTTAAAAGAACAAATGTGATCTGAGATCTGCCAACCAAGTTTGTTGTAGAAATTTATTTATTCAACCAATTGTCAGCTGGATGGGCCAGCACTGAGCTATTAGGTGTCTGAAAACTTCTTTTATGCATTTCCTTTCTTGTGACCGTTTAAATGAATTCATAGTTCTTGATTTATGCTTTTTTTACTTTATAAGCTTTATTGTTCATTTGGGTCATATGCTGTTAAAAAGGCTTCCTACTAGTCTATCTGACCTTTTTAAAATTTTCTACTTAGACTCCTAAGTTATAAATTCAAACAAGTTAACCATTTCAATGTACCAAAACAAGAAAGTCAGTAAGAGAGAAATGTGTTACTAATTTCCTAATTTCACACTCTCACTAACACAAACAATAGTTACACCACTTCTTTAGGTTACACTGTGATTTTTTTTTTTGTACATTTTTTTCTTTTTTTGAAGTCAGGTATTCCTCTGGCTAAAACAACCACTTCTTCCAGTTCACCCAAGGTTCAGGCCAGCAAATGTAAGCTAGAGGAGCAGAAGAGGGGAGAAAGTTTAAAGAAATAGAGAATGACTACTGGAGGTGATGTGAGGAGAGTGCAAGGTTTTTGTCTCCTGGTTAATTTTTTTCTAACAGACAGCATTAAATTATTCAGAAAGTAGTCATGGTGGTGGCAGTATCTAAGTGTATAAAAGCAAAAAGATCTTGCATCTGTCTTTGAATTGGCTAACGACTCTCAGGATGTAAAATGAATTTAAGTGTTTGTCATCCACATCTTGAGAGAGAGAAGCTCTTCCACAGTTATACCCACAATTTGTTATGCGTAAACATGGGCAGTGGAAGTTTTTCCATTTGGCCCTATTCTGTACATCAACCTTGGTCTTGAGGAAAAATTTAAAGGGTGTTGGACAACTTCAAATGTGAAAATAATAGTCACACTTTAAGGGTAATTGTGATTAACCAGTGGAAAAAAAATGCAACATCAGAATCTTCAAATGAAGGTAGGATGCCAAGATGTGTTTTAATCAAACACAAGTTATTAGGCTCAATATCAAGTTAAAGGAGTGAAATGTTATGACCTGAACTCTCAGGCCTACAGGTGCATTACCAAACGTAGTCGTTTCATGGCAGCTGCCATTCGGATTCAGGACAGGTATGCAGGCTATATTTTTTTCATGGTAGAGACCACATGAAGAAAATCCTTCCTGAAATGATGCAGAGTTATCTTTATAAAACATAGGAACTGAAAAAGAGCACAAATTAGCTACAGCATTCTCCAGCCAGCAGTAATTTTGTTGCAGTCACAGTTAATGTATAAATTATCAATGTATAATTATCAATGGGTTAAAGAGGTCTGTATAAAATGTTCTGTAATGTACATTCTTCTCTCAGTTGAAGACAACATATAATGATATTGGGGAGGTGTTGCAACTATTCCTTTTCTGTATAATTCCCCATACTTTCTTTATGAACTAGAAGTATAAAAAAGAAAGTTCAAAAAAATATTTATTATTTTAGATAGTGGATGTGTTGGCTGGACTAACCCAGCTGTGGAGGTAGCAGGTGTTGCCTTTTGTGGAGAGACATCTGGGAGTGTCCCAGCAGCGCGGACTTGCCTCGCCCCGTGAATGAATTGGGATGTCTCTCGCGGCGGGATTGGGGTCGGGGTACTTGCTATTCACTGCATTCAAAGAGTTAATACTGCCTAATCCTAGCAAAGACAACGCTTGTGAAAATCTAAAGGAAGAAGAGCTTTCGGGTTTTTTTCCTCTTAGGAGCTGATAAACAGGCAGGAATTTGAGGGATTCCCAGTTTGTTCCTATATGACAGATTTATATCACAAACATCCGTGCCTGCTGAGCACTACTCGCCTGTCGCTAGTTGTTTTGCTGCTGGTGACTCATCTTGCCAACTCAAACTGATCACAACTTAAAGCAGGGAAATATCTTCTGTTCCAAATGTGACAACTGTTTTTTGTTGTTGTTTTGTTTTTTGTTTTTTTTTTAAATAACATTTTGATTATGTTCCAGTTATCCATTTGTAAAGACTAGCCGCGTTGCATACTGTCTGCACAGCGGACTTGAATAGCAGAGGCGAGTGCACTGGTAGCTTTTTATCAATCACAAATGTTAGTAGTATTGTCACTTAGTGCTTTTTACAGAGTTATGTAAGTGCTAAGTCTTAGTATTGCTAATTCTCAGTTAAAAAGAAACATAGCCTAATCCTGAGGTTTCTGAATTATACAATCCTTTAATGAAAACTTGTAGACACCTTTTTATGCTCTTGTACGGTTTCTTTCAGAGAAGTAAGGTTATACTTGCACCGTCACGGCTCCTACAGCCCTACTACTATACCACTTGCTAAACATATTGCCAGCTTGAGTTTTAAAGAACTGTTTTAGTAACTGTTTCTGTAGTGATGCATCATTTGGAGCATATATGCAAAAGCTATCTTTAGATTTTGAGCCAGAAGTATACAGTTAGTATCTCAAAACACTACACCATACAGTTTAAATATATTCCAGTATGTATTTTATGATCTTTGTCTGCAACAAATACCTATCAGGAATGGATAGTAGAATATTGCTAAGAGGATCAAAATGAGAAGGTTAGATTGTTCTAAATGATTGAATTTGTGATGCAGTAGGCACGAGTGTTGCAAATCTGTATGATTTCCCACAATTTTTGCTCTTGATATTCAGCTCTTTATAACCCCAGTCACTTGCGGTGTTGTTCTTGCTGTAAGGTAAGGGTGTGAAAGGGCTTCTCGCAAAACCAGCTGCATTAAAGTTTGCGTTTCAAACCTGTTTTGGATATGCACTTCTCAGGAAAATATAGAGGCTTAAGTTTAGAATGGCAAAGACAATAATGCCAAGTTTGAATTAGCAGAGTTAATCTTTTTGTGCTTCTAATTGATAGTCTGTGTCAACAAGATCCAGTACATACATGGAGTGTCAACACATTTCAGAATTTGTCAGTACTGTCCAAAACATACAGAATAATATGTGAACCACATATTTAAAAGATTCGATAGTAGAGCCGGTAGAATTTCTGAAAAGTTTTCTTAATCCCCCACCATATCTTGCGTTTCTTCCTTCCAGCTTTTCATGCCGCTAATAAAACGTTTCCAGCCACTAAAAACTAAAGAATTACTTTTGTCCATATTAGTTTCTGACCCAAGTCTGTATCATCAGTCCTTCTAGCTTGCATTTTCTTTTTGCTATCCTTCTGACTGTTTTCTGTGAGAGGACTTCCTTCTTTTTTCTAGAAAATTTTCAGAAAAAAAGAAAGCTTTTAAAAAATAAAGCAAAGGATCGATGGGTTAAAAGAAACATGAGACTGGCACAAACATTTTGAGCTTTAGTAGAACTGGAATTCACCTTGTTCTAACATGGATCCACTCTGAAAAAATAATAAAGATACAAAAATGATAAATAACTTGTTTGAACTTTTGGCTCATGGATAGAGGGAGGAGAGTGAGGAATGCATCCTCAGAGTGTGTAAGAAGTGTCTGTGAAGTTTAATTCATCCTTATCCCCTCCCTTCTCGCCTCTTCTGCCAGTCTCTCCCTTTTCGAGCAATATTCTGAGCAGCATATCATTTACTTGGAGAAAAAGGTGACAGGGACCTTCTGTGGGAAACTGTCACACAGGATGGGGTTTGACAGGCTGGATGAGGCTAAGGCTGGTTGTGCTGCTGCCTGAGACTGAAGAATTCATTTTGGGTGGAATAACCAGAGCGGACTGTAACGTGGGAAGAGCTGGGAAGCAAGTGTGCAGACCAAAGCTTGAGGCTGGGTGTACAGTTGGGGAAGAGAGGGAGAGCAGATTGGCCTTCACAGAGAAGGGGAACACTATCTAAAAAGCTTGTAAACTGCTTTGTGTGAAGGGAAAAATCATCTGTAAGTATAGCTGTTTTACTCATTCGTGCTGTTCACTGTTGGTGACGCTTCTGATTTATCTCATCTCCCCTTTTTAATTTTTAAAATAAATACATTTGTCATCATACAAGAGAGGAAGTGTCTTGCAGCTCAGAATCCTAAAAATCTCATGGCAAAAACCAACACGGGACACTGTTTTATTCTTGACAAACTCCTCAAAGTTCTTTCATGCCTGCTCAAGTGATCAAAGTCTCTTAGAGCAATATCCTCAGTTATTGTGCAGGGTCCCTTCTGCTATCTGTGAAAGAACACAAGTAGAGGATAATGCAATTAGTGCCAAATGGAGCACAATGCTTGATGACCTGCTGACATAGAAGATCAGGTTTTGAGAAAGAGTATCATGTGGAAAAATATTCCCTATTAAATTTCCCACTGCTGCTCTTTGCCAAATCCTCATGAGCAGGTCATAACTCCTATTATTAAGAGGATTTCTGTCACAGTAGCCAATCTATGGTTAATTCAGCCTGACTTCATCTGCAGCATGGACCCCTGCAGTTTATTGTGGGCATTTTTCCCCAAATGCTATCTAAGCTAAAAGCAGAAGTTGTAAAGAAAAAAACCAGACCTTAGATTGGTTTCTTTTCATTGTGAAATTTTTTAGCCGTGTCCAATTGTCTTTATTACTGTTCTTTTTTTTAAGCATATGTTGTTACTTTAGCAAATGCCATTTCATAACTGTTGGCTTAAAATATGTAGGTAACTTTCCCATTTTTTGTTTTGCTAATGTTAGTTCTCAATTTTTTTTGTACTCTATTATAACAAATACTAAGTTTTCAACTACTTAAATAAGTTATCCTTGGCATCACTGTCTATTTCCCAAATGTTATTTAACCTATAACTGTATACAAGTCCCAGTGAATTTAGTGTTATATAGTCTGGGAATGATTTATTTCTTTGTGTGCTTACTGAGCTCCTAGAGATCTTTAGGATTATGCCCTACAGACAGTTTTTTTAATAGCCATGAATAGACATGCAAAATTGTTTCTTAGTGAAACCTCTGTCTTTACCTTTTATTGGTTGGAAGATAATTTATTTTCATTGTCTGTGCCATAAATATGGAACAAATATTTATATTGCTTGTGGCACTATATTAAAAAAATAATTACAAATACTTCCAAAGTCCCGACTTCTCCTGGCCTCTGTAGAGATCTTTTAAATTGTTGATTGGTTTGGTCGGTTTGGTTTTTTTTTTTCCTGCAAATTTACATTGACGTAATGTCTCAATTCTTAAACTAAATGATTGTTTACATTCATACACATTAAAAGTGTATTACAACTGGTTTAAAAGTATATATTATGTTGTTATTGCTCTTCCCTTTACCTCACCATTACTACTTTATTTGCTTTCCTGTGTTATTTAAAAAAAACCCTGCTACATGTATTTATAGGGTAGATGAAACAATATTTTTAAGCAGTTTGTCTTTAATCATTTAATATTAAGATGGCTAGACTAAGCTGATGTCTGGCTTCCTTTGTAGTCAAAGGGGAGAGAGATTCTCCTCCAACAGGTGATTCACCCCCCTTTAACTGTTTGTTACCTTCTGTGCACTGACTATAGCAGACTTAACTGGTCCAGAAGGCTTAGTTTCTTGACCGTAGTAGCGGTTAAATTTGAGAAAGTATCAAGCTGCTCAAAAATATCAAGAAAGATTTTCTCAACTGATGCTTGAAGTAGCATTTAGAAAAAATTAAAAAACAATGTGCTTCTGGAGTTTAGGTGATTTCAAGGATAGACAAAAACTTTGGGTTCTTCAGAATCACAATTTTGTTTCCTAAATATTGTGTTAATCCTATCTGAGATGCTAAACTTGGCCTCCAGTAGAGACAATGTGAGACCCAGACTTCTTAACGACTACATTTCTTTTGAGATAATATTTTGGTTCCTAAGTCACTGGTATTTTTAACATCTACATATGCATTCAGTACCTTTTTCAATAATTGTGGTGATGTTATTTAACTGGAGAAGTTTTCTGGAACCCCATCAGAAAGGAATAATGACTCAAAATTGCTGCACGGTGTGTTGTATGTAGTGACAATTAGATTCTTATGACAGCAGCTGATTATTTAATTTTGTATGCTTAGAAGAGTTACCACTGAACACAGGTCTACTCTCAGAATCAACGAAGGTACAGAAGTACATCTTGCAGCATGTAAGATTCTTTAAAAATAAGCATAATTTTAAGAATCATACTAATAGATTATGTATAGATTAAGTAGATTATTTCTATCTAGTATCCCATATGGCAACCTGAGACTGATTTTCCAGCATTTGATTACATTTTGCAGTTTTCTGTGCCTTTCCCTCTGTTGTCTGTTGCAACAGAAGTCAGTCATATTTTATTTCCATTACAGAGTAGAATATTTGGGCAGCTATAGTAAAGATGAAATATGGTTCCTGTGCTACAGCATACTGGTTAATGAAACAGTGAATATATTACTGTTGTTGACTTAAGCATAGAAGCCCAGATACTCTCGTTCCTAGATCGTGCTAATTTCCTATTTGGTAGATAAATATTTCTATGTATGCTTTCAAAGTCAAAGGTTAAGATACAGAGTTTTTCAACCCTTTTGGAAAAGGTGAAGATAAGGTGAAATGGCCAGTTAAAACAGCAAGTAATTAATTGAGTCTCTCTGTTAACAGGAAGAAGGTCAAGTGCACATAACTATTGTGATTACACAGTCTGCATTACAAGCGGCTGAGTCGTTTAACCTCAAAGTGGTTAGATTGGAAGGCTGAGAACCAATAAATGAGATTTTACTTCAAAATATTAGCTGTGCTCCTGAGTTACTATAGTATTTTGAGTTTTTTTCAGAGTGACTTGTCATACAGTTTTGCAGTACCAATTAGTTTTACTGCAGTGAAACATTTTAATTAGAGTTTTCAATTTTCCTCTTTTTTTTTTTTTTTCTAATTTATTTTTTCCTTGCCTCACTTTAGCTAATTGGCTGAAATTTTTAAATGGTAAGTCCAATGGAAATGTATTTTATCTTTTTCTTGACTTTGTCTTGTATATAATTCTGAAAGTTTTTCAGATGCACAATTTTGATTGCTGGATCCAAAGTGTAGAAAGGCTTGCTTAATTTTGTCATGTAGCACTTATACATCTAGTTTCCACTGGGGAGAGTCCATAGTTATCCACTGACAAAGATCCAAATTACTTGTGATAACCTTTCAACATCTATCAAAAATGCTGAAAATCTGTTACTATTGATGTCTCGTCTAACAATGAGGCTACAACTATATAGCGTGCTGTAGATATACCGGGCAAAGCTCAGTTGCTTTGAAAGTATGCAGGTCTTTATTCTTTTTCCTCCAACAACTTCTTCATCCTAGTGTAGGAGAACTCTGCTAAATAGCATCCGGTACCAGGAGATACATTACAGATGGGTATTTGCCATGGAAGCTAGTTTTTTTCTGAATGTATTACCCTCGGAGAGGTACGTTCCTGCTCTGTTTGAAAACTCAAGACTAAATCAGAACGTAGAGAGGAGCTAAGGAATGGGGGCCCGTGAGAAAGGAGAGAAGGAACAAGAGTGGATATTCAAGAGCTGCAGAGCTTGAGAGAATTGTTTATGTGTTCTAATTATTCCATGTGTATGGCAAAGTGTATGACTCCTTTACTGAGGCTTTATGCAGGTGATATATTCATGTTGTTATTTTTGTATAGAGATTGCTCAGAATTCCCCATGAAGTTTCAGGGAAGCATTGTTTTAGGTTATGTGCAAAGTGTTTAAAATTTAATAAAAATAAAATACTACCTTTCCAACAGTGCATGCTTGCAATCTGTAATTATTATAAAACACTACTTTCAGTAAAAATAAATAGTTTTTTGGCAGTGAGTGATTTTGCTTTCTAACAGAGGTTTGACTAAGAAATGCTAATGCAATGTGGAGTTAAATTAAGAATTACAGGATGTTATTAGAAGTACAGTTTTCCTCATATTTTTAATGATATCTTTGTACATATTTTCCACTGGAGCTGCTGAGCAAATCAAGCATCACTGGAACTTATGCCTAACCAGTTGGTGCAACTGCTGTCTTGAAGTACTTATTTTGTAAATTATGGATGAAAAATGGTGAATGTTCAAAATGGTTCACTAAACCAGTATTTATTAGAACTGGGGCCTGCTTCCTCAAACTTAGCCCAGAGGGAATCTAGCAGCAATTGAAGAATGTTTTCCGTTGCTCTCGTTATCTGCTAACATTGTCAAAATTACATACAATTTCTGTATAACGTTTCTGTTTGAAAAAATTGCTAATCTATGTCACTTCCTTTAAAGTTATAACACTCTTTAAGTCAAAACTGGGTCAAACATTGCTAATTACAAGCAAGCATGGACTCAAACAGTTTTTGTAGTATGGAATACCATTTAGAAAATGCCTCTTTAGCAGTTGAAGGGGAAGAAAAACAAAGGAAAAAATGCAAATGACTTCAAGACTTGCAATAACTTTTCACTGTTTAAAACAAAAAAAGAGAAGGTCCTTAGGAACAGTTTATTTCTCATTCTATTAGCAGAATCTAAAATTTGGTTAAGGTCAATCAATTCAGAAATAGGTTTTGTCAAGCAATCCTAGTATCTTTTATCAATAAAATTACAAAACAATTAGAATAAATCTCATCTTGATAAAGGCAATAATATAGTATATTTGGTTTCTTCAACAATTCTTTTTACTACCACATAATATCCTGATCTAGAAACCTGCCTTTTATGGAATTAATGTGGGCCCCATTAGACAGATTACAAACAGGCTCAGTTCAACTGTGAAGATGTAGATATGGTTGGAGAGACAGTTGTGCGTGGTAATATTTCTAGCAGATTGCTTTGTGATCCAAAGCTAGGTACTGGGTTTGTCAATTGTCTTCAGAATTGTTGGTTAAGCTTGCAAACACTACAGAGATAGACAGGGCAGTAAATATTAAGGAATAAGGCGGCCATGCCGTTATAGCATGACCTGAATCACATGGTTACTATCCAAAAACTTGCTTCACAGAATGTGAAGTGCAAGTAGTAATCAAAACCTTATTGCTTAACTGTTTTAGCAAGCAGTTTACTCAGAGGAGGGTTTAGATGTCACTTTTTGTATACTTTCAACATCAGCTCCTAGGATGAAAAGAATGAGCTTTTTGCCTGAATATGCAAAAAAAATGGAATATTAAGAAATAGGAAGGAGATTTTGCACTGAGCCAGCATAACAATACCAGACTACTCTACTTAATTTATTATTAAGTATAGTAATAATCCAAGCTGAATAACACTAGGTTCTCATGTCTGTTTGCCAAGAAGAAAACGGAAATGTTGGAGGAAGTTTGAAGTATGGTCACAAAAGTGGTCTTGGATTTGGAAAACGAACTGTATGCTAAGAAGTTTAAGGAGTTCTAGCTAATGAATCCAAGAGAAATTTAAGAAGAACTGTTGTGCCTAAGTCTTTCTGCATGAAGAAGAAATAAGATGTTGAGGGCTTTTCTGCCTTGGAGGAGAAGGCATGAAATTGAAATTCAAGTTGGATATATTCAATTTTGAATGCAGATGCAATTTCCTAATAGCAAGGATAATTAAACTTTGGAGTAATTTCTCTGGATGTTAGACTCATTGTCACTAGAATGTTTGAGACAAGATATCATAACTTTCTCTAAAAATACTTTACAATAGAATTAGGTGCTATCCAAAAAGACAGAAAAGAAAAAAGAAAAAAAAAAAAAAAATCTGTGGGCTCCAGCAGTTAATTAAGGTAATCAGTATGGTCTCTTCTGGCATCAGAGGCTGCATCCCAGACAAAATATAGGTTTTTTTAAGGTATCAACATCATGATTCTTCATATATTTGAATAAGACTGAAGGCTGTACATAGTTAGAAGTGAAAAATAACTTATGTTGTAAGGCACCTCTGGTGATTATCTAGTCCTACCAACCAATCAAGGCAGTCCCAACTCTGAAGCTGGGTCAGACTGCTCAGAGCCTTGTCCGGTCAAGCTCTGAGTATCTCCGTGATTCCCAGCCTCTCTGGGGTCCAGCTGAGCTCTGAGTATCTCTGTGATTCCTGGCCTCTCTTGGCAACCTGCACCACTGCTTAACCTCACGCAGTTTGACAATTTTTCTGGTATCCAACTGGAATTTCCCTTGCTGCAACTCATGCTGTTTCCTTCCCTCCTCCTGCTGTGCACCTCTCCAAAAAGTCTGAATCCCTAATCACCAGTTAGGTAGATGACAACAGTAATCAAACTCTTTGTCTCATCTCTGATCTGCACAAACCCAATTTCCTTAGCCACTGCTGTTACATTACTCTTCTGTTACTATTATTTTGGTGGCCCGTCACTTTTTCCATTTGTCAATATCTTTCTTGTACTGGTGGGTCCAAACTGAACACAGATATTGGACCTGGTTACTGGATACATATAATGCAGCAATTCTAGATAATAGAAATTGACAACAGGAATGAGAACAAAAAAGAATAAATTAAGGGTGGTCATTTTTTTTTCCTCCACTATTATAGTGTGTGTTATTTTCCACAATATAGAAATTGTCTCAGAACCTGTGATGTAATTAATTAAATATTTTGTTTATTATCAGGTTCATTATCTGCATAAAGAAGTATGGAATTTAGATAAACATTATGGACTGGGAAAAAAGTGAAACAAACGGACTAAAAATATTTTGGTTTAGAAAATATGTGCATATATTAAGCAAATTTGCATTCTCATACAACATTTAGATTTGGCTATGTTGGATCTGTTTTATCATAGCTATAGTACTGGGAGGGATGAAAGAACGGATATAGCTACATAGTTCCTACTGTACAGAGTTTGAGCATCAGCTGCTATGCTGGCAACAGGAAGCTCCTTCATCATAGGCTAAGGGCACAAAACTTTTTTTGAGGGTCAACATCGTTATCTAGTGTATGATGCAGCCATGTAAAACTCCCTGTTTATCTTATTAAGCAAGGTCAGAAAATAACGATGAGAGCGCTCCACTGCCTCTCTATTTCCTCTTCCTTCAAGCATGTTTTAAAAATAAAGCCACCAAAACTGTACTTTGAGGTTCCCAATTCTGTAGGTATATTAATGCCATTTATTCTGGGCTCCATCTACATTTTACTTACTGCTCTGGCTATTTTCTGGCTCCCCAAAAGGCTCAAGAAGGAGATGAACAACTAACTTTTCATCCTGCAGCAATTCTGGAAGTTGCCAGAAATGTAAACCAGAACTACATTGGTATTTTTGATCAGACAGGAATTAGTTTTGGGAAATGAAGAGGTCACTGAGTGGCTTTGGATCACAGTGTTAGATCTCAAAAACTCCCCCTTATCCTGTTTTATGGAGTTAAATGCTTCTCAGTATCTGGCATTAGCAACATAAATAAATGCAGAAATAATGTCTGTGAAGATGGCCTTCATTATTTCAGTCTGTTCATGCTATAACAACTCAGTGTTCGTTGTTTCAGTTGCCTCCATGTAAATGATGATCAAATCACATAAATCTCAATCTGAAGTAAACTGAGAATAATCTCAAGGCAAATGTCCAGCTGCTGCCTAAACATCTTGCTTCTATTTCATAAAAAGTAAAGCCATATGCTAACAGTAATATACATGCATATACATAGATACATACATATAAACAGTGCAAACTTCAGGCACTTTTCACTGCAACTTTTTAATAAATCCCTGTTATTTGTCCTGTTCTAGAAAATGCTCAGTTAGTATCAAAATTCCAATAATTTTCAAAAGTGATCACAAAACCCATGCAGGTTGACTAGGATAAGGGATGGATAACATTAAACATACATAGATCATCAAAGTATCTAATTCAAGCTATCTGTTTGAAATACATTAGCTGCTTTTTCATTATGAGTTCACGGTATAAGGTCTTATCTTCTTTTTCTAATGCATGCACCCAGAAAAATCTGAGTGCTCATTCAAGGAAAAAAAAATATTGTATGTTGTAGCATTTATTTAGTTGGACTTTACTGTTACTCAGGTCTAATTTCTTCCTTCTTTTTGTGATAGCTATTGTGCTAATACCTGTTGAAAAATATAATTGCTTTTGGTGTGTCTGCTGTGTGTCTGAGCATCAAACATTGTGTTTGATCATTATCCAGGATCAGTAGGTTACTTTTTTTATTTATTACAGAGACTGCATGCTCAGCAGGGAATGGTATCTCATAGCATTTGGTGATACATGTTAATATATCCCTTTGGAGAGTAGAAATGAATCAACCGCCTTCCTTCACTTATCTTGCTGGCATCTTAGGATATAGCCTAAAAAGCACTCTCTCTCTCTCAAAGCCTGGAGAAACTTCCGTTTCAAGCTCTTAAGCATGATTTGCTGTGGGCACTCTTGAGCAGAATATAGTTAGACAACTCGAAGAATGAAAGAAGGGTCAAATAACACATACAAAAATTGGAAGTAATATGGAAATTTCATGATTCATCAAATGTTAATTAGCTCATGGAGCAGATATTTAAAATTGTGCTGAACAGTATCCATTGGAGTAAATAAATAATCCAAATGATGGAAAGGGAAAAGTTTGGGAGCAATATAGTGACTGAAGTATTCAGTTGCTCAATCAGGAAAGGAGAAAGCCTTCAGAGAATTGTCAGCTTTTTTGTCTGACAATCGCTTGCTAAACAGTGGATTTTCCTGCAGGCTGTATTGTTCCTCCCGTCTTTCCTGGTAAACATGTTTTCTAGTACTGCAATCCCACACTGCTCAATACAGTGTCGAAAATAGAAGAATGGATGCTTGTATAAATTTATGTGTGGGTATATAAATATGTGTGTGTGTATATGTATGTTGTTTGTAAGAGTATATAATTAAAAATAAAAACATAAATAAATGTTTCATTTTTATGGGAGAAGCGATATTGAGGTAATAATTAGGAAAAGTTGTCAGTGCTTTCCTAAAATACAACAAAGTGTCACTTTCTAATAGAGATTCAACTATTATTCTGTCCCTCCTCAAGAAACAACCTCTTCCTATGAACTTGTCAGTTATTACTTTATTTCAGATTGTGGTTTGGGGGATGCATCACTGATAAAAACCAGCTGAAGCTTTGTGTCCAGTCTTCATTCTCACAATATTTTCTCTCCATGACAACATGCAGTGTGTCTTTGGCTCTGAAAAGCTTTTTTTTCTTTCTTTTTTTTTTTTTTTCTAAAAAGGAAATTGAACTCCTTAGTGCTCTTCTGCTAAAGCATATCTTTTAACTTTAGAACTGAATGTGTGTGGAGGGGGGGAGGGGGGGTCCTATGGATTCTGCATTTTTTTTTTTTTCTGGCTGTATCAATCAGATAGATAAAGGGAGACCTGCCCCAGAATAGTGGGTAGGCTGGAGGTTAGAATATTGTATCTTGAAGTACTTGCTGTGGGTGAATAAGGAATCTGAATCTGCCCTAATCACTGGGGTGATCTACCTTCCCCTCTACTTAACCTTTCCCTCTCAATTCCTTTTCAAACAAATGACCAAATGTGAGAGGCTTTAATCCAAAGGTAACGATGTCTTGATGACATGGGCATTTGTTTCTCTTTTTTTATGGTGGTGGAATTGCTCATTAGTTTTTAATGAAAGCTGGGTGCAGATGAGGACTATATAGCTGAAAGTCAATACAGAATAAGACAAACATACAGGTTTAGGAGAAGGAGCTAGGATTATTACCAGAAGCTAATTGTGACAGGTTAATTATGCTGAGTTGCTAAGATTGCATCTGGAAAACCACAAACAAATACATACCAAATGTCTAATTTTCCCTTGGTAAATTGTTTGTCAGAAAACTCTGAATCTGGATTTTTACATCATGATTCATGTCCTTGTGCGTGAGGCTGGCAATTCTGTACTGCACTGTGCGTAACCTTAAAGTTTGGAACAAATTAGAAGTTGTTGCTAAGGCAGAGTGAATTGTCCCATTGTCAGAAGGTATTTCAGACGGAGAGGATGTTGCTTTTTTGTTCTATTATTTGCAGCCAGCCATCAGGTGATCTGTAGGTGAAGTTTAAATAATTGCTTTGACAGATGAAATAAAAAGTATTTATCAGTCTTGGACGCTACACGGGCCATTGCTTTCTTTTTATATTATACAGTGGTCATTCTCCTGAGGTGCTTGAATAAAGAATACTGCTGTTTAAAGAGAAATTGGTAACAATGGGTTATCCTCATACCTAATGCCTTGAGGGACACACTGCTAAACTTGCCTGTTTTCCACTTTTCTTCATGGAAAAGCAAAAAGTGAGTATGAGTGGAGTAGAATTCAATCTGCATTTAAGAAGTGAATTTAGTTTCCAGAGATGTGTTTCCTAGTCCATTCCTGATGCGCTGCTAAATGCTACTTGTGCATTAATATTTGTAATGTGCTTGAGATTTTCATAGTCATTCTGACTGTTTCTGCTTGCACTGCTGTCCCTAATTCATGCCTTGTTAAAAATGGTTATATGTAGATGAGGAAATATTTTTACTGAGGAGAATGTAAGCTTAGCTTTTTGAGAGGCTGATTTAGAAAATGGTGAAGGAATGGTGACTCCCCTGTGAAACATCAGATATGGATCTGGCTGGTAAATGTACGGATGGTTGTTATTAATTCATATTAATGATATTCATATCTTCTGAATGCCGTCTTTGGGAGACAAAATATATTCACTGTGTGTAAGAAATCTCATTTCTTCCCACACAATATCAGTTGAAAGGGACATGCCTGAATATGACCTTTTATATAAGGAGAATGAAAAAATACAGTGTAATTAGGAGACGTGCAAACAGGTAAATCAACAGTTTCTATTTCCTTCTGTTTTGAACGACTCCCATTTCCAAACATTATTGCTTGTTACCTCACCCGGATATCAGTGACAGAGAAATACTAAACAGTAACTGGTTACAATATTTGTGGCTTTTTTTTCTCTATTGTTTAATTTGTTCTATACCTGCTGTAAAATTTCAGAGACAGAAATTTCCTGTATCTGCACGTTTTTGTGATTTCCATAATCAATGAAATCCCAGCGTTACACTAAACACCTTTCAGGAAGGCATCAATATCCATCCCTTCAGAACTAGTCTCTCTTACTTCAATCATTGTGACTCTTGAACAAAACAATCTGCTTGCCTCTTGAAAATCCTTGGTCTAAAAGTGCCCATGTTGCTGGCCACTTTGAGCCTCCTTCTCCCTCTCTTACCAGTCCTTTGCCATTTTCATGAATTATAATCAGAACATTAGTATAAAGTTTATTTTTAAACTATTCGGGCTTCAAATATTAAAAATATTCCTGAGTTATAATAACTATCTACAAGGAAGTCCTTGAAGTCTTTCTGATAAATTATGTGTTTTGGTTAAATATGTCATTACTGGCAGAAAAGTAGCTACTCTTCGAACAAATACTCATATCTCAGATTCAGAGTGATGTTTATTCAAGGTCATTACAATTTTTTTCACAAGGAAGTTAAATTAAGGGAGAGGTCAGTAATTACATTACAATACATACATACTAATCAAGTGAAAATGCTTACATGGGGTATTTCAAAGAACCTTTGAAAGTAAGGTGTTAAACCAGAACAGAATTTTGAAAGAGCAAACTTAAAATTTGTTTTCATTCAGTCTTTAAGAAACGCACAGTTCATCAGACACATTATGTACTGTTATTTCCGTTGCTTAAATTTTACATGAAAACATTGCAATCTGAGCCTAAATGAATTAAAAATTAAATCAAGTAACAGTAAAGTAATTTTTGCAAATATTTTTAATTTATAGTAGCTTGTAATAATAAAGGTGTGTTGTTTTTTCTTAGACTGTGCACTCATTGAGAATAAGAGGTGGTCAGTGCTTGAATGAGTATGCATTGAAGCCTGCTAGGGAGCAGCATCCATATATTTAAATCATATGAGCATCTAAAACTTGATTAATTCCTCCCAAGACTGACATGTAAAATATTATAAAAATGTGTATTCTTAGCCTGATAAAGAACATGAAAGACAAGACTGAACTGGAATATACAACTCTTCGGGTAAAATTAATGCTAAATAAAATATTATTGTAAATGATATGATGATTTGAAAATTCCAGTCATGACTAGGGAATCAAAGTATGGTCCTTATTCATGTTCACTGCTCTTCACTGCTTTGTGAAAATAAGGTTTTCAGGCTTAGCAAACTGTAAAGTGAAACTGTTTGATATTTTGAAATTCAAAATTATACTTCTTGAATTTTGTTTCATTGCATTGAAATATAAATATATTTCAAATTTATTGACACACACACAAAAAAACCCCACACCACTTTTAAAATGTTTGGAATACTTTTTTGGCTTCATATTAAAAAAATTAACTAAGTCTGAAACTATTTTTCTGTTTAACTTTTGGAACTGAAAGTCAACTGCAAATGCCTTTAGTCATGCAGCACTGCGGGCAAGTTTTTCATCCAGACTCATCTCAGCTTTGCTTTTTAAGAAAATGTAATCTTAGCGTGCTACCAGTTGACCAGAGATGAGCTCAAAGGTACTGGTCTGTTGTGAGGATGGCATGGCCAGTGTTTTTAGGCATGAAAACTGTAATATAAAGCTCTTGCAATTGCATGTGTAGCAGGTTGTACTTGGAGTCTAATAAAGCCCAAGCATCATCAGAAAATGAAAACCATTTTTTCCTTCCCTGACTTTCCTATATACAAGCAGCGAATAAAAAGAATTTCTTAAATAACATGAAAACGCTCTACTAAGTTTGAATAGTTAAGTAATTAAAAGTGAAGAATAGAAAAAAAAGAGGTAAAGTATATAGAAAAGGAAGAAATTTTATGGTGCACATATGTCTACATTAACCTGTCATAACTGTGGTAGAATAACACTTCTAATAGTCCTATCTATTAATATCCATCGAGGAAGTTGGAGTATTCAGGCGGGGCATACAAGTTCAGCTTTGCTTACTTATAATACTATGTAAGGCATGATCAGAATCCATTCAATAAAACATGCTTATAGGAAAATAACTTCAAGTGAAAGCATGGTATTGCATTAAGAAGCTTTGGATAAAGCTGAAACTTTCAGAAAATTTTACAACTTTTTTTAAGCTTCCACCATTTCTGAGGCAAGGTTTACCTAAGTTAGTGATAGATTTTAACATAACACAGGGAGATTTTTTTTCCCAAAGTGAGTGAACGACAGGAATGTTTGAACACAATATAATGGAGAATTCAGGTTTTAATACATTAATCTATTTGCAAAGGTACCCTCTTCATTGGTAGTGGGACATTCTACTTTTAATGTTGTGGAGTGTGGTTTTCATGATAAAAGGTATGTTGATTATTGTGGTCTTTGTAAGCAGGCCATTTTTCAGCATCTGCTTTTCAATGATGGTTTGCAATGAGAATGATTACAGTAGCTTCACTTCAGCGTGGAACATCATGATTGGTGCTATATCAAGGAGAACATGGAATCTCCTAATGACTTTAATAATGTCTATTTCTTTGTGGAATTTCTTTTCATTTTCTTAAAACAATGGGAACATCACTGATTGTATAACCTTATCCCCTGTCTCAGGTCTCCTAGAAACCCTGAACAGAAGATCATTAAACGAGTGATTGCTCTTGAAGGAGACATTATCAAGTAAGTATTTTAAGCCTTAATCTCTGAGTCTTTATAGGAATAGTGCAGCTTTTCAGTGGATTTTAAATCAGTATCCTAGACAACGAGAACTTTCTAGTATTTTCTTTCTATCTACTCTTAACAGGGATGTCAGCATTGTACCTGTCTCCTTTTTAATGAGAGGAGAAGTGCTACACAAAACTGCTCACTCTCTCATGAAAGGTACATGGGTGCAAATAATGCTTGTTTCTTAGAATATCTCTGCCACATATCAAGGCAGGCAATTGTACAGCATTTTTTCAATAAGATTATAGGGCTGTGATTTTTCATTTAGAGAGTCCAGCTGCTGTTTCA
The DNA here is from genome assembly GCF_900496995.4 of Aquila chrysaetos chrysaetos. Classification (NCBI taxonomy): domain Eukaryota; kingdom Metazoa; phylum Chordata; class Aves; order Accipitriformes; family Accipitridae; genus Aquila; species Aquila chrysaetos. The sequence continues at coordinate 30,776,336 of NC_044008.1, forward strand.
TACTGTGCTTGGCAAATAAAAGTAGGGTGGATTTTCAGGTTTTTGTTTGTTTGTTTCAGGTTTGTTTTGGGTTTTTTTATTTATTTTATTTTATTTTTGAGACAAAGAACCCTCATAGATGACCGTCTTCACTGCAGTGTGTAGGAATCTGTGGGGAATATGGTGGAACTGAATTGGAGTCAATTATTCTATCAGAAAAAAAATTGTAGCAAGAGTAGACTCTAGAGTACTTCAAGACTTGGTTTACTCTGACAGATAGACCTTCCTACTGGGGCTGGGTGGAAATAAATTACTAGTAGATGTAAATCAAAAGTTTTTGTGAGAACAGTATTATTTTGATGAAAATGCTTGTTTGAAAAGGTTTCGTTTTCCCAGGTACAGAATAGAATTGACATAGAGCTGGGAGAGTAAATCCCTAGTTTCCCACACTAAGGTATGAATGACCCTGGGAGCTCTCAGACAATATGGCAGACTGAGACTCAATTCATTTAGATGATGATTCTTGCTCTGGTGTAGTGAATACTTAAGAAGTATTTGGCAGCTGCAATTCAAATCAAGGATGTGAGTGTGGTCTCAATGAGCCGTAGTTAATAGCAGCACCGGTGGGCTTTTGGGCACTATGGAATATGTCTGTGTCCTTTTTCTTTTTTTCCCTCTTGCAGTCGATGTAATTTCTGTTTTATTGAAAAATTCTGAATCATCTCAGTTTGAGAAGTGGAAATAAATTCTGACATCTCTATAGAAGCAAAATATCCAAAATAACAGACACTAAGGAGATAATTTGATGTCAAAAAACTATGGACATCTACAGCTAAAACTAGCTATCACTTTAAAGATCTAAAAACATAGGAGTAGTGTGTGCTACTGAGTGATGCCTCTTACATACCTATGTCCTTAGAGAAGGTACTTATTCCTTGATGTAGTTGATAGTAGTGCTGTAATTCGTATAAGTGATAAGACTGGTAGTCATGATTCAGTATGCCTATTCATTTCTGTAGCAACGTCAGAAAGAGATAGCAATACAAGGCAACTTCAAGTGTTACTTTTCACTGTTCTATATTATTAACATATTTGTCTGAATTTTTGAAACTGAATGTAGTTTTTGATAACACAAAAGACATTTAATAACTTAAATTCCAGCTGTAGGAAATCAATAATGCTGTACATTCAAATGCCTTAAGACTCTGTACTTCTCATTAACTTCTGTGGGTGTTCTTGGCCGAATGGACAAGGGTGTGGGGCATAACAGCTGTGGGAGTGTGTGCAGAATACTGATGAGCCTGTAGGTTAGTGAATGACTCATGGGCACAGAAGACTGTATGATGATCCTCATTGGTCTTTGGTAAAACAGGTTAGATTAATTTATTGATAAAAATATTAATCTCAGTAATTCAGATGTGCATTCTTGCTATTTGAACGCATGAAAATTGTCCCAGAGCTTTTTGCTTTAACTGTAGAAACTAGTTTTTAGCTAAAGAATAAATTACTCAACTATTATAACTTATTAAGTTTTTATTACATATTATCGTCCCTTAATTGTGTATGTGTAGGAAATGTAAGTAATACTTGTCACTTTCCATAGCACTAGGGTAAAGCAAAAGCTTAGATAATAAGATAAAACAGCAAAGCTGGCAAGATTTTTCTAAAATATGTATTATTTTTGTAACGATCCTGCAAGCAGATATGTGACTAGGATATTTGTGACTGAAACAGACAACTGGTAACTGAAAGCATGCATAGAAAACATAAATAGAAGATTTCAACTCCTATTTGATATCTGAAGACAGTCTTTATTACAAACCAAAAAAAAATGGGTTTGATATCATAAGATTTTATGTCTATATATTTTTGTATATTGAATTATTCCTGATCAGCATAAAATGATGCTCTGAATGAAATTGAAAGTAACATGGATCATGTACAAAAATGTATCTGAAAGTATGGGACTTTTCCCTAACGTTCTGACTCTTTTTTTGGTGTGGGTGAAACATGATGCACAACTAATATATACTGACCTTAGAGGAATATTTGAACATCCTGGTTCCTAATATCAAGTCTTTGAAATGGACTATATATGCCTGCATGCTAAAAACCCCCACTTCTTCAAGCCTTTTGCTGCTCCATTGATCAATCAGAATTCCTTCTTGCTGAGAAAACATCCAGTCTCACTACAGAGCAGTCGTTTCAGTTCCAGGGTGCAGAAAAATAGGAATCATCAGTTAGATATGGTGGGGTTCTAGCACTTACGGGGCTGTTTGTGGGTGCAATGGTTTCGCAGAGAGTGGTGGTTATACAGGGAGTTGCGTTAGATATTTTATCTGGAAGGTCAGTGCAATGTACAAAGTCTGTCTGTCTGCAAATTTGCTCTGCAAATTTTGCTTGGTGTCATGTGACAGAATTAATTAATACCCGCTTTCAGTGGTGAGTCTTCCAGTCTTCTGTTGCAAAGAAAGATTTGCAAATAATTGTGAGTTGGAAGGTATTTTCATTTAGTGCTCCATGAGATAGGTGGTAGACAATATGGTCTGTGAGTCTGTAGTTACGCTTTCACAGATGAATGAATTATCTTTATCCAATCTATTTGGTGCACGATTAGGGATAATTTGTCACATGAATGCTGTGTTTTCTCATCTTACCAATTAAAATAAGTTAGTTAGCATTTTACTCTTTGTTAATTACTGAAAGTAATGAAAAATCAAATAAGCAGAGCCATTAGTACCGTAGGGAAGATTCCTTATATTTTGACTTGAGTTCAAGTGTTGTGACTCCACAGCAGAAAAATCCTGGTTTTCAGTTCTTCATTTCTAAAAGCATTAAATAAGAAAAAAATGTGACATTGAAAAGCAGTGTAGTTGAGATATCTATAATAGGTCCATTTTGACCTTTCATTTTGTATTTTTCAGGTAGTCTGACATTATGGATTACATAGTACTTCACTTTTTGAAATATGCTTTGAGGGATTGAAAAATGCTACAAACTCACCGAATAAATATTCTGGCATCTCAATTTTCTATTCTTGTTTCCAGTCTAGTTGGTAATCCAGGTGAAGTGAGTTTGGTAGTGTCTTGTAAATCCCCAGAAGCATGTGGTACATGCCACAAACCTGTAACAGATAATTTAATTTGGATAAGCTAGTAGAAATTCCTCCTCAAAAGAATTTAAAGACTAGACAGAAAATCACCATTTAGCCCTTGAGAATGAATCTATAGGTCAGCTTGTATATAGACAATATTGCAAAGTGTAGCTCCCATAGATCAGGTTTTGTTTTGTCTTCCATGTATTCATGGGAGAATTAACTTTAAGTAGGAAATCATTACAATGGTTCCTGAGGACTCTTTAAATGATAATTCTTCCAAAGGAGGCCTTATTTTAGAAGTCAATATAATCTAATTTGTTAAAAATTAATGTTGGTATTATAAAACACTTTGAATAACTTGAAATTAAGCTTATTAAAACTCATTTATCTTAAATGCACTAGTGGAAATTCAAAAATCTATAGTAATCTATCACAGGTGAGTTATGGTATGTTTTCAGTAACACAAATAAATGAAGGTTCATGTGAAGTAAGCCAAAATGGGGATTAAACTAGTAACATTTAAAATTAAGTCTGTTCAGTAACCTGCTGAACTAATTTGTATTCCTTCTGTCTGTCACAGTTGCACAGGTCTGCAGGAGCTTGGTGTGTCAGTCCTGCTTCTTTCATATAATTGTTTGCTTCTTAATACAATACCTGATTTAGGAATGATTTGCAAGCCCCTAGGAAGAGTAATTTTTTAAAGTTTTGTCCCGGGATATTGTTAGCCTATTTAGGAGTCAGTGTTCTGAGGACCGAATGGTTCAGCAAAATGATGTTGCATTTAAGTGTTGCATCTTGCAAAACTGCTCTGAAAATGTGAATAAGGAAATACTCCTTGCTTCTCAAAGCATTACAGAGATAGATCGTTATATTATTAGGCTGTAGGCCTAAACCAAGCTTCAGTAATTTTTCAACTTTTACTGCAAGGTCCATCATTAAATTGCAGAAACTATTGCCACAGAATGTTAGGAAGGACAGAGATATAAAGGGGTTCGAGAAAGAAGTAGAGAATTAATAGAAATAAAGCCCATCAGCAGCTATTAAATGCAGCAATCGTGGTATGACTTCATGCTGCCTTACATTATAAGCCATGCTGCCTTAAAATATAACCAAAATCTGGTCATTCTGTCCACTTGTTGGAGAACCCTTTCAGCTTCAAACAAAACTGTTCACTACTCCATGCAGGTGTTTGGTTGCTTTTTTTTTCTCAGTGAGTAGGTGGTGTCCAGTATCCCTTCAGTTTGAAAAAGACAATCAACAAATTTTCTTACTTTTTTTTTTTACTGAACCAGCTCAATTTCATCAGACAGTTGTGGCTGCTATTTGTTTTCACTGAGGATCAAGGATGGTTGTCCAACAAAACGGCTGTCTTCATGCAGAGACTCTACTACTTGATAGCGACTTGTGTTAGATTATACCATAAAATTACTGCCGGCCTCTAGGAAGCAGAACAACCTTCAGAAAAACTCAGACTTTGCCAGTGTTGTGGCATAAGAATGTCTCTATATGTAACATCTTCAGGGCAACCACCTGGCAGGAATTGCACCCAGACCTTTGCCATTTAATCACACAGAAATCATTTTATGTTCGCTAGTGCTGTAGTAAGAGTCGTCTTGTTCCCCCTCCATCCCCCCCACCCCTGACACACACAAAAACCTCTGGCAGCTATGCCAAGGTACTGGTGTTGTGCTAAGTACTGCTTGCAATGGCTCAAAGTTAGAAAAGAAAAATGGAATATCAGTAAAAGGCATCAAAAGACTAGGAATCACAGTAGATCATGATACAGGCCATGTTTATGGCTGTATCCTGTCGCCTTCTTCCTCAAAGTCCATTGTCTTTGACTTTGGGTTGTGAGTATAGATCTGTGAGTGTGGGGATCCATACTGACAAGAGTGCTAGTGAGATCGACAGCAAGGAGAACTGCTTGTACTCTACAAAGACACAGCACTGTCCTCAGAGATTACAAACTTTGGAACATCTTTCCTTTTGTCTAACTAATTGCAGTCTTCATACTGTTCTGTCCTTGTAGTTTATGTATCTAAAGGATGTAGTAGCAGTCAAACTACCCCTTAGATGAAAAACTCTTCGTCTTCCAAAAGATTCTTGTCACCATATGCACAGAATGCATATGTCATAGGATTTATGCAGTTTATTTTGCAGTATTTATTGTTAGGTACTGATGGGTTTTTTTTAAGCCAATGAAAGCTTTTATTAGGTTCCAGCTATACTGCTCTGTCATGACTCTTCAGCATTGATCGTATCCTTGCAGGTCTCCTAAATAGTTTCCATTGATTTTGATTCTATTTCCATATGCAGAGTCCTTGCATGACTGGACTCCATTTCTGTAAATGCAAATGATAGGAATGTATATTGGTACAGTGTCTTTAAGCTATAAAAACAATCTGACAAACCTGGAATGAAGATTTTCTGTATCCATAATGAATTTCTAAGGTTCTATAGATCTTTAGGCCCAGTAATGAAGGTCTGCAAAGCTGGATTTCTAAAATTTGGCATTCTTCATACTCATTATAAAATAAGGAGAAATTATTTGCTTTGCATTAGATTTTGGTTGCCTCATATTTGAGGAAGGTGCATGGAGAGACAGAAAGAATAAGAATAGAATGTTGAACTTCAGGAAAAAAATGTACAAATGTGCTATCTTTTATTTTCAGAAAATACAGGGAAAAATAATTTTTCACAAAGGCAAAAAATATGAAAATGCAAAAAATGAGAAGACATAGTTTTCCAGACTAATTTTTTATGGCTTTTTCCACATTGGAATGTGTGAGTGTTAATATTATAGCAGTATTTACTCATTGCTCCATGCAGTAAGGTCTTCATTCCTTTAATACCCATAATATTTTAAAGCCATATTTTCTTCTTAAAAGTACAAATAGCAGCAACAAGATTGCTAAAAGATGGTGTGTATCATCAATACCATTTCTCTGATATTTCAGTTGGTTTCATTTGTCAAAATTCACTGAAAGCAATGGAATTACAATGTAGACCCAGTATGACCTCTGGAACTCTTAATATTAAAGGAAAAAAGACAATGTAATATGATTCTCTGAGGTTGTACGGAAATTGCAGCGTTAGCTTATAGAAAAAAGAAACAACATATCCTATTACCTCTGAAGTGAGGAGGTTTGATTTGGACAACACTAAGAGGCAATAAAAGAGATACCATCAAGAACACTAGTTTTCACAGAGTTACTATTCAGACTAAACCCAAGAGTACTGAAAATTGAGTATGCAATTGCAATATGTACTCAGCTACTCTCTATTAGTGTGCATCTGAACCAAGACACAAATGACAGCTGCATCTACAGGAGGGAGAAAGGGGTTTTTTATTATTTCTTCTTTTTTTTTTCTTTTATTTTCTTTTCATTTTGTTGTTGTTGTTGTTTAATTAGAGAAGCAGCACTCTAAAATGCAAAAAAGCAGCATCTCTTTTAAGATGGCATATCCGTGAACACTGTGCATAACGAGTCTTGGTAGTGTTCAAAGACTATTTTAATCTTCCAGAGTAATAAACAGTGGGGAAGTTTTTTAAATGCTCTGTAGGCACCTTGGAGTAACATTTCCCATGACTTTCAATAAATCCCTGTAATTATGCAGCCCATGGTTATTGTGAAGTATACTCTAGTATATGCAGGAATTGTGTCTGCAGACTCTTACTGCCAGCATTAGCTGTAGCTGTGTGAAGTACCATTCTGTTTTGTGCTAATATGGATTATAGAATTAAGAGAAAAGAGGCAGACAAGCACTTTATGTCTTTATCATTGAAAACTACAAGGATGGAGAATAGAAATCTGGGAGAGGAGTTGGGAAAAGTACTGTTGAAGTATCATGGCCTGTCTGGACGGTGCTTACACCAGCACCTGAGAGCATGTAACTTCTGCTGGTTTATCCCATCATTGGTCAATTGTGGAGTTCTCTACGGTGGAAATATCCAGCAGAGTTACGGTAACCAGTTTACTTCTCCTGACTGGCTTCCATGTGCTGGACACTGAGTAGAGCCCAATGTAAGAATGGATAATACTACTAATAGGCAGGTCTTTATTTCCTACAAAATTATTGTCTAGGATGTTGAGGCCTTTTGGTAGGTTTTAAACACAAACATTATGAACAGGGCTGTGGTACACACAAAAGCTGTTTTAGGAAAAGAAAAATACCATCGTTTCATAGACCACACACAGACTTCTGCGTCCAGTTTGGGGCAGGAAAGACATTGATAATCTGGAACAAGTTCAGCAGAGGGCCCCAAGCCCTCAAGCTGGTCAGGGGCTGCAGCACTTGCCCTGTCAGGACGGGCTGGGGAAACGGGACTTGTTCAGCCTGGAGAAGAGGAAGCTTTGGGGTCACCTAACAGCAAGCCCCCAGCACCTATGGGGAGGTTAGCAAGAAGGTGGAGCCAGGCATAGTGGGGCAATGGACATAACTTGAAATGAGAGAGGTTCAGACCGGATGGAAGAAGAATTTTCTCCATGAGGATGGTCAGGCAGCGGGGCAGTTGCCGGAGAAGCTGTGGTCTCCATCCTTGGAGGCGTTCAAGACCCGACTGGATAAAGCCCTCAACAACCTCCCCTGATCCTGTAGCTAACCCTGGTGTAAGCAGGAGGTTGGACTAGAGAGCTCCTGAAGGCCCTCCCAACCTGAACTATCCTGCAATATCTGATACTAATTTTCAAATACGTTATGACACATTTAGAGGAACGTTATCTTTGTTGGAAGCTTAAACAGATGCAGTGTATTCATCTCATTTAAGAGAGCATGTCTTTTGTAGGCATTTTTCTTTAAAGAAACACATTTGATTTCTGTTTCACTGAAAGTTGATTTGCTGCCAAGACATCAGATGGTTAGAGAAGACATGCATACAAGTATAATCATCTCAATGGGAAGCTCAATAGGTTGTCTTTATGAAGATTTTTTAAAAAGTGAGCAGCAAGTGAATAAAATGCACTAACATTTAAAAAATCCAATAGTTAATAAAATGTTTTCATGTATTTTAATTTTCACAAATTATTTCCTTTTTGCTTTCTAAGCTACGGACACAAATGTCCTTGGTGGTCTGAAATCTGGCACTGAAATCCATACTTAGGCATCAGAATAAAGGGTGTGTTTAGTAAAAATGCTCTTTGTCCTGAGCAATTTAGGACTTCATTTGCTCAATGTTCAGATGTCTGCTTAAGTAGTTTCTGGATAGTTGAGCTCCATTTCAACTGTGATGCTCATTTATGTGTATCACATTAAAAGCTCAGTATGACAAAACAAAGATGGGGGTAGGAAGAAGGAAATAGTATTAAACCCATTTTACAGAAGAGGAAGTTAGGATAAAAGATGTTGTAGGCCTATGCTCACATAAAAAACATGTGGGACAGCCATTAACTGAACTCCCTGGGATCCTCATCCCAGAAAATAAACAATAAGTTCATGTGTTTGTCGGCAGCACATTTTTCTTTGTGTACTGGAAGGCAAACAAGGTTCAGAACCTGGTAATTCTGTGCACTTCCCTCCTGTAAATCGAAAGGACAATTTTTATTAGCTTGAGCAGTATTAGGATACAGGATATTGTTATGTTTGCAAATTGAAGCAAAACATGCTGAAACAGAAGAGTCTACTCTGAATAATGTAAATAAATCTTACTGGTTATTTCATTTTACAGCCTCAAAAAAGTCCTCTCTCTATCTTGAATATATTTAGGGTACTGAACTCAGCCAGGGACACAGTGAAAGAGTTTTATCCACCTACAAATAAGTAGAAAACTATCTTGCGAACTAGACTCAGTATGGGGTTGTTTCATTATCTGTATCGTTATCCTGGCTTCAGAGTCCCAAATGATGATTTTTTTTTGTTTGTTTGTTTGTTTTTGTCTGAATTCCATTGTCTCCTTTGAAGGAAGAATTAAGCAGACTTTCTGTTCCTTTCAAATCAAGTAATGGTCAGGTAACTGCAAGTGAGTGAGTTGGTGGTTTTTAAAAGGTATTGCTTTTCTCTGCTCCCCTTCCATTTCTACACGCATACACACACACGCACACACTCTTCCCTCCTTCCTTCCATCCCACACAGCTGAAGGTACTACTCCCTCAACGCGACTCCTGTAAGCTGACCACGTGCATGATACCACTCCAGTCTAAAGAAGAAGATTAATTTCCATCTCTACTCACGTGTAAGGAAACAACAGCAGTCGCATCACTTTGGATGCTGTAGATAAAAAAAAAAAAGCATAGCTCGCCTCCAAAGTGTTCTTCCTAAATGCTCATCTTTCCAATGCTTTCACCTGGGCTCCCTTTTGGAACCATGAAGGCAGCTTAAGTGAACGCCATGTACTTGGCATTGCAATGAGCTGACGGGGACCACATGTCTGCTTATCAACTCCAGCTGAAGCACAGTAACTTCTTAAAATGCACCGACACTGCCATTTGTGATCATCTGAACATACTCTCATCGGATCAGAGTCTCAGCTGGTATGAACCGTCTTAGCTCTGGTAATGTTAATGGAAACAGGCTAATTTAGTCTAACTAAAAATCTGGTTAAAACATTTTTGGGGATAAGAGCATATGTAAAGAAAATGTTTTGGGGGATAAGAACATATGTAAATAATACAAAAAATGTCACCGCTTCAAAGATTTAGAATTGATTTTATACATTTCATATTTTTCCATTGAGTGGAGTAATGAATACAGAATTAACTGATGATGCTTTATCTCTTTTTTTTTTTTTTTTAATTTAGAATAGCATAAAGTTTCCCATTTGTTTGCTTCTTTTCTTCATTAGATTTACAGCCTGACAGTTTTTTAGTGCCAGTGTGTATTTTATAGCACTGTTTGTCAGCCATACGGAATAATTGCCCATGTTTTAATTTGAAAATTTTGAAATTATTGTGTTTGCTATTATGTAAAGCTTGCAAATATATGTTGGCAGAAATATTAATTGTAAATTGTTCATTTAAAAAGATTGCCTCCATAGTTTTGCACTGCAAACTGATCTTGAAATGAGGGCCTGAATAGTTCACAGTAGCAGAACTAATAAGGTTTTGAAATTGATCACCCCAGTGGTTATGAGATTCAAATGAGAATAGGAGGGAAAATGACTATTATCTTTTTTCATTATTGTAGAACTGACTATTGTTGACATTCTGCTTCTGTGGAGTAAATTGTGTGATGAAACTGTAGTGTATTTTGGGTATAATGGGTAACAAGTCATTAAGTGGGGTCTCCAGCAGCTGTGCATAGGGGAGCCAAAAACATTTTCTGCTTTACTGTAGTCTGTTGGCAGTGATTGCACAAATAATTTCTGCTTGCTGACCATTATGCCACAAGCTTTTTAATATGCAGCCAAAAATATATTATGATAAACTGTATGTCATGTATTTCTAGAACTTCAGGTATATCCCAGATAGCACTTCTAATGACTAGGTTTCAATTTTGTATATATAGCAAAAATAAATTAGTATTTAATCATTTATTATAGCATGAAGGGGAGCAAGTGATAAATGCTGAAAAAGATTGTGATAGGATTTGCTATAATTGAAAACCAAAGCATAGTGCCCTATTGGTAGAGGTGGGAGTCTAATAAGTGATGGACCTCTAAAAGAGATAGAATAGAATAATGGATGAGGAAATCAACGAACAGATTAGAAATGGGTACGTACCTAAAAAAGTAAGGTGACCTTTAATGGATTTCAGGGGACTGACTTGGTGATTGGCTAAATTAATCACAGTTCCACTGCTAGTGCAACTTTCTGTGCAAAAAACCCAAAATTGCCTACATGCAACATAGTGGAAATGGATGACATGTATAATTAAAAGTAGCAGTGTCATGTGTCTATTCAGGAGTATTATGGAGCATGTCTTGCCATATTTCCGATACATTATATGTAGGTATGATAATATTTAAAAGAAGGATTTAGATTTCTAGTAATAAAAGTCATTCTACTGTTTCTAAAGCTTATGCAGTAGTTAAAACTTTAATTAAACAGGTTTTCAAGAATAGGGAATAGAGACTAAGTTCATAAACCAGACAGATATGCTTTGTAAATGAAGAAGAAAGCTAATTAAGCCAAGCATAGCAGCATAATATTAATTTTTAAAAACACTTCAAGCATATTTGTAGTAAATCTTGCCACAGCTATTGCATATTTCCTAATGAGTTATTCTACAGTTTAGGTTCAGCATCTATGCTGCCAACACTCCGTAGCCAGGTAAAAAATTGTATCCTTAGGCATTATGCTAATGTTTATTTCAGCCCAATTAACTCTTTGAGCCCAACTTATGAAAAGATAAAGGCCAAAATGACATAAGGAATTTTTTAGGTACCAGATTATGTTTCATTCCTGTAAGTTTGATTTAGCTGATATTAATTCTAATTTCTTTGCAAGGAGCAAGAGGTAAATGTGGAGTACTTGCTGGTCTCTATCAAGAGCTGTCTCACATGGGATAGAAGAGGGCTAAATTGTGTCATATGTATGGAAGGCAGTTAGTGAACTGCTACATTTCTTTCTATATGAAGACAAAATTCAACTATGTTTTTTTACATTGTCAGATTTAGATAGTGAAATTGAAAACACTTTCTGATGTTTGGCTGCAGTGTTTGCACTTCTATTTCCTCAAACTATTTATCTAAAAAGTCTTGAACGTTTTTAATTATTTGAGAGATGTGATAAACCTGTTAGGATGTTGCTTCTTCGGTTGAGTTTCTGTATTTCTCTAAAGAAAGCTTTAGTTTCCTGACAGGTTACCTAGAGATCCCTAATTCTTGTCGTCTTCTGCTGGGAAATATTGATGATGTTTGAACAGGTTCACTTAGATCAGCTTTAGATATATTCTTTTGGGATCTCTGCTACATAGAATCTGAAAATTTGAGTCAATTTTTGAAGTAATAACTAATGCCTGAGGACTTTTTAACCAAACTGTTTCCCTCTGTCAATTCAAACACTCTCTTTTTTCAGAGAATATGTAAGTATAGTTAATGTCAATTTTTTTATAATTACTTTCCTTCTGGCTGGGCCACATAGAATTCAACTGTTTCACTGTTATCATTAGTAGCATCCTTAATCTTCTTTCTGTCATTCATGCTTGATATTACCCAAACATGGGCAAAAATAGCAGATATATCAGGAATGCTACATACATGTCTACTGATTTTTGTAGAAGGCTTCTTTAAATCTGGAGTATTCTCTGTGTTACTCAAAGGCCGAACAGACAGGCTTACCTGTGAGGTCCATAGCTGATGGTATACATACTATTAATGAAAAAAATAACTTCCTTTGAAAATTTAAAAAAAGAAAAAAAAAGAGAGACAAAGAAAGAGAATTGAAACCAGTGGCCAGTTGCAAAGGAAGAGACTGGGACATCTCCAGGCAAGTCTCCTCTTCCCAGCCTTTTCTCCAGTGCCACAGATATTCCCCTGAACACTTCCCACAGTGACTATACAGTTGTAGGACCACCTTGGTATCCCAGGTGGTTTGTTTTACACGTTGGTGCTGATGGTGCAGACTGCAGCACACTGACCAGGTACAGATGTTGCACTCATTTAACCGGTTGTGAAGTTCTGTGCATGTGTATTTCTGGATATTGCTTCTGGGCTATTTAAATAATAATTATCTACTAATGTTATCTACCAAGCTCTACATATTCCTGACCATAAAGTTAAAAACCAAAAGCTACGAAATGAGAGGTGAAAGAGGGGTGGGAGGAGAAAGGGTGACTTAAACATCAGTCTTAACCCATTCCCACGAGAAACCCAACATCAGACACATATCAAAGTCTTGCAATTCAATGACACAAGGCCATGAGGACAAAAGCATTTGGGAGTACAAGCTACAAGTATTGGCACAGCAACCTTGGGGTATGTCACTGAAAGACTACAAAGTCAAAAGCGGACTTCAGTGCTACAAGTGAAAGGTTACAAGGCTGTAAAGGGAAAGCCCCCAATCTGACAAACCTTAAAGCACAGGGCAACAGCTCTACCTTTCATTTCTCTGTGGATAATGTGAATTTTTATGATGATGATGAAATAGAAAAGCCAAACCATTTTGTAGGTAATTTGAGACTTCATTAATGTGAAGACTTAAATATTCTACATGGACAGAACTAACTATTCACAGGAGAAATACCTGCATCAACAGTTAATCAGCTAGTGTAGTGCAGTGTAGCATAACTCATCCTATAACCCTCCTTCTTTTTTTTTTAATTTTTAGGGAACATTTTAGGAAATTATGTTTCTGTTCTCCGCCCCCTGCCCTCACTCCTGGTGCTCATGTATCCTCTATACATCTTTGTACCAGTGCTAAAGTCAGTCTGTAAGAGCTTCTGCATAGGCAATTGTGTTTTTTTCCCTGTGTATCCTTTGATGTACATAACAGATTTTGAGGAGTCTTTTAGAAATATTTAGAGATCTGTATACACTATTGCTTCATACAAAGGCATGTGAAGATAATTTAGAACATGCCAAGATATGTTGGACGTCTACTCTTTGACCCACGGTTGTCTTTTACCAGAGTTTAGGAAGTTTCTGGCAAATTTGATCTTTTAGCTGGTCAATTCTGTTCTGCTGTACTTATCTGTTAGATGCTAACTTGTTGCCTGGACAAGGGCAAGGTATTAGCTTATGTTGCTGAAGGATGTTTTTTCCTTCTTCGCTTAGTGGCTACTTCTTTAGGTGTTGAAATTTAGGTGTTTCAATTAATTAATTGAAATTAATTTTCTGCTATGACCACTTTCCATGTTGTATATTCAGTGCTGAAAGAAAATAATGGAATTTGTATTTGAAGTTTTTGAATCCGAAGTCTTCTATAATAAACCATTGAAAGCTGAGTGATGAATTAAAGAAGTCTTTCTGTACAACCTTTAATTTCCAAAGGAAAACTGTAAGTTTTACAGGCTTTATAGGTGGGATTCAGTTGCTTAAACATACCTGTCTAGTGGCATTTTAGATGTCCTAGTTATCCTGTCTGGTCTTTACAAGCTACAGCTTCAGAAAGGCATAATTCTCTTGAATGTTGTGTTATAGCTGCCCTTGTCATGAGGACGTCTCAGTAGACTACCTAAAATAGCACCAGTCACTTATGTGTAGGCACACAAGTCACTCTTCATAACAAATTAAACAGTTCATGAGAAGCAATTAAAAATATCATGCTGAAGTTTTGGCAAACATCCAGCAACCTTTTGGGGGCTTGAATCTTTGAACCATTTATTGTATAGAAATTGTTCTTTGAATTTTCTTGTATGTATGTGAAGTTAGTGTAAGGATGGTGTACATCTTTGGAGTGTAAGGAGTACAACTTTAACAGCAATGAGTGAAAACTATTTGTATTTGAATCATTCCTTTTCTCCCAAGTATCCTCACTAGTTGATATTTGAAGAATGGTCAATAATAGAATAGTATCCCTGATGTTAAAGTGTGTGACCAGCTTCCAGTGTAATTGTCCTGTAGACATTATTTAACATATGATTGCTGGGACAGCTGCTTTGCTCTGGAGAAGAAATTTGTATAGAGCACTGGCTGTGACAACCTACAGTAAGGACAGAAAGTGATAAGGCACTCTTTTTGCTAAATTTATAAGCCCTTCTAAATATTTTATATAGTGTACATGGATTTTCAATTTGGATATAGAATACATATATTTAAATCTACTCATATAAATGTATTTTTATAAATACGTATATGTGATGTATACATGAATGAGGAAAAAAAATCTCCCAAATTTGTCAAGAATCAAGAGGTGTAAGATAGGTCTGCTGGAAACAGAACTGAAAAATAGATTGAAATGAATCATGATTCAGCTATTCAAACCTAGATTCTGTGTTGTCACTTTACAGGCAACTGAAGCTTTCAGTCTAAATATAAATTAAGTGTATAATATATGCTTAAACACACTGACTTTAATTACAAGAAATTCAAAACATCCGTTACTCACTGGAGACAAATTCTGCTTAGATTAAACAGAACCAGATTGGAGGAATAAACTTCATGTCACTTAAAACAAGGAAAGATTGCTAAGCTGGTGTTCTCAAGTACCTGAATCTCTCCGTCTGACAGTCACAGCGGCTGGCAGTAAATGCAAATTTGAAAACAAATTAAGTTGAACAACTTAAATTGTTTTGCTTTCCCTCTTGTTGGGCTTTGTTTGGTAAAGTTATACAACAAAGATATTGTCATGAACAGGACATCTCTGAAAACATGATTTGCAACCCTGTAGATCTGCAGAGAGAACGAAATGTTTCACTTATTCTGAAAATGAGAAATTTGCCAGAAATTGCCCCTTAAATTCAGATTAAATTGAACGTAGTTATTTTATTTTCAGTCTTTACCTCAATTTTGAAGTATTGCACAGATACAAGTGTGATTTGCTACAATAGTTACTTCTAATGTCAGACATGTAAACATCATCAATTGTGATCACCCTGCAAGGTTCTGTGCAGAGAGATTGTTGGATAGGTCAGCAGTTGAGAGATAATCAGAATCATTAGTCATGTTTATTCCCCGTCAGCTTTTCAGATACTGTAATTAAGTTAGGTATAAAGATCTTATTACCGAGTGGAGTCTGTAGTCCCCAGTGGAAGATGCAATACAGCGTGAATCTCGAATTCCGAAATAAAACCTGTGCTTCAAATGGGAGCTTCACAAAAGAAATCATGTTTGCAAAACAGAATGGAGTTCCAGTTTCACACAGATTTATCTCCATCTCAGCCGTGTTCTGATTATACTCATCTTTGGATATTTAAAATAAAACAAGTCTCAATTGCTGACCAAATCACCATCAGTTACTTTTAATGTTGTTTTAAAAGTTTCTTTAAGTCTTGACTACATGAGTCACCAAACCATACTCACATCAGCATAATATCAGAATCCCATTAGTATCACATTATTGGCTGCAGCAGATCAAGGCCCTGGGTAGGTTTAAAACCAGCTCACTTCAGACACACAAAATCCAGTTAAGAACTGCATTATCATGAAACTCTGTCTGCCTGTGCTGCAACCCAGACATTCAGACTGTCAAAAAGAAGAAGGGGACCCATCACCAAAAATTAAAGAAGGCCAAATGTATATAGACATAAATACCAGGAAATTATTGTTAAGTTGAAATATTTAATGTGCATTCAAGCTAATGAGAATTCCTGAGAATATTGGCTGATAAAAAATTAATAACCTTGTGTTTTGTAATTTTCTCCAAGCTTTTTTAATAGTAACAATCACACTGATTTTCAGTGAACACATGATGTAGTTTGTTTTTTGGTTTTTAATTTTAAAAACTTCAGTGGATTTCTGATCACCTGACCAGGATTTTTTATAACAAGTACTCTGACCCACAAAGTTATGAAAGCAAATAAGCTGTCTAGTTTTGCAGAAGACAGTTTCTCCCCATTTCAGCAAAGAATAATTAACGCTTCCTTTTATTTGTTCTTTCTGGAAAACAAAACGCCTAACAAAACTCTTTTGAGCTCTTCAGTGCCACTGTAATCAATATCTTCTCTGAAAAGAATCTCTGTAAAACTAGAAATGTGTTCATGCACAGGAGATCAGAGGAAGCCAAGGAGTTTAACATCTCTAAGGATATCTCTCAGTGCTGTTAATATAAATATTAACAAAAAACCTGATCTGAAATCACTTACAACAATGGAAATCTTTCCATTGTGTTGAGTGATTTGTGGATCACATTTCTGTGTTACAGTAAGCGCTGGAATTTCTGAGTGACACTTACTGAGTAGGTATCTGAATGAGAGGTGTCATTGGCCAAGCTTTCATAGGTTATTTGATCAAGACATGTCAGTACGGGTTTGAAAAAAATCTCACTTTTGGCTTTGAAAAATTATGGCCCAGTTATCGTAGAAATGATGACACACTTTATACTGACATAAGGCTATTCCGAGACACAAAAATTTAAGAAAGTACTAGATCCAGTCAGTAAAATCTAAGTGAAAATGTGCTGCTGTTGTCTCAGTCCTGTTGCAAACACAGTTTCTTCTCTGCTCCCAGGAACAGTACTTGTAATTTTGTCCTTGTGAAAATGGAAAAGCTCAACAACAATGACAGCATGAGGGATTGAAAACCCGACACATTTCCACAACTCACTACAAATAATAGGTGCAGATGTCATTTTTCTGCTCTTCTTTGGAAGAGGCTCTGGAGATCTGTCACAGTATGGAGCATTTCCACAGCCACTGTATTACATCTGGGCAATGCCTGTAGCAGAAGCAATAGCAAATCATCATTCTCAAGACTCAGTTCTTTCTTTGTTTTCAGTCCTTTATTATTTTCTGCATTGACTTGTAGTACAAAGAACTTGGCTTCTGCCTCTTCTAGGCCTGAAGAAGAACTTCCTCTGAGCACTAATGTAATAATTCAAGTAAATACTGTCTAGTTGCTTTGATGTTTTGCACAAAAAAAAAAAAAAAAAAAAAGAGAGAAAGAAAGCTAAACCTCTGTGAATCCATTTGCTTAGCTGCTTGTGACACTCTTTATAATATTTGCCAGTTTACAGAAGATGCTTTTGTATTGCTCTTTGTGTTGATCTCCTTGTTTCTTTGTATGCCTGTATACTGATTTGCATCCAGTGCAGCTTCTATACTTTGATTGTAAACCTCTTAGGACATAATGGTAGAAAAGCTGTCATAGTAACTCCGGATCTGTTGCTAGAGATTCTAGATGCTAGTATGACACAAATAATAAATACCAATAAATAAGGGCTTCGTTTGGTCACAATTACGTGCCTGCATGAAGTTTACAATGTGAATCTGACCTATATAATTGATGCTGTTTGTGTAGAAAGCTTAAGGAGTCTTTTAAAACTTAACTGTTATAATTTAGATATATTGCAGCTTGAAATAGTTAAAAGTAGTTTCAGGGAAAAAAAAAAGGTGTGTTTCTGAAATTCTAGATAGCACTAATGGTATATTACCCTATAGTGCTTTCTTTTATTTAATGCCTTTCTTCATTTTATGTATTTGTCTCTGTTGTTTTTGAAAATCAAATCTATCCTTTGTTAATGTGATTTGCAGGAAATGAAGAATAAAGCACTACAAATGAAGTGCTTTTAAACAAACTGTAATTAATTACATGTGCAAATGCATTGACTAAGTTTGGGTTTGCAATTAGATAACTAATTATGTTGAAAATGGCATAGCATATTTAAATAGATGCCGGTGCCTCTGGCTCATCCAGTTGTCTCTAGGCTGTTATTTAAGTATGCTGCTATTCTCTTGCTGTTAGGTATCACCTGTTACAGTTTAAAAGCATGGTTGCATGCCTAATTAGACATATAATCATGATGTTTACATATGCAAAATATAAAATCTTTGTTCTAATTTAAGGTGCATTCTTCTACTTCACAGAAAAGCTGTCCATCAAATGCTTTACAGAAGATCGTTTATTATTGCAGCATTTCTTAACAAAAAAAAAAGTTTTCCTCACTATCAACTACAGAACTCAAGCTGTGTTTCCTTGTATAATGTCTAGCAGCTATCTAGTTAGTCCCTTTATAATTACTCTTTCAGCTGTTTAAACCTGGTTCCAACCTCATACAATCTTTCAAGGTAATTGTTTATAGAAAGAAGTTTAACCTTCCCATAATAGGAATACTTAGAGGTTTTTAAGAAAGGGGGTAGACAATTATCTGTCAGAAATAATGTAGATCCAGCCTAACTGCAAAAGGTAGAATGAGATGAATCATGTCATATGTATATGAATTGTCACCAGTTTCTTAGACCTTTTTCAAATGACTAGATACATTTTGCATGAGATGATAACAATACCATTCATTTTGTATTTAATTGTTGGCTTATAAGACATGAGGACCATATTTCTGGTAAAGAATATCAGAGTTGTCAGGACAATCAGAATTTAAGGTAGCTTCATGGAATTTTTAAGCAGAATGTTTGTATATTAATGGCCAGATAAATTGGGTTCTAAATAACAAATATCCCTTTTGATAGCCATTTCTTTGATCACTCTTCCAAAAGAGAACACTCCTTGCTTATGTTCACATTAACAGAAGATATTTTTGGTGTTCAAGTCAACGTATACAATTTTAAGATAGTGCATATGCACATGTGAATTATTTCTGTTAAGATACACAGTATTGATTCCTTGTATAGTAGGTGGTATTTTCATTGTTTTACAATGAAGACAAGTACTCATTTAACATTGTGTTTATTTTAGCATTACATTTAGGAGGGAAGCTGAGGACAATATTTTGATTTTAAAGTTGGTCCATGGATGACATAAGAACACTTTCTATATAAAAAAGCACAAAAATATTTAAAGAGCTAGCATTACCTTTATTAATTCACAGGCAGCGCTGGAATAGTAGATCTCATGCAGATTCCTGCATGTAAAAGGCAGACTTTTTTATGAAACCACTTGCTTAGTTAACAAGCTTTCTGAAAATTCTTTGCTTTCAAATTTATCAGTCTGGCGAAACATCAAAACCTAGTGAAGATAATGTCGGGCAGGACGTACACACTTCAGTAAGTATGAATAATTACATCATACTATTTCAGTTCAGATCCAATGAAAATTAACTAATATTTTTACATAGTTTTGTTGTAAAATGCAGCCTGAGAGTTTTAAAACTGAACTCATTCTGCATACATTTCCCCCCCCCCCCCCCAGGGAATGGTTCCAAAGCAGTTCTTTTGTTTGCTGGTGTACAGCACAAAGCAAACAAAATTCATAAATCATACTGACTGAAAACATCAGTCCCAGTTGCTACTTAATGAGGCTTTAATCCATTTTGAACAGTGGATTTTTTGTTGTTTTTGTTTTGTTTAATATAATTTCCTTTTCCAAAAATTCCTAGGGGAGGAGAAGAGGGAATATGGTTAGAACAATAGCATGTCTTCTGTCTGGTCTTTAAGGGAAGCAGAGATTGGGACATTTTTTCAAATCTCAATATTTTGAGTAAATCTCTTCTGAGCCCATTCATGAGGTCATAGAACTGGATTATCACAGAACCACAATGATGGGTGAGGTTGGGAGGGATCTCTGGAGACCATCTAGTCCAGCTTCCCTGCCCAAGCAGAGTCAACTACAGCAGGTTGCCCATCCCCATAAGCAGAGAAATATTTGTGGAGCAGCCACAGTATCGTGTGAGAATGAACAATTCTGTGAAATCTCTGCAAAAATTATCAGGTGCGAGGACTGGACACGGGCCATTGGGGTATGAAATACGAAGTGGAATCCTAGAGAGGGATGGGGGGGGTGTTGATGGGGCTTAGAGACAAAATGTCTCTAAGGCTCAGGTATCTGGGTTTAAGTACTTACTGTTTGAAGCAATGTTAACTTTTTTATCAGGTATTATATTTGTTGAATATTTATTGTATTATACAAGGTCCCAGCATAGAGAAGACTAGTCATCTTCTTTCTGTGTCCTTTTCCAAAAAATTTCGTAACATGGTTAATGACTGAACTGTGTAAACCACAGATTATCAAGCCAGTTCATCTCCCACAACAACTTCAGTGCTGCTTAGTGCTACGTTTTACTTTTTTTTTTTTAAATGGAGTACTGTATACATATATATATATATATTCTAGAAAATAAACATATTGTCTTCACAGGATAAAGAAAACATGATTGAAATATATTGAATTTAGAAAATGGTTAACAAAGATCTTTTTTGGACCTGTTTTCTGTGGGAAATTTTGCTCGGTAGTACTTTCAGAAGATAATTCTCTTTAACTCTCAATTTACTAGAAGTCTTCTTCCAATTACATTTTAGAGGCAAAAGCAATTACCTTCCTTCCTTTCCTTCCTCTTTTCTCCATCTTTTGGTAAAAACCTGTGCTGGGAAAAATACCTAACTTAGCCCTTCTTGATAGATTATTTTAGTATTTACAAATATTGCTGCTAGAGATCCACTGTTAATTATCTGTGACGAGTTTGCTAGAAACGGTAAAACACATTTGTACAGGGAAAAATCACTTAAACATCAGTACGTTGTAATGAATTTTCTTCTAAAAAAAACTAAATTCGTTTGGCTTCATGAATGCATCTCTCATGGTTGACTAGCTTAATATTCATTGTGTCAGCTGCAATGTGAAGGTTATTAAGCCTGACCTAGATTTCATTGGTGTACATGTTAATCTACTGAGTAATCTTTTTGTGCGTGTATGTGTTTTAGCTCGCACCGATTTCTACTTTTAAGTTAGTGATTTGGAAACTCTAAGACCAATGCAGTGATGATAAGAAAGATAATTACTCTTTGTAAAAGTTAATTGTGTACATTTTTTTTTCTCTGCACTGCATCCGTTTTGAAAACATCCCATAATAAACAGGATAAAAGTAGCGATATAACATACCCTGGCATCATGCTTCACTAGGCTGCTACAGCAGCAGTCACCAGAGGAAGTCAGATCTTTATCCCTCATCCCACTCTATACAGAGAAGACAAAGTGAGATTAAGAGGGAAAATAAAGAGGGAATCAGTTAAGGGACAAACCTTCTGATAACAGTCGGGTGACAGGAGGAAGTTGTCGGAAGTGCATCTATTCCCACGCCGGAAAGAGAACAATGCTTCCTCTGGAGGGGCCTCACATTGCCTCCCGTTTTGAAGCTTTATTCTAAACAAAATGGAAGATTTTGAACTTAGCATCTTGATGAACAAAACTGGTATTTCTTTGTTTTCGCTTATTAAAAATTTAGATTTGATTTGTGCTGGAAAATGCTTTCTCGTTTAAGTTTTTGTTGGTGTTTGGAGTTCTTTTCAACTGAAAAGCACTGCCTGGGTTGTCCTGGAGTCTAAAGTATGCTATATTTAGTCACAAAACTGACTTTGTACAAGATAACAGGAATTTATATATGGGTTTATTCTCTCTTTATTCGAGAGGTGACCTTCTGCTAATACTCATCCACTGAGGTACAGTTCTATGCTCATATTTAATTTTCCATCACTCAGGCTTCCTTTCTCTTCCTAATAGATTTAAAATGACAAAAAAGTGCCAGAACATTCTTCTTATAAAACCTTCAGTTCTATTCATCACATACTTTGCAAGAATGAAGCACCTTGTCTTAAACCTTTACTTAATTAATTTAATTAACTTTGAAGTGGTTTTTTTAGTTAAGGGGGCACCTTTTATTGAAATACATCTTTAATTTTTTCATCTACTCTGGTGGAAATTGTAGTCATAAAATAGAAATGAAGCTGCAAGAATGGTCTAATCAGTTTTCCTGCAAAGAAGAAAGATCAACTATATTCTAACAAATGTTTGTCTGTCTTACTCTTCTAAACCTTGCTGAAAGCCATCCTACAGCCTCCCTAGAAAGCCTATTCCAGTGCATTGCTACTATGTAGCCAGAATATTTTTCATAATAATCCATAATAGTAAATTATGTTAGTGAAAATTAAGCAATTATTTCCTTTTGCTTCTAAAGTTATTGAAAAAATCGATCATTGTTTCTTCTGAAGAACTTCATACAGCGCTGAAGTTTTTATGTGTTGCTTCTCGCACTTAGTCTAGCCTCTCCAGACTAAAAAAGCTAACGGCCTTCTATTTTTCCTGACAGATCTTATTTATCACAGGATTACCCTACCACATCAGAGAGGAATCTGAAGAGAAGGCAGGTACATAGGGACACTTCTCCAGAATATTCTCCTAGCTTTGAGCAATGTCTTGAGGCTGATGATGTCTTTGAATAAACTTTTCACTAGACTTTTCTTCCATAAGTTTGATCACTTTTCAAACCCTTTGAAACTTGTAGCATCCACAACATGCTGAGCAAGCAGTTCTGAAGCTTCCCTGTGCACTGTTTAAGTTCCTTACACTTGTCTATTGGAAAACTAGTTCCCTATTTACCTTCCCTGTGCTGTTCACAATTTTTTTAGTTCTTCATCACTCTCTTCTGCCCAATTATCTCTTTTGCAGGCTGAATAATCCAAGTCTGCTTAACAAATGTATTGGTCTTCTCTAAACCTTTGTCAGTTTTACTGCACCATTTTCAATCTCTATCAAGATCTGTTGTATTAGGCATCTATATTAAAACTGCACACAGTATTCAAGAGGAGATACACCACAGCTTTATGTAATAACAGAATGACTATTTCTGGTTTTTCTCCTCTATTCCTTACAATGTGTGACATTGGATTTGACTGCTAATAGACATTGAGCTGACCTTTGTTCAAACTACCAATAATTTTCCCAATTATACCTTTACTGTGTGGAAAGTTAGATCAGAGCCCATCCCTGTGTGCATAAAATTAGGACAGGTTTTTTTTTCCTCTCCCAGAAGCGTTGCTTTACCTGCACTGAGATCTACATCTATTTTTGAAACCTAGTATCACTTGTTTGCTCTTTCCTGGATTCTCTCTGGTAGTTTTTTCTTTTTCTTAAGTTTGATGTGGTACTCCATCTGGGACCTCAGCAACTGATAGAAGAACAAATTAATTGCCCATTTCCCCCATGTTTTATATGCAACTCATCTCTTAATACATCTCTGCATTACATCTCTCAAATACACTTTTTTTCCATCAACATTATCTCTCATTTTGTTTGCGATCAGCTGTCATGACCAAAATCTTTACTGCAAAATGGTTGCAGAAATGTTACTCAGTTACTCCTTCCTAAAAATGGTATTTTGTACATCTTCAGTCAATCTCATGGTGGTGTTTTTTAGACCATCTTGAAAATGTAATAGAATAATTTAAAATGCTGATAGTTGTCTTCAAAGTGTTTACGATCCATCACAATTTTATTTCCTTAGTCATTAGAGTACTCTATTCCATCTCCTGTTTCCATAGTAAAAATGCTAAGAAGAACTAAGCTTGCACTTAAGAGTCTTCTATCCAGTTTTTCTGTGGGATGAGCATAATTCTAAGGAGTACCTTTTGTTAGCTGAAATATTAAAGACACTGGAAACACAGATAACCCAGATGCTATGGAATGCATTAGGGAGCTTTATTCAACTGCACAGTAACTCTGGGTCTGCCTACAACTTAGTGATCGTCCAGTTGGCACTAAGCTTCTCCAGGGGAGGCTAATTTCTGTAGAACCATCCCAGAGAATATAAACTGTGCTCTTTGGTGCTCCGGAAAGGTTAGCAATCTCAGTGCAGCTGCATTTTTCTTGCCCCTCACAGAATCTAGAAAAGGGTATGGCATGATATAGCAAGCTGTAATAAACTGTGACCTATTCCTACCCTTCTTAACTTGCTGCTTTACAGTCAGCACTGCTGCATTCCTGATACACATGTGGCAGATTTACTCCCATGTCTGCAAAAAACCCACCCCAAAACCCAGAAGTCACATGTTCCTTAGAAACTGCTGATGAATGGATACAGTGCTTTGGGAGAATGCATCTGAGTCATGGGTTGCCAGTCGGACCACATTGATGTAGACTGTATTTCCTAGCTGAGCATTATGAGACTGTTCTTGGGAGTGCATCAAAAGCCTCAGTAAAATGAAGATATAATGCTTCTATTGCTTTTCCCATGTCTGGTAGGTCAGGTGTTTTGTCAAAAAAAAAAAAAAAAGAAGGATCAATTTAACACAATTTACTCTTTAAAATCCTGGCTGGATGTTTATCATTTCATCATTGTGTAGATGGTTTCAAATTTAATCATAATTTCCTCTGGCATAGTTTTGGATGCAGAAGTTAGACCCACTGCTGAATAATCGCTGGATCCTCCTTTTAATCTGATATAAACATAGGTGGTGTGTTTACTTTTCCTAGGCTTCTGAAATATGTCCTGCCCTGTGTGAGTTCATGAAGATAATCACTGTTGTTTCATGGACTGTCTTAGTTTAAGGGAACTTCATTCTACTTTACCTTCTTACATACATCCAGAGTCTGTATTTTATATAACATGTTCTCTCTGTATTCTGGTTTACCATCCTAGCCCATCATTAAAATTCCTTTAATTAAGTGTTTGGTCATGAATTATTTTTTGTGAAGGCTGGTGCAAATAAGGTATTGAGCCCTTCAGCCTTCTCTCCACCCCGAAATGAAAAATCATAGTTTTTTGTCCTATGTAAATATAATGACTGTTAAGTAACT
Source organism: Aquila chrysaetos chrysaetos (assembly GCF_900496995.4). Taxonomy (NCBI): domain Eukaryota; kingdom Metazoa; phylum Chordata; class Aves; order Accipitriformes; family Accipitridae; genus Aquila; species Aquila chrysaetos. The sequence goes on from NC_044008.1 coordinate 30,801,403, forward strand.
GAAGTACACTTTCCTATGCTTTCTTTTCCTTTTTTTTCTTTTTTTTTAATTGAACTGTTTGGTTTTACCTTTTAAGCTCCTTTATTCTTTCAGCTCATTTCAATCTTTACCCTTACTGATTTTAAGCCTACAAATTTGTGCTATTCCTTTGTAATTATTCTTTTTTCTACACCTTTGCTTCCACTTTCTGTAAAACAGTGATGCTTTCCCCCCATCTTTAAAGCATGCTCTGTTGTTTTTTGATCACTTTCATAAAGACACATTTCATTTTCAGTTTTAACATGAGTTGCTCCTTAGAAGGCAGAATTAAATGAAGAGTGTTGTCCACCCTTCCTAATTTCTTGTATGAAACAAAAACCATATTCTGAGACTTTGGTAGAATGTGTGTGAGAGAGATACCCTGTTCCTGTCACAACCGTTCATTGAGGAGTTAAAATTTCCTGTTCCAATTACCCTTCCTATTGAGAGTTGCTTCTAAAAATCACAAGTCTACCTCCTACTTTTGATATGTAAAATTATATTGCATAAAATAGGTTGCTAAGGTAGAGGCAATGAATGGTAATTCATCTGAATGTGTCTCCTTTGATAGTAGTGAGTTTAGAATAGGTTTGTAACCTTTAAACTTAGCTAAGTGGAATCCCAGTTAATGGGTTTATACAGTATCTAACAATGGGACTCCAATCTCGATTGCTGCTTTTAACATCTTAGAGAACAAGAACTGTAAAATGCATAAATTTTATTTTTACATACAGTGGATAGAAAATCTTGGGTTTAAGGGTCATCGACTGTGGGTCTGAGCAGATAATTAGTAAAAGATATCACCATTTATAATCCTAGAAGTAAAATTCCTCTTTCATACAGCTATTTAAAATATAGCCTTATTTAATTTCATAGTACAATAAGTTTAAACTAATCACAGTGGAATCTAATCATTGTGAGGGTGATGACCCTTCCTGTAAGATGTTACCTAATAATAATCTTTGCAATAATAAAGGTTTTTGGGGGGAGAATATTTACATAAGCCTTTTATAAAAAATTTAAACGTTTAAAAATGTATTTTAAGGCTATAATCTTTACCAGATACACAGCAATGGGAAAAGATTCTGTCAGTATTTGATCTGCTGGCTAGCAATTGATGCTACTACTGATACTATGAACATAATGAGGGAAATAACCCCGACAAAATACTGAACAAATTTTAAAAGATAATAATTATGGATTTTGATTACATAAAATGCATGTCAAGCACCACGGTGTAATGAAAAGTAAATGTGTTAGGATATTTTTTGTATATGCCAAATATATACTATTCACCTTTCAGTCAGTTGTTACAAAATTTGCTGGCATATGAAATGCGATAATGTCTGAGAAAGAGCCAGGCATGTGCTGCAAAAATCAGAGATATTGGTGCAATGTGACAAGATGAGTTGGACTGTAATAGAATAAATTGTATCAGCGGAGACGTACATCTGCAGCCAGCCTAGACCACTTATCTCCCAGTTTTCCAAGACAAAATATAAATTCAGAGGCAGTCATTATTTTGAAAAACCTTGAATGGAGATGGATATCACCAGTGCACTTTCTTACAGCAAACTTTAGTGGTATGCAGAAAACAGTAGTCTGGATACCTGCAGAATTTCCATGGGTTGTTTACAAATCCCTAAACCGTGTTACATGATTAAACGTTGACTTTCTAATCGTGAAAACTTTCTAATTCAGACACAGATTATGCACAACTATATTTCTACCGAAAGCTGTACTATGGGCCTCAACCCAGTGGCTCATAAACTGGGTTTAAGAACCCAGTTGTCCCTGCTGTAGAACCCAGCCTCCCTCGCAGCAAAGGGAGGAGAAGACCGGGTTATCCCGGACAGGGATTTGAAGTCCACAGAGTGTGATCTGGGTGGCTGAAGTGACTCAGGATGTACCATTAAAAATCTTTTGTCTGTTCCCTTTTGTCTTATTATCTGGCAGGAGGACTTTGAGCCCAGAGGATGAGGAACAGAATAGGTGCAGGGTCAAAGCTCAGCGCAGAGGTTGAGGACAGGCTCTGTGGTGCTGGCTGGTATGAGGCAGCTCAGCGTTTGCTTTGCTGATGGATAAAATGCAAGGACTTTGGTGTACGGATGGGTAAGCGGAGATTGTGTAACAGGGTGGTGTTTGGGACTGAGGAAGTTGTATATCTGTGTGTCTGTAACGGTGATGGGATGAAGCCGGGGGCCCAAATTCATGCACAAAAAAGGGAAAGAAAAATGTAACATTTAATGGTTATGAAGAGTAATAGTGAGAATGAATTTAATGTGTCAGGACATACCATCAGGACAGTGAGATGTTGGTATGCTGTAATTTGCTTACATGTAAGTATATCTCACTTTTCTATACTATATCTTAATTAGTTCTTAGAATGTTGACCTAGAGACATCATATGCATATCATCAAAACAAAACCATATAATACGGACCATATAATTTAATTTCAGGCAGCGGGCACAAAAGTCAGTTTGTGTGAGAGATCAGGCAAACAAAGAAAGAATCCGTTACCATACATCAGGACTAAATGTTTAAGTGAATAACAAAAAAAAGGCAGTTAATATACTTAAGTTTTAAAAGTAAGTTTTAAAGAATTTTAATAAAGAATCATCTGGGTTTATCCAGAAAGGAAACGCAGCGTGGTCTAACAGAAGTCAGCTGGAACTGTGCTAAGAGCTGTGTTTGACTAGTTTATTGAGTGTACAGTAGAAAACTACAGACACTCAGATTTTAAAATACTGGTAACTATGACATACATTAGATAATGTAGTCTTGTCAGCTTTTTAGTCTTTTGATGTGTTTATCTGTTCTTTTGAAGCAGTTTAAATCTTAGTGAGTTACATGTAAAAGGAGTGGATATTTGAAGGTTGAAAGATTTGTATTACTGTCAGGAGGCACAAAGTTAAAAAAAATTTGACTTTCATTATAGATTTTATAACAGGGTTAATTTTTAGCTTTTCAGTATTTCTAATCTAACACTTGTTTTTTAAAGGCTTTACGCATTGTAAACATTATGGAAGAATAAAATCAGTTTCATGTATAAGCTTATTTACTTGAAACCATTCCAGTTTTATTTTTATTTCTTTACTGTATGCATTTCACTGATTGTTCCAGGAATATAAAAAATACCTCTTTTGCCAAATACTGCTCAATTATATGTTGAAGAGCTCACCAAAGAGTTTACCACCTGAGGTCCACTGCTCTACTGTGTTTTGCAGGCACACCAGTCTTCCAGGAGGTTGTTTACTGAAAGGCCATTTCTTATGTATGTCAGATAAGGCTGAGAGAGTACGAGTTCTATCATTCTCATTTATCCATTACTTTAACCCCAAAACTCATCTTTCTCCTCTTAAAAGATCTATAAAACCCAAATACATGAAAAAGAAGCCTGACATTTGGAGATTGACGTAGTCTTCAGTTTTCGAAGGTGATGAATATCTAGAGCTCTTGCTGAGTGTGAAGTGTGCATAGTCAAGTCTTCTGAGAGTCACTTACAGGAGTTTACAAATCAAATATTCATTCATGTTACAAAACTCACTGTTTTTAAAAAATCATACCAAATTCTCAGACCTCTGTCTTCCTATTTATTGTGTAGGGAACTATCTGTTGGTTGGGCTTATTTGGGACTGGGATAACCAAGAAATACGTAATTCTTGTGCATCACACAGGAGTGCATATATTGGAATATATGTGAACACACACACACACACACATTTATAGGGCTAGATAGAGAATTGCTATCAGAGCTGAGCATGCCTTCATGAAGCTTGAGTGCATCTCCATTTGTACAGCACTCGCAGATAATTGGAAGGTGACTAAGCCCCTTAAAATGCTCAATTGAAGTAGAGAAATTCCATGTCAGAGTCTAAATGGCAAAGTAAAGCAGACAGGCCCATAAATTTTGATGTCAAAATGCTTGCCCTTAATGCTCTCTGTTTGGACACTATTTCCTCTACATATGCCCAGCTATCGCATCACATCTGAACTTATATTTAGAGCTTTAATAAATGTCTGACTTCGTTTTTAAAAAGAAGAGACAAGGGGTCATTGACAGAAACCAGGCCAGTTAGTTCTTGAGACATAAGAACTAGCCTGATTATATTACATTTGGATTTATATTGTTAAGCTGAATGATGGGAAAATCGCCAAAAAAATCATATAAGGCGTATAAATCTGAAATGGAACAGAAGACTTGCTTGGTTTCTTGATTTCTTGCTTCATGGCTTTCTCCTGCTTTCTTGCTTTGTCTTGCTTTCCTACATTCATGCTTCTTCTGTTTCTCTCTCTCCCCTTTTCTGTTCAGCATAAGTGAGATCGGAATCAGATCTTCAGGGCATATTCCTAAGCAACTGTATTTGGTGCAGAGGTCTGGCATGGAATGATGGCCCCCACTGAAGCTGACAGTAGAACTCCCATTGACTTAAAAAAGGGCAAAAGTTCACCCAGGGAGAGCAATCTACATCTTGCGAGGAAGTAGTCCATAGAAGACTGGTGGGGAAAGAGAAAATTTATTACAAAATATTACATGAAAGCAGCATTATATCTGAGAATGTGTGTACATAAATCAGAAAGTTTAATATTATAGTTCCCATAGCAACAATAACTGTGCCACACTGCACGTTTCTAATAAGGTGTCAGTTCTTTAAAAGCATGTAATGCAATAAAAAAGTATTCAATATGTAATGTATGAGAAGAAGGAGCTCTGTGGTCTATAACTTTGAATTTCTTTATTTTGGTGTATTTAAATCCTTAAGTATTTTTAAAACATTTTTCTTCAGGTTGAGTAATCACTATCTTGTTTACTTTTTATATCCCATATCCCATGACCATTAGTACACTGAAGATAAGACAATAATCTGAAGAATGTTTTAGACTTTATGCTTCTTCAGGTTTAGGTAGCTGATAAGACTTTTGATAAGAGTGCATCTCATGGTAGTGACTTTTCTGAGGAGGAAAGAATATCCAAAAGTATTTTCTGACCAGTAGTAGGCCAGATTTAAATTTGTAAAGTCAGGAGAAATTTGAATCAGTGATTTAGAAATGAGAGGATTCTCTATTCCTGAGCCATCCAGCTTTGCAAGGAAGTTATGTTATTGTACAAGATTTAAGCCCATTGCAGTAAAGATATTGTCTTTGTATTTATATAGTGGTGAGCATGTACAGACAATACTGAAAATGAAGATAATATCTAGTTGAATAAGTGAGTGTCCTGTTTATATTCTTGGTATTTCTTCAGTTTATCTTTTTCCCTCTTTCTGTCATTTCTCTCTTATAACACTTTGATTAATAATATGCATCAAACAGGCATAAAAATGTGGAGCTGATATGAGAGGTGATGAAATATGAAAATCAGACTTTTCTTGAGGTTTTCTAACTGAGGATGTATTAGCTATTAATCATCAGGCTAGCCAAGTATTTGTCTGATGGTTTTTTAGTGAAGTATTATCTGTGCAGAAAACACACAAGGACTAATGAGGAATTCTTCTTTAGCTCTGCCACTCCTGCTTCTAGCAGGTTAGTAGGTCCAACCAAGTCCTAAAGAACCCTTTTCTGGACTTCCAAAAATGTACAGGAAACACTGTCATTTGCTAGACATTTGATAAGAGAGGAAAACTTCTCACTGAATTCAGTATTCTTGAACTCCAAATTTGTTCATAAAGGGATAGCTGTAATAACACCATGGTTCATAGGAATGCACCTATTGGGACTCCTACCTGTAGCAGCGGTATAGAGCAGAGCACAGTTTGCTTACTGGCTTGTAAGGAATAGAGGGAAATAGTTCCCAAATGCTTCCTGGTTATTATGGAGGAAATTATTTTCTTGTTCTTTTAATTCCATATTTTTTTGCAAAGCTAAAGCAATGTATAGTCTTCATTCCATATGTTGTATTTTCTGAGTAGGGACTGAAGACTTTTATGTGATCCATCTTCAGAACCTACAGCACTGAGACTGACAGACTGAGTACTGAGTTTCATAACTGCCATGTATGCTTTAAATTGAAATATGAGACGGAAGTGATTCATTATATTAAGAAAACTTGATGTCATGGAAATCTACAGAAAACTAAGAATTGTAGTTGTACCTTGTGTATCATCTAAGTATCAACTGAATACAAATGTTCTGTAGATCAGAACATTATGTATTTGTCCATTCCTATTACTGACCAGTCTGTAAAATATCATGTCTCTTACAATTAATCTAGAGCTAGAAAGTTCACTCTGAAGTATTTGGGTTTTTTTGCTGCTGTCTGTCTTCCTTATGTTTTGTACTTACTTTTTTACTGTGATATAGTAGTGGCAATAAATGCTAATGCGATGGACCCAGGAAATGTTCCCTTACTGGTAGCTTATGCTGTGAATTACCCATTCCAGACTTTTAATAGTGTTTTCATGATTTTTTTTCACTGTGTTCAAAAGCGGCCATCTATTCCTTTGCACTTTAGGTCTGTTTATGGTATGTGTATCATGCACGTGTATGTATTGTTCCCTAATAGTATCCAACCACAGAAATACCAAGCAAGTCTGGAGTTGTACCTTCCTGACCGAAAAAAAAAATATTTCATTTTCCTAATATCTTCAGCCTGAAAAATCCAATGGTCTTGCCAATTTAATGGCTTATCACCTACCTTTTAGCTGTTGGTGCCTCTACTAATGTCCTCTCAGAGCCACCATATTTATTATCTGCAAGGTTGTCATTCTAGAGAAGCAGGTATGCACAGCAGCAGAGAGCTGTGTTGGCAGAGGAATTTGCAGATAAAGAACCTGTTTTAATGTGTTTTTCACAAAGCAAATCTTTGCAACCCAATGCCTGGAATGGCTGTATCTCTGAGGTATGGAGGAATCTTTTGCTGGCTGTTGTGAGTAAATGATATTGTATGAAAAGAGAAGAGATGACATGGAGCTTAAGAGTATGGCTCTACAGATGGGCTATATCCCAGTGAAGAAGTGCGCAAGGTTTTGTGGTGTGTTCGATCTGAATGGGCACTAAGAATTTATTGGACTGGCTCCACTCAACCCTTATTAGGTGCATGCTGTCTCTAAAAGTATTTCTTAGGGTTGTCAAGAAACCTAAAAGCCGCTGTGAAACAGGTCTAGCGTTTATTAGCCTTTACCTTAAGAAAATATAAATGAAGGGGAGAAGCATATGGAAGGAAGTATAAAGGCCTGGAGGAAAATAAGAAAAAAAGAAAAAAAGAAAGAACTAAAGCATTCCTGAAAAGCAACAGAAGTCTGAAATAGAAATGACTGGTTTGACTGCTGTGAATTTAATCTGGTTTATTTTCAGGTTTCTCAATAGCTGTTTTTTAAGCTGTTGTTGGTATAACTGGGAAGTTCCTTTGCACTAGCAGGGCAAAAGGCTGGGGTAGAAATCCTGCTTCATTCTTCCTCCTCAGTAACTCCACCGTTAGATACTTCTGATGTTGCTAATACTTTGTTTTTTCTCCATAAAGCAAGTGTTGTAGTATTTCCACAGTGATATAGCAGGTAGCTTTTTAGATGTGAGGATTATTTCGGACATACCAGCTAGCTGTATTGCTGGTTATTGCTTTCTGCTGACTTGCCGTAGTGAGGCACTGGTTGCAACTCATCAGGTGAGAAGCTGAAGAATGAACTGGGTATGCACTGCAGGAGAAAAGCACATAATGTGCTTTTATGCCTTAGGAATTTTCCCAGTAGGAGATAAGAAAGTATGATTGTCCCTCTCCTAAAACAGATATTAACTAATTCATTGACTAGGAGGAAGAGCTGGCAATTACCCGGCAGCGGCTCTGTTTCACTTTCCTATGCAACACTTCCCTATTTGCTCTCTCTCAAAGGCCAGTGCCATAGAAGAGAGCTCTAGAGTTGTCCTCTAAAGAAATTCACATGTACACTTTTCTGCTTTGAAGCAAATGTTTACAGGGGTTTTTGAGCTGTCACGTGTCTGTCAGATTATTTCTTTCTCTTGTAAAGATTCTCTGCTATGACAGGGAGAATGACTCACTGGGGATTATACAGTCCCACTTCCTTGCATAGCTAGGCATGAGGAATTAATTACAGTCTTAATGCTCAGGGGAAGTGTCAGATTATGACTGATGGGGAGTTGTGCTGGAGCAGCTCATCTGAAAGCAAGGCAGGGAAGGTTGGCTCCCCTTGCACTGTTGGGGAGTAGAGGTATGTGCCTTTTAAATGGCAACTGGGATAGGAGCCTCCCCCATCCCAGCCTCACCCTTCAGCAACATATGCAGACCCTTGATTGCTCCTCTGGTATATGCCAGTACTTCGTCCTTCACGCAGATGCATTCCCAGTGGCCATAATGCATCTCTCTCCGGGCAATGAAGAGGAGAGCGAGGGCCAACATCTGAGGTAGGAGCTCTTGCTGCTAATACTTGTGACTGGCTCGGTGTATGTGGCACCAAAACCACGTTATTATTCTCCTACCTCCTGTTCTGTTGTGATGTGCCTTTGTTCCTGTGGGAGAAATCCCTGAAAATCCCACTCATCTATGGCCTTGAAGAAAGAAGCCTGTGGAAATACACTGATATTAATAATAATAATATCAGTATTTCTGTTTTTCTGTTCGTGGTCCATTGCCCTTGGTTCTGACAAAACTGATTTTTTCCAGCGTTGAAAAACAAACATGAACAGATGGGACTGGGTATTGTACAGTAAAGTTATTAGAAAAGTGTATACAAATTATTTTCTCTTACTGTAACAGTAGTAACAGCTACTGATGGAAAAACTCAAGAGAAAAATTACAGTTAAAAACTATCTTTGTAAATAAAGCCATACGAGTGGTCAAGTAAGGAAGATATGGCCTTGTCTGGCACTCAGGAAATCTAAGTTTTGCTGAACAGCCATGTACAAATCAATCATTCTTCATTTTAGATCGGTATATTAAACACGGACAGTAGTGCTCGTTCTTCTCTACCTTTTGCCAGTTTCTATGGATAGTAAAGTCTACACAGAAGTTATATTATAGTCAATTATATTGTTTCCAGAACAAAATGACAAGCATACGAGGACCCTCATTTTGGTTAGGACCACTTTACTCTGTAAAGGGAACAAGTGTTACCATTCTTGCCGCATGTGGAACAAAATGAAGGAGTAACCCAGACTTCCAAGTGATTTTCCCATTTCCCATCAAGGCCCTTTCAAATGCTTTCCAAGAAAAGTGCCAGGGGAAATACATACCATAGTGTAACGGGCAGCTGCAACTTACTCAACTCACTGCTTTATCAGTACTAGTTTTAGCCATCTCCCTCTCTAGCTGATACGTTTATTCTTGTCTGTCACCTTTACCTGGTAGGTGTTTATGGCTGATGGACATTTTCTCTGAACCCAGGAACTGGTACAGGTCATCTGAGTCCTTTTTGTAATGTCAGTTTTTTCTACTTGATTGTAGTTGCTAGCCCAAAATAAGGGATTCAAAGTCTCTCCCTGAATGATCCTAGAAACCTGTCAGGGGGAAATATTTTTTCTTGTCCCAGACAATTTTTATATTTATCAAAAGATCCATTTGAAGTGCAGACTATTCAGACTGAATGAGTCTCCATTCCCCCCGCCCCCTCTGAAATCACTGGGGATACTCAGGCTATTTTCAGATTTTTTTTTTTTTTTAAATCAGGAAATGCACAGTTTCTGCACGATTTGCTGTATAAAATATATATTGGTTTTGGTGAAATTTTAACAATGGATGTTATTCACGGCTAACGTTCTCCACTCTCAGAGTGGTGAAAGACATCTGCTTCATCCTTATGCAAATGGGAAGGCAATTGAAATAGCAGACTTTCTGTGGGGACATGAAAACATTTTCTGCTGGGTTGATTCACCAACCTATGGAATCTGATATTAATAATCTAAAATTGAAATTTGTAATCTTTAAATAGATTAATTCTACAAATCATTAGACTAGAAGTCTTATTCTTGATCCTTTTGCTTTGCATGATGCCTATAAAATTTCAATTTTAAAATATATATTGACCAAAGGTAATGTCAATGTTCAAAGTAGTGTTCAAGGAGTGATACATTCCATGTTCATCCTTTTTTCTTCTTTCATGTACCTCTGATTCAGCTTTTGGTGATGACCAACTGTTTATGCTTTGCTAAAGCAGGCAGAGCCTGATACCCATCATTTCAAAATAAGTTTAGGAACATATACTTTGTTATGTTTTGATCCTAAATTATACATTTCTTCTGGCCATCGTAAGTAGAAACAGTTTTGATTTTGATTGATTTTTTTTTTCTTCTTTTCTGTGGTTTGTAAATAAGAATTTGGAGTTTTGTATCTATCTCAGGCTATTATGATTAGAAGTCTTTTCTGTGGCTTCCTGTCACTGTACTCTCACTTCTTGTGCTGGTTTTGGCTGGGGTACAGTTAATTTTCTTCATAGCAGCTGTTATGGGGCTCTGGTTTGGATTTGTGCTGGAAACGGTGTCGATAACGCAGGGCTGTTTCCGTCACCGCTGAGCAGTGCTCACCCAGAGCCAAGGGCTCTTCTGCTTCTCCCCCCACCCCACCAGCGAGGGGGCTGGGGGGCACAAGGGGTTGGGGGGGGACACAGCCGGGACAGCCGACCCCGACTGACCCAAGGGAGATCCCAGCCCGTAGGACGTCGTGCTCAGCAGATAGAGCTGGGGGAAGGAGAAGGAAGGGGGGACGTTGGGAGCGATGGCGTTTGTCTCCCCCAGTCCCCGTTGGGCGTGATGGAGCCCTGCTGTCCTGGGGATGGCTGAACTCCTGCCTGCCCATGGGGAGCGGGGAATGGATTCCTTGGTTTGCTTTGCTTGCGTGCACGGCTTTTGCTTTACCTATTAAACTGTCTTTGTCTCAGACCACGAGCTTTCTCACTTTTACCTTTTGGATTCTCTCCCCCAACCCAGCGGAGGGGAGTGAGCGAGCGGCTGTGTGGGGCTCAGCTGCCGGCTGGGGTTAAACCAGGACACTTCTTTTGAACCATCTGATCATGCTGATAGCACTTTTCTGTCCAGAAGTACAGCATGCTGGGATTCTCTGTTGTTATACAAAAATATATCTATTTTTTCCTACTCTCATATTGCAAGACATGTAAAGCGAAATCAGAAGTACTTCCTATGTAGCAGTTTGTGACTCAAAAAAGAAATACAAAATTTCCCCTACTTGCCAAGTATTTCTTAACGATACAAGCATCAATGAAGTGGTCAGCATACTTGTGTTCCTGCTGACATACAAGGCACTGACAAGGAAGTGCTGCTGTGACCAGACACAGGACTAGGTTCTCTGCTGGTGTTTAAAATGGTCAAACAATAATTCTGAAGGCTTTTTTAAGAATTAATATTGAATGAACATTTTCTTGGTTTAGTAACATTAAATGGAAAAACATACTTGGGGATAAGGAGAATGGGAGAAATACACCAGTTTAATGAGACATCAATTGACTCAATGCTGTGAGGTTATTGAATGCTGTGGAAGTATTAATGAGGACAACGGCCTTTCCTTTTGTAGGTGATTCAGATTATTTCTTTGAGGATCTTTGGTTTGAAATTTTTACTGCTTTGCAGGGTTTTCCTGTTAACACAGCAATATAAATTCCTGTGTTGTGAGAAAAAAAGAAGCTATTATTAACGTCTACTCCTAAGAGCAAAGATCAGCTTTCTAAATCATTTTAGGCTTCATGAAGCACTTCTTTACTATTGTCCAATACTGGACTGTGTGTAATTGAGCTCTTTCAGAAAAAAATGTTTAAAAACGGGTGCTTGTGGCAAATAGTAGGCTGCTCTGAAAAGTATTAGACTATTCCGAAATTAAGCGTTTCTGTTTATTAGGTTTCCACTGTTGATCTAAATTGTAATACCAGAGCTGAAAAACTAACAAAATATTCAGCAAATATAGGGCTGCCTTAACAGGCTAGGAATATAAACCCCCTAAAGGATACTGTCAGTTCTTGCTTCTTGAGACATGATTTTAAAGATGGACACGGAGAGAGGTTAAAGAGAAAAAACAACAAAAACAATGTTGATGGAGCAGTTGCCTGACATTGGCAGCTGAAAACATGAGAAATCTTCAGTTTGCAGAGGCTGAGGGGAGAAATACCTAAGGTTTACAAAACCGTGAAAGCAGTGCATGAGCTGAATTGTTCACCAAATCCCACAATAGAGAAGCTGGGGGCACTTGACAAGACTGGTGGGAGATTGGTCTATAACAGACAAAAGAAAATACTTCTTTATACAGCAGATAGTGAACTTCTGGAATTTGTTGCCCCAGGAGACTGTGAAGGCAGACAGTATTAGAAGGTTCAAAAATGGGTTAGAGAAATTCATGGATAACAGATCAATACATGGATGCTAAAAGAAGTAGACAACAATGTACGATCAAACACCTCTGGTACCATAAATCTCGATGCTCATGGAGAGTTCCCAGGCTAACATGCTTTTCCTCGGCACAGTCTGCTTTTGCAATTGTTTGGAGACGGACTATAGGGCTATGTGGACTGCTGCTCAGACCCAGAAATAAAGCATTTCTTATACTCTTCATAAAAGATTAATGATGAGTATGCTTTTTGGATATACCGTAATGTTATCTGAAACTTAAACAACAAGAAATATGAGTATCTATTTTAGATATGAATCTAATATCAAGAAAATAGTTTGCGTGATGCTTACTTCAAATTATAATTGTTTATTTCAGTAATAATAATTCTTAGTAGAAACCTCCTACAAAATGTCTCATTTTAAGAATAAAAATACTTGAATATTTGTTTCATTCATGCTTATCACTTACTTTTTTCACTTAAAGTAATCATCCAGTTACAATAAGGGACAGAAATCACTGTTCACTCTGGCTGATTACTCACTTGCTTTACAGGATTGTAGTGCAAGACAAAAATTTTCGTCAGTGGAAGGAAATAGAAAAATTCAGCACATAGATTGCTCAAGGTGGCTATGCTAGCCCTCTGAATAAACATGTATATGTTCAGATGGTCATGCGCACACCTGTATTTATAATATCTTGAAATGTGAAAAAGAGTTTTTTCTCTCATTTTTCTTTCAGCTAAGATTAAAAATAGGAGGAAGAACCTGAATCTTGCATTAATGTTTAGACAGTTGGCTAGAAATTAAAACCAGCTGTTGTGTGCTATGATCTCTACATTCTTTATTCATACTAACTGTCAGGCATGAAGGCACTAACATCATTTATTTAATGAGTTTAATTAGAATTGTGAAGAAATCATGGAATTAGGCACCTGTGACTTTAGTTACAAAAAAGTGCTTAGAGACACCCTTTTTAAAATTTGAAAACTGAAGTCACTGGTATTATTTCAGTCTTTTTATTCAGTAATTTATGTCTACTACTTGAAATTGTTTCAGGGGTCTCTTTGGAGCCATGTGTATCAGCCACAAGTAAATTGACAGACTTTCATTTCAAGCAAAACTCCTCTTTTATCCACCTTGCCTTGCTTGAACTTTTGAACAAAATGTTTTGAATAGACACACTTTGACTTCAACTTGGATAATCCTGGAATACATGAATCCCTCAACGCTTCAATTTGTGGAAGGTCATAGGTTTTTGTTCTAGACCAAAATTACCTGGGGTGCGACACTGCAATGAGGTCTGTGGACGATAAGGAAAGAAAATACGACGCCTCACTACTCCCCAGGTGGACCCAGGTATTGTGAGCAAGGTGGGCATACAAGGAGCCAGGTAGTTGTTACTATCCAGCTTTGGCTTATTGACATGTGGTAGTAGGAGCCTTCCTGGGAGATTTGGAGGCTCCATACTCAAGGAAAGGTAAGATGTCCAGGCAATCAAGGTTAGTCAGCCATGTGCTTTGTGGGCATTTTCAGTGAGAGCCTGAGGCACCATCAGGTGTCCGTAGGGACACAGAGAGTCATGTCAGATAGCATGGTGAGCTGAAGACAGGTTGGATGTAGCCAGTGAATGAGAATTGAGCACGTTGTCATATAGTATTTTGTCCAGCAACAATTACATATTATCAGTGCAGGTTTATTATGGACAGGCAGTAACCCATTGCTGGTTGCTTAAATTTTCTCGTAACATGCAGTTCGGGATTTTTTTATTAAATTTGGTTAATGTAGCTGTGATGGGGAAGATGCTAAACACTCTTCATTTTTTATAAAATTGACCTGTAACTTTCACTGAATGTTTCCCAATAAAAATAAAAATGAAACCTCTGTTCAATCACATGATTTTGTAGGGCTGGTCAGGAAAAAGTAGCTGAAATATTTTACAAACTAAAATACAATTTTTGTAAAGACTTCCCTGATAAAGGCTCCTGAAAGTGACATATTTTTTCACTTGAAAGTTTGTTTTGGAATTATTTAAATGCTGCTTCAGAGAAGTCGGTATTACAACTGTCTTATTATATTTTGGGTTTTATTTGCATATTGATTGGCACTACTTTCACCATGTTTCAAGGCATTTCAGTAGTAGTAATTTATACTATGTTACACACTGGTAATGCTGAAAAAAAGTCACGCTTGGAAATTTCTTTAAAAAAAATATTTGTTGGCAATTGCAGATTGTATTATAGGTCACTTCAACTTTCCATGAATACAAATATCCTTTAAAATAAGGTTGATATATAAACGGAGGTTGAATTTCATTGTATCTATACAAAAGATGGGAAACCTCAAAGGATGAAGAGTCTTGCAATACTGTAATTTGAAAGTTCAGTCTGAAAGAGCATCACCAGTTCCAAAGTAGGTGTCTTCTGCAGTCTGATCTACATAGATGTGCTCATATCTTTTAATAGAAGCCGTATGAAACCTGTTGTTTTTTAGATCTTTTGAAGCAAGTTTTTCAGGTTAAAATTGGGCAAGTCTAAATCCAAACCAAGCTTTTATGACAACAACTATTGTTGCAGGAGGCAAAGATTGAAAATAAATGAATAAATAAATAAATAAACCCCCTTCTTTCTTGCATTTAGTCTATTTTTGAAATTTCAGGAAAGCTTGTGATTAATGTTATGTGAAATTTCATATTGTTCTTAGTTTCCATTATATTTCCCAAATTAGGACCAGTGTCACATTACATTTATAAAGTCTATTCTGACTGTGTAACTCTTTTTCCTTGATTTTCCATCAGTTATTTCGGATTTTTTCTCAGCAGAAAGTATCATTCTGATTTCTAACACATCTTCATTACTCTTCAATAAGTTTTCTTACATATTTGAGGTTTAAAAATTGACATATTTGGGAGTTTTAAAACTAACAATCTTAATTTGTATCAAAAATATACATTTATTTAATAATACAGGGTTAATATTTTTTATGGCTTACTTGCAAGATTCTCAATTATCTTTGATAGTAGTGTCCTTTAAAAAAGAAAATGCACTTTTAAAGGAAAAGCAATAAAAGGCATCTTTTCATATTTTTTCCTAACAAACTTTAATAGAAGGAAACATGTGAAGTTTCAGGCTTCCATTGTACAGAGAATAACAACTCTCCCCTTTCCATAAATTAAAAAAAAAAATACATCCTGAAAGCACTTACTAAGTTAAGGTTCCACATTTTGTATATGCTGCCTAAAGCAGATTAGGAAATTTTAATACCTTTAGTTAGTGCTAAGCAATAAAGAAGGTATAACAATTAGCTTCTGTGTGAGAGGTGTGTGGGTGGGGAATTATTTCTTACAGTTGGAGCTAGGCAGAGATATTGCCAGACTCTTTTAGCAGTCACAAGTCTACAAGAATCTGATTTTAACTGAGACAGCTATTCACAATGCTGATCTTCTTACAAGGTTCCAAAAAACCCCCAGATGGGGTATTGTTCTTTGTGATGTGTTAAAACTTCTTTTAGCAGTTGCAAATGCCATTCTGACACGAGAAACTGCAAAATCTCTCTTCACTATTTATTAAATAAGCTCTACAGAGTAATGGATCTTAGTTTTTTCTCGGTCCTGAGTAAGTTGTTCTAGAGTCTTTGTAGAGCAGATAACTTACAAAAAGTATTTTGAAAGGCCCTTTTACATCAGCAAGCAAGTATGTTGTCAGTCTTAGGAGGACTGGTTAGGTTGTGCTGAATGTTAACAGATCTATCTGGTGCTTCAATAGTACTTTCATTTGTATAGCATGGTGCCCTGTTTCAGGCTCCGTGGGCTCAGTAAAATCCAGACCATCTGAATCTCAGCTAAATGCAGACTTGTTGCTATCAGTCCCACTTCTGTCCCAGCCAGACGTACTCCAACAGTTGGTACTCCAACAGTTCTTTGCTACTTTATTATAAGCAGCTACATGTGGACAGAAGTGCCAGGTAGTTTAGCAGACAATGCCTAGACACCAAAATAGATGCAGTCAAGAACACCACTAACTTGTAAAGTCTGAGGGGGGGGGTTGACCCCACTCTTCCTTATTGCTGGAGAATGCCATAATCACCAAGCTGTAAGTGCTCATGGTGACGTTGTGTCCCCGTGCTCACCTCCAGGAGGTGAGGCAAGGATTGAAAGAGCTGGTTGAAATTTAATTGGAAGAGATTCAGAAGGAGAGCAGGCAACAAAGAGAGAGTGGTTCTAGTCTAGTTGTTAGCGCACCCTTGCTGGAGGGGGAAAAAGGCCTGATTTGTGATCAACCCAGAAGGGTTTGTCTCTGTTTTGATGCAGTAATATCGTATTATAAAATGGATACCTACATCAGAAGTCTAGAATGACACCTCTATGCAAGCAAGTCTTTTTGTCCTTGATTGCATAGTTTTCCCTGGGTGTGCAATTATCTAGCCTCAACAGTTGGGCTTGACTTTTCTCTTCATCCTCTGCCTATGTCTAGTGGCTGGGATTCAAACAACCTTAAGTTGAGGAGGATCCAGGAATCAGAATACAGGAGTTTTACCCTCTAGCCCAGTAACCTCTAGCAGTGATGAAGAGGCACTGCTGCTGTGACCGCCTCTATCACCACTTTTCGAAAAAAGAGAGCTACTCCCCATTCAGCATTTCCTCAGAAGAGGAACAGGCCAATGGTGTTCTCCAAGGCAGTAGATGCCGTGATTTTCCCCTTTGGGATACAAAGAATTTTAAAAACTTTTTTCTCTCCTCCCCTCCTCCTCCTCTCACCTTTACACGCACAGAACACATTTTTTGGAAGGCTGGCATGGCCAGCAACCTCCACCCTGAGGCTGACAAAACACACAGGACAGGTAACCAAAGGTCAGGCTACAGCCTCTCCCTTGACAGTTTCTGTGGCAGAAGAACTGCTAAGGGAGAGGAGTTGAGTGAGGAGAAAAAGTGAGTTCAAGCAAGAAGAGCTTCATAGAGAGCTTTATTTAATACTTGCAGATTCTGCAGGCTGGAGATTAACTGCTGAGTCAACTTCTAAGTTCCACAACTTTTAATCTAGAAAAAAGTTGGACCATCTCTTTTCTTAGGTTAGCGTAAGTGTTACTGAGAGGAAAATTTCTACATCGGTTACTGAAAGAGGGAAAAAGGAAAGTATTGCTGCAGTATGTCATTAAGACCAAACCATCAAGTATGTATATCAGGTGAAATCTTGGTCTTGTTTACAGTACTATAAGTCTCAACTGTTCACTTCAAAACAATTGTCTTCCATTCCTTCAAACACATCTAAAGCTAAAATTTTATCCAGAGGTTTTCCCAGCTGATTCAATATTAATAAAAAGGGGATGTGGGGTGCAAGAATTAATCTTTCTGGTAGCAGTAGTTTTTGGTCTTTATTTATCCTCCCATTCTTACAGGTACAAAAATTCCAATTTGACAATGATGGTAGGGTTTGGTAATTTTACTTAGATGACCTAGAATAACTAGTAAGTTTTTACCCTGGTAAAATTACAAGGCTAATGATAATGAATCTAACAAATGATTCCCATCTAATATATGATGTAATATTGTTAATAGCTCTTAATGATATTAGCAAAAACCTGTCATGTTAATTATCAATATAATTTAGTAGAGAAATGTGAGAAGGTAATGAAATGATACACTCATTTGGTTAATGGGACTTTTATCAAAAGAAGCAAACTGAATAATTTTCATAATCTTAACTTGAAAGGGCACAGTGTTGGCAGTTGGAATTAGACAGATTCGCAAGTGAAAGACTGTAGTAGAGAAAAATAAGATATCGTATGTTTTCTTTTTGCTGAATCAGTAAGCTAGTTAGCCATTTAAATGAAGTGAATGCAACAGATGAGATGTTGCTCTTTTTTTCAACACAAAATTACTGTTTTGTTTTTGTTTTAATTTATCCTGAAAATAATAATGGTTCTTCTGATTAAGAGAATGTGTGGAGCAAAAGAATGCAGTAGTTTCAGTATCTCAAATGGGAGTGACAGATTTGTGTAAAAGCATGTAAGAATATTTATATTCACGTACATATTGTATATGCAGTTGTCTTTAGATAATATCCAATGTTGAACAAATTGCAAAATATATATTGATATCAAATTTAGAATTTTCTAATACTTGTTTTAAATAAAAATACTCTCAATACAGTTAGAGGCAGTAATACAAGTTTTATATGGAGACAAACTTTTTAGTAGGGCCTCTTGCAATAGGAGAAGGGGCAATGGTTTTAAACTAAAAGAGGGTAGATTTAGACTAGATATAAGGAAGAAATTTTTTATGACAAGGGTGGTCAAACACCAGAACAGGTTGCTGGGAGAGGTGGTAGATGCCCCATCCCTGGACACACTCAAGGTTAGGTCAGACGGGGCTCTGAGCGACCTGATCTAGTTGAAGATGTCCCTGCTCATTGCAGAAGGGGTTGGACTAGATGACCTTTAAAGGTCCCTTCCGACCCAAACAGTTCTATGATGCGGACCTTGAAAGGAATATGGTCCTTGAACAGGTATTCCACAGTATCACCTCTGCAGTATTTTGCTATAGGTTTGATCAATTTGGAAAAAAAAAGGAAGACCAGATCCTGAATTTATCTGTGTGATTTCAAATACAGGTTAGCAGAAATCATCCATAGTTTAATTAAAAATTCACCAAAATGACATTTTCCTAAAAGGGTTAAGGAGAGCTGCCGTGGAAAGGATCATAAAATGAGAATGCTGTTAGTACTAGAACAGATGAAACACATGCAGGGAAAATAAAGTGGCACACAATATGAAGAGAATAGTGTAGAAGACCCAAGAACAAAAGCACACACAAATGTTACAGGAAAAAGGGATAATGTCATCTGTGGGAGCGAAGCTACTGCTAGTTGATCATTCTTAGCAGTAGGAGGAAAATGAGTTCTGCTTTGCAGGAACAAGCAATATTAAATGCTTGAGGTAGCCCCATGGCTCCTGACTATGTAAGCAAAACTCTCAGGAATAGAGGGAAATTCCTGCGCTAAGTGTTATTTGCATGGTGATCTGCAGTGGTCTTTTCCGTAGTTTCTGAAGGGACATGGGACAAGTTGAAAAAAATACGGAAAGGCAACGTGAGGCTGGAAATGGGAATCATAAAAATTGACTGCAAATGAATACAAAGAAATTCTACCTTAAGAGAAATTATTTCCTCAAAATTCAGATCGCCTGGCATTGCTGGTCGATACTGCTGCTGCAGCTCTGCTATTCACAAGACCTAGAAAATAACTTCTGGTAGCTGTAGCTTTTTCAGCTCAACTCACAGAATGCTTGCCTGTGTAACAGACCTTTGTGGTCATGGAATCATTTAGGTTGGAAAAGACCTTTAAGATCATCGAGTCCAGATGTGTATATTCACACCCAGTGATGTGAATATATATGTATAGGTGAAAGTATCAAATGAGGAGCAAAACCCAGGCCCTCGATATGCAACATATCTTTAAAGCACAGAGTAGAATATGTAAAGAAGATAAAATACGATCTAGAAATGTTACCACCTCATATAGTTATTGTCATGATTAAATGAAATTATAGCTCTGGGAAAAATTCTTAGTGAATTGTGGAAATAATGAAAAACTTCTCCAGAAAGAGATATATGGAGAAGCAGCACATTGAGATAAAGAGCATATTGTATCATATACATTGATCGTATAAAGCAATAGCAGCTCCATAGCTGCTTACTCATTAAAAAACTTGAGTGTTTTCAGGATATACTGAAAATGCAGGAAAGGAAGGAAGAAACAGAACATAAAAATGAATTGTGTTTAAATTAGCCTTGAACAGAAATTTGAGCAATTATTTGCGAAATTATGTGATATTAAGACAGTTAGAAGCAATGATTCCACCTTCCTTTTGCAGTCTAAGTCTTTGGTGTGTTTTCATCAACTATATCTGGATTCAAAGGTATGATTAACATCTTTTGCTGGGAAACTGATCTGTCAAGGATACCTTTGCTCATAGCAATGATCCCATAAATTCTGTGATTCTCATAAGCAATGATCTCTCATCTTTTCTCTCTTATAATTATTTCTAGTCTCTTCTCTGTTACAGTGCTCTGTCTGGTACAAAATGGGGTGTAATCAAGAGAACTCCAGGCTTGAAATGAGGCTAATATCTCTAGTGGATGAGCTGCCTTGTTCTTTGTCCTTTCAATCATTTTATCATTTTAGACAAATATGCACAATACTGGCATGTACATTTATTTCATTAGACGGCTAGAATAAGTGGAAGAAGTTTTGCAGAAAGGCCTTTAACATTGTGTTTTGGTTTGTGTGGCGGGGTTTTGGTAGCGGGGAAAGGGGCTGCAGGGCCGGCTCCTGTGAGAAGCTGCCAGAAGCTTCCCCGGCTCCGAGTTGGACCCGCCTCTGGCCTAAGGCTGAGTCCATCAGCTATGGTGGTAGCGCCTCTGGCAGAACAGATTTAAGAAGGGGAACCGTTAGTGAGTAGTGGGATTGGAATGTGAGAGGAACCCCTCTGCAGATACCGAGGTCAGTGAAGAAGGAGGGGGAGGAAGTGTGCAGGAGGAGAGGATGCCCCCGCAGCCCGTGGTGAGGCAGGCTGTCCCCCCCAGCCCACGGAGGGGAGCGGGGGGAGCAGAGGCCCACCTGCAGCCCGGGGAGAGAGGAGCCCATGCTGGAGCAGGGGGATGCCCCCCAAGATGGCCACCACTCCATGGGAAAGCCCGCGCTGGAGCAGTCTGTGCCTGAAGGACTGCAGCCCGTGGAAGAGACCCACGCTGGAGCAGTTCATGAAGAACTGCAGCCTGTGGGAAGGACCCACGCTGGAGCAGTTCATGGAGGACTGTCTCCCGTGGGAGGGACCCCACGCTGGAGCAGGGGAGCAGTGATGAGTCCTGCCCCTGAGGAGGAAGGAGCAGCAGAGACAACGGGTGATGAACTGACCCCAACCCCATTCCCCGTCCCCCTGCGCCCCTTGGGGGAGGAGGGAGAGAATTCAGAAATAAAGTTAAGCCCAGGAAGAATGGAATGGTGGGGGAATGTGTTTTAAGATTTGGTTTTACTTCCCATTATCCTGTTTTGATTTGATTGGTAGTAAATTAAATTGATTTTGTTTTTTCCCCCAAGTTGAGTCTGTCTCTTGCCTGTGACCATAAGTGGTGCGTGATCCCTCCCCGTCCTTGTCTCAATCCATGAGTTTTCCTTGTATTTTCTCCTCCCCATCCCACCGGGCCCAGCAGCGGAGGAGCAAGCGAACGGCTTCGTGGTGCTTTGTTGCCGGCTGGGCTTAAACCATGACACATTGTTGGCATTTTCATTTACAGATTTAGCAATAACAAAAGACCAGTTATTTTACAAAAGAAAAAAATTCAGTTACTGAAAGTCTTGAAGGCAAAATCAGATGAATCTCATTAATAAAATGGAAAGTTTGGTAGGCAATCTTGTATATTAATCTGTATTATTTGCAGTACTTTCATCCAAATACGGTAATAATGCTGCCATATACTGTGAAATGAAACAAGTATAAATAATATGTTGTCTGGACTTGATTAACTGTAAATAGTGTTAACTTAAAAATCTTGTTATACGAACTATCAACTATATTTTATAAAGTGTTTAAAAGTTTTTCTAATTCAATTTTTGTTTCTATAGCTAGCTGGTACTCAGACAAACATGTTTAATCTAATTGATGTAGTTTAATTAGGTGGTAGTTTGGTGTGCCTTAAGAAAAAGTGAGATGACATAAATAATGAGACCCATTTTAAAGGTGGCAGAGGACTGCATTGAGGAAGAATATATGGGGTCAGAAGTTAGTCATATAGTTTAAGAAACCTGATTTTATTTTAATGTTTATGTGATGTAGGTCATTTGTATTTTCATATATCTATTTCACTTTATATATAAAATAGATAAAAAAATAGATAGGTCAGAATGAAGCTTGCAGAGAATTAAGTGGTTCGTGAAGTCATATGTAAAAAAAAAAAAGCTATTAATATACAAGTGGATGTACAGAATAGATTTCCATACTTTCCTAACTTTCCCTTTTGGTGGGGGGAGATAAGTCTTTGACAAGATAAATTTATCATGCTAAACTTTGAAGAGTAGCTTCTCTACCTGTTTGTAATGTGGCACTATAAATAATTTCTCCCTATCACTGACATGTGTGCATCAAAGTTATCTTCATTCCCATTTTTATAAAAGCAGAGTGCTTTTTGGATGGCAGCATTTTAGAACACTTGACTTAGGCTTATATGTTTACTCACATGAAGTTCTTTTTGCCTAGTCATATGTCTGTGAAACTAGCAGTATGTAGTAATTATAATACATAACAAAAATATCAAATATTTTGTAATGCAAGTATAATTTATAAAGCACATCTTGACATAAAATAATGGAAGCTCTAAATTAACAGTGCATGCTCAAGATGTCAATTAATAGTGAATTATTCAATAATCACTGCATTAATTACTGCTTGAAAGCCTAAAGGTTGTACTTCCCCATATTTCAAACTGGGTCATCACATTGGTATCTTCTGGCCTTAGAATTAATATTCTCAGTTCTCATTGCTCTGCCAATGTAGTATAAATAAAGCCCTACTGAAAATGAGATCTAGGTTCTAGCAACTCATATAAAGGACAGCTGCATTAGTAATACAAAATTTTGCACGACTACATTTCTTCTGGTTTCAAAATGTTATGGCGTAATTGGCCGCATTGCGCTGTCCTACAAAATAGTGATAAAATCACATTTGTATACCTCACTCAGTGTGATATAGCCATCTGGTAGAAATATAGTTTAAAAGCTACCTGATGCAATACATGATGCATGCTTTTTAAAATTTAACTAACTTTCACACAGCAGGTAATTGGCAAAAAGTATAAATATCGTTATCTGATTAGACTGCTTTTTAATTTAAGTTGAAAGCCAGTAACTTTCCTGAATACTGTATGTTTTAAAAGTGATTAACTGCTATTTTGAAGAAGCTGGTGAAGCAAGTAATGGCTAAATAATTATTTTGTTTAGAATGACATGCTTTATGAGAAATTATCTAATTAATAAAACAGTGTTACAAACATCTCCCGTACTTTCCATATCAGACTTCTACTTATTCTTAGGACTGCTGAGTCATAGGAACCTGCACTGGTGCATCAGTTTGGTAGGAATGCTTTAGCTGGGAAAAAAGAGATCCCATTTGCAGTTTGGCATCTTGCTTGCTTTAAACTGCTTAGTTTATTTATTACAAAAGGTTGTGTTTTTTTCATATTTCTGTTCAAATGAGGACACCAGTAAATTAGTCCTCATTTTTCCTGAAACTTCAAAATCTTTCCTTGCAAAAGGTGAAACCTACAACGTTAAGATGCTCAAAAATTCGCCCAAGTACAGGCAAAGGAAATCTCTGCCTCCTTAACGGCTGCTCCTAATCTCGCTGAGTCAGTCTCTTGTTTCAGATTCTGTCATTTCTGTCGTTCCGGTGTGTCTTCTTTTGGGCATTCCCTTCTCAATATTTCAGATCTGGCAATGCGCCAGAAGCAGCATCCCAAGGACGAGGTCTGCTCCAGCACTTTCCCAGTACTCAGCTCGGATGCATATTTTAAAGTTGGGCCTCTCAATAATTGACTGATCTGCAACTTTTAAGGAAAACGTGTTTCAGCTCTGAGGCAAAAGTTAATAGCTGCACACAACTGGAGAACATTCCCTAACCTATTGACATACTCTTATGCATAGTCTGTTAACCTGCCCTTCAGAAAAAAAAATTTTAGTTGCTTCACATACATAACCCTGTCTTCTAAAAGCAGCTGATTTGAATGACAGCTTGTGGTCAAAGGAATACAGTGTATGTAAGGGAAGGATTAAAGTAAAAAGACACAGGTGGCTGTATGTGTGTGTTGGAAGAGGAAAAGGAGATTTCTTAGGGGCTGGAAGGTGTTTGGTGTCACGTGGAAGATTCCCTGTGGTGATACTAATACAATTTACATGGTATATTACAATAGGGTTCATGTCTTGGGATCTGGGTGTCACCTGAAATTGAATATCTTACTATTTTTTCATTCTGTGAATTTGATGAAGATGTATGTACGTGGAAAACGTACATGTACAGCAATTTATGTTGTGTGGAAAAAGTTGCTCTTGAAGTATGATGGAGACTACCTATTTTACAAGAGAGTTTGTATTTGTTTATTCTCTCCTGTGCAAACAGAGGAAATTATCTACAGTGTCTGTTTCCTGATGACACCAAAAGGTATGCAGATTGCTGAGACCTTCCGATTTCTCAAGGTCAAATCAAACTGAAGGCAATCATTGCTCATCCAACTTAGCTGAGCCAAGTTGCTTGCTTTGGCACTGGTACCACATCCTACAAAAGCAGATTTTTCTTGCTTGTGGGCAGGTGGTTGGAGTACCATATAGAGCTCATTTTTGACTGTCAAGATTGAAATTATTTCTTAGCCAAGGATAGATATAAGTACATCTGTTAATTATTAAATCATGGAGAAAAAAAAAAACCTTTGCAAAGGTTCAAAATGTACCTCAGATGTAAGAAAAAAAATATCAGAATTTCAGACCAATTTCTGTAAAAATTACTAAAAAGATAAATATAATTCCATTACATTCTGATCAAGAAAATTATTGCAACTCTCATAGACTCTGTTCTTGAGCTAGTGAGAGTTTAACTACGGTTTGAGCAACAGTAGCATGGGTGATTATTACTAACCTGTCAAAGACTTCAGTAAAGCCTGAAATATTTTTTTGCACACACCAATATGGTTTTTATCAGAATACTATGTATCGAAACCCGGGTATTTTAATGTCTTTGCCTGTGCTATTCCTAAAGTGAACCTTTAAAATGGGAAGGGTATGAGATTTTAAACAGTATTTATTTATTTTTACTTCAAAGATAGTAGGTTTCAGAAAGTGAAAGACTACTCTTTAATAGTAGAGGTTTTGTGAAATTTAGAAGATTGTTCAGTAATTATAACTCATGCTAATGAACTAGATATGAAATTAACAAATACTAAGTTAATTATTACTTGCACCAATTGTTCTCCTAAGAATTCATTCAGACGTCTTCTAATTTTAATTAAATACTTCATGTGTGAGAGCTAACAAAGAGGTCAAGATTACAGGCAAAGTCAGAGAAGTGAGACTAAGAAAGAAAAATATGTTTTTCCATTACTTTCAAAATATCCAGTACATTATTAACTGCATTTCTTTTGTAGCAAAAGCCTCTCAGAAGGAGTTGATGTAAAATTCCTGATGAGCTAATTGTGCTTTTAATTGATATCTGGCTTGAGGATTTTAAGTTTTGTTGTTGTCATTGTTGAAGAGTGCTACTAGCATTCCAAGGTAATTTTTCACTTTATATTGTATTAATTTTTCACAGAAGTATCAATCATTATACTTAAAACTGTTAAATATTTACATGGTCCTAAATCTAAAAAGTGGATGGCAGTTGCTTGCAAAGCTATCCTTAAGAAAAAGGATTGAGTCAACACTTCTCTTTCTTATCAGAAATGATGTTGTATAATTTGTGTTAGTAATTTGGCGTTGTAGGATTGCACAAAAAGATGGGTAATAGTTTTCTTTCAGCATGTCTAGCTAAAATGGTTAGCCAGTGAAATGAATGAATGGTACTTTGTACATTTAGAGCAAGAGCCATATTGCCAATGTAGCGCACACACGTGGTCTCCTCCTTGCAATTTAAGTCAGAGATTAAAGTGTTTAATTTCTGCAAGATTCATGTGAGAGAGGGGCAGTGTTATTGACTAATTTTGATTATGAGACAATTTGCGCCCTCTTTATAGGAGAGGAAACTACAAGTCTGGCTTTTTTTGTTCCTAAAAAAAGTCAACATAGTCTTTGCAACAGTAATTAAAAATAACCTACTGTCATTAACTGCATATGGCTTTCTGAAGCCTCTAGCCTGGTTTGCTTGCATGAATGGTTTATTGATCTGTTGTGAAGTAATTCAACAATGAAATTATCTTGAAAATTAAAAACAATATTAAGTAATGGATGATCCAATTTACTGTAACATGAGCTTATTGCTGCAGTTCGTTACTAATTCATGCAGGTAAAACCTCAAGTAAAACTCTGTTTTTAAATTTCACTTGCGTTCCACAGGACAGTTTTTTGCAGGAGTATTGCTAAAGTGAATGCAAAGTCCCTAGATAACTGTCCTATGCAAATACTACACTAATATTTTGAAGGAATTGTCTTAGAAAAATAGATTTTCTTGCCTCTCTTTTGTTCATGGGTATACAGGTACTGATTGTTTATGATATATCTTGACTTTTTTTCTATTGGACCTACATGTGGGAGAAATCTGATGATTTATATACCCTATACATGAAATGGCAGAAGGTTTACATTTATCTGCTGAGCTTACAGAGGGATTTATCCATGCAGTATCAGTCCTATCTATTAAAGTAGGTAATTAGAACTGCTGCTTCTGTTTCTTTTCCATTTCTTTTTTTCTCCCCTATTCCCTTAATACATTTATTAACATCATCAATTTTAATTCTATTTCCTCTAAGTCAAACCTTCTTGTGTACAATCATCTGCTTTTTCAATATGAGAATTTGTACATAATTCCTCTTTAATCACTGTAAGAGACTTTATTTTTGCATAATTGTAGAAATTTTTCTGGTTTATGACGGTTATTTCAAGAGTAGTAAAGAAATATGTATTTTCCTACGTTGTAGAAATAATAAAAAGAACCACTGATAATTACTGCATTCTGTAATCTGTTTCTTTTTGCCTTAGGCCTTAAAGAACACACTATACACCTGTGTTAAGCCTTTCTATTTTCACAGGGTCTCTGCAAACCTCTGCAAGACCTATCCACGCAGACCAAATTTTTTCCATTTTTGTTTCCAAATACTTATTGCAAAAGCTTTTTCTTTTCTTTTTTTTTTTTTTTTCCCTTCCTGTTAGTGATTTCCTAATCATGATAAAGGAGGAGATTATTTGGGGGTAGGAGATTGTGTCTGGTCTGAGATGGAGTCGCTGACTGGCATTTACCATATTATTTTCCTGACATTTATGAAGTAAACATGTCAGCAGAATTAACTTTCAAATCTTTTCACCCTTCTAGGTGAAATTCAGTCTTGTGCATGAAGTCTGTAAAGGTAGAAAACTTTATCACAATCTACTTTTCTATATTCAGGAAGATGAATGGAAGAGAAAACTAAAGATTTTTGGAGCTATTGTTTGCCTTTATCACTGATGGAAGATACTAATTTAATAATTTTCAGAGTGTCAAATCAGAACAGAATTAATGGCCAACTTCTCTCAACCTATATCTTAAAAAATGTTTCTAGTAAAATATAGTCTCATATGGTGTGTTATAAAAGAAATTATCAGTAGGCCAAAGCATTATGGAATCTCAAAACATAAATAATTTCACTCTCCAAACTGTATGTCATATTTCTTGGGGGAAAAAAAAGAGGAAGGAATTGCATAATTAAATTATTACAGAACTACTCTATGTGTTTAAGAAATCACATATTTACCAACTCAGGAAAGTTTTGTGGTTTTTTGTTGTTTTTTTTTTTTTTTTTTTTTTAACAGTTTAGGAACTCAGTCTTGAATACTGTGTAGTATGAAACCGTTCTAAAGAAAGATGAAAACTTTTCAGCTTCCAATGAAAGTACAGGTAGAACTTCCATTAGAATATAGTTCTGGCATGCTCATACTTTTAGCTGCCAGAAAAAGCTGTTTGAAAAAGCACTGGTTGGATTTTGTGTCTTGCAAAGTAAATAATTATTTTTATTTGACTAATAAAGTTAATAAATTGCACTTTTGAGGATTCCTTATTCATCTACTATTTCATGGTCTCCAGGTTATTAATTAGCTTGTCCTTATAACATCCTCCCCCGCCCCCCCCAGCCAAAAAAACCTCACCAAAACCAGTTTTCCCGTTTTGACTTGTGAACATCCCTGTTCAGTGCTGTTGCACAGTTCAGCTGAATCTCCTGGTGAAGGCGATTTTCTCTCTTCAGTTGATTTTCGTTAGTTCTGGAGTGTGCTCCTTCTGCTTGCTGCTTTAGGGGCATATCTTCCAAACAGTGAAAAGTGATGAGCAGCTGGAGGCAACAAGCTAGATCAAAAGTCTGTTTCTGTCTATGGACAGACTTGGTTATCCAAAACGAAATAAGAGGTATCACTATCCATAGTCCTGTCTGTAAATGCTTCATCATGGTAATAATTCAGTGTGTATGATCAAATCACTTCTCTGCATGAATAATTGCACAATAACAGATGCCATCTGAAAGAAAGCAAAAGTGTATGGTAGAAGGCAGACTGGAATTGTGAAAATGACAGCTACGCGGGAGCTAAATACAGGAATTTTGCATACTCTGCACCTCAGCTTTAGGACTTACCTGTAGTTTGTCATTTTTTGTAATATCAGGACATGCTGAGGCACTGCTTCACTGTGAATTTCTGTGCAGAATGGCTTGAATCATCAATGTCATTTTTTTTGCAGCACTTGGCCTTCTCTTAGAGGTTTCCTTTAAGTCTATCCTGTTTAGCTTGTTACGGCTGAAGAAATCCTACCCCCAGGTCATAAGCATTACAGGAATCCAAGCTCCGAATCTAAGACCAGTTCAGATATGCCAGGCTATTTCTGATGAGTACCTAATGCTACCCCAGAAGAAAAGCATTCTCAATACAATATCTTTATGTGACTGCAACATGTGTCCACTGGCATTTGCCTGAGATAAAATCTGATGGTTCAAAGAATTGTTACTACAGAGATGGAAATAAGAATCCCTTAATTATATTTAACTGAAAAGCCTCTCATTCCCTGTTGTGATGTGATTTCTGCCAAAACAACGTAGTAAACAGGCCCTGATAGTGCAACTAGCTCATACAAAATTGTCATATATTTTGACTTCGAGTAGCTCTGTTGAAGTCTAAAAGACTTCAGCACAGATTTTTTTAAGCAAGTGTTGGATGGTATGCAAGGTCAAATTCCAAAACCATAAATATGTGAATTTTCCTAACAAAACACTGTAAATTTTTCTTTTTAACTGATGAGCCATTTTTGCCATTTTTTTCAGAACCATTGGTTACAAAAAGAAGTATGTGAAAGTTCCACATGGGCATATTTGGGTGGAAGGTGATCACCATGGACACAGCTTTGACAGCAATGCTTTTGGCCCGGTAAGTCAATTCTCTGTACATCTTTTACACTTTGCAACTGAAAAGCAGTGCGTGTCTCCTGGGTCATTTGTGCAACACAGCAAGTATGAATTGATTGTGATTATATTTTTATTATTTTTGTGAGCATTGTTGGACTTTATGAAGTGTTTTGGTCAGCACAGGCTGAGTTTGCTCTTAACTATTATAAAAAGAATAAAGACTCCTTTTCATTCCCCCACATGGAGGAGAAGTGGTAGAGATTTTAAATTTGGAGGGATGTACTAGAGGAGCAGCCAGAGGGTGAGCCAGGTCCCCGTAGCTGACAGATGCTCCCTGAGGACATGTTGCCAGCTGATGTAATTTGGAATGGTTCCCTCCTGGGAGCTCGGTCTTGCTTTAGTGCCAGTGCTGGGATAAAGAATTAGGAAAGTGTAACTGTGCTTATTAAGTGCTAACTGTTAAATTGGTCTGTGGATGATGGTAGAGATATTTCAAAACTTTCCCAAAAATAAATATTTAAGTTTTCTTTGTATGGGGCCATTTTCATATTGAATAAAGACAAAATGTGACCTGAAAAATCTGTTTCTTGACTAGTAAAAATGTGCATCTGTTGATCAGGAAGACAGTAAATGCTTTCTCTGCACTCCAGTTTTGGTTTGATTTTGGTTTTGTTACACTTTGTGTAGATTCCTGTTTTTGTTTTAACTTAATATAGCATATAGGAAATAGTTGCATAAACTGTTCATCCTGCTGTGGAAATACAGGTCCTTTCTGCCCTATTCCATATGCAGGTTTTTGACATGTGTCTTTAAGAGAGAATGCTCTTCTAATATTATAAAAAAACCCCTCTGGTTGTCACAGGGGAGTTGTCAAGGCTGGATTTTTTCCACTCTTATGCATTTCATACGCATTTCACACAGAATTCACCCCACTGACTCTGAGAAGTTTAGCCCAATTATTAACGTGAAGTAATTTGTTCTCAGGAAAAAATGCAAAAAAGGCCTACTGTCTGGTTTGGAGTATGGGATGCCATCACCCGTCTTTTGGTTTGTCTCACTTTTTTTGTGCTTGTATTTCTTGCTGGTTTTCATTACTATTTTCCTGCCAGTATCTTCTAAGATTTCTAACATCTAGTTTTAGAGGTTCTTTCCTGCAGGATTTAATTCAGTCTGTCCTGTGCAGGTCTCTCTCTCTTCCCCTAGTAGGCTTTTCCTTTTCTGTCTCACTCTCTGTTCCCAAGATAAATCTTAGTTGTAAAGCCACTGATCTTCTTTTCACTTACAAATACATTGCCAGCGTAGACTCAGAGCATAAGGAAACTTTAGCAGTTGGGCATTGGTTTCAGATTTACAGCAACTCACACAGAAATTAATACAAGGTAAAATCCTCAAGGTAGGCACCATGCAGCTTTCATGCAAGACGGCATGTTGGGGTAAATCTAAATTCCCTCAGGTTTTTACTCAATTCACTGATGTTTATAAATATTAGAAAGTCGCCTTCACTAGGCTTTGACCTCACATTAGTCATCAGCTGCGAGCTAACGTTGGATAGTAGGTCACTTTTTTTATAGCAGCGGCACGTTTCCAGGGCTAGTAAGGTAGTTTTTGACAGTGATTTCTTTAGCTTTCTGCAGGAAGAATGAACTTTGTATTGTGTTGATGAATACATTATGGGCAAGTCAGCTGTAAATAGGTATTTTCCTCTGAAATTAAATTAGAGCAGCAATCGTTGAATGCAGGCAAGAGGGGGCAGAAGAGATCACAGGGCTGGAAACTAGCTTGAGAATAAGAAACTATAGAAAATTTTCATCTGAAGAAAAAAATGGAAGTGTATTTAGAAGGACACACTGGACTCCAGGTTCTTTTCCATTCTACACACAAGTTAGATTTTAGGTTACTGGGACATTTTCTACCCCTCTGTCTGCTGTACTCTGCAGATCATTTGCACAAGTGAATTAAAATATTAAAATCATTCTCTTCAAGCCATTCAGAAGGTATGTTCTTCTTAAACACTTTTTCTCTCATAAGACTGCAGCAGTCATAAGGAACAAGCTGCACGATGGTAAGACATGAACCCATTTTGCTCAGTTTGTTGTGATATGTCACTAAGAGATTAGGTTAAATGTTACGTGTGTCACAATTCTGACTTGCAATACCACATATGTTTTCTTGGATCAAAAGATTCAGTAAAAATAGTGGATTATGTTGTAGGCTACCATTTTTTTCAATTTTCCTGCAGTCTTATAGTAGAAGGGTGTATATAGTGTAGACAGACACAGTAATGTTTAGTAGATGAGCTTAATGAGTTACATGGGGCATAAAAGGAAATTATGGAAAAACAGATTGAGAACAGATGTTAGAATCATTTTTTCTCTTGGAGAATACCAATATGTGTAATGGCCTAATGGGTTAGGTTGATAAAGCAAAAACCCTGATACCAATCAAGTTCTAAATTAGATGCACCTTTGGAGAGATATGAATTTCTAAAATGTAAAACCTTGGCAGATTAAATTATCTTTACTTAGTTCATTAAAGTATTATAAAATAAATTATATTATCTCTTGTTATTGCATGGTTTTTATAGGACTGAACTTGGAATGTTAAGGCATAGAGAGACATTTTCCTGAAGTGTGTAGATAAAAGGAAAGTGTTTTAACTAAGATTTGTAAAGGTTTAATATTTTCTTTCTGTTTAGTTGTGTCTTTGAATAAAATTAATACCTTAACTGATATTACAAAAGTAACAGGACCTCTGTGTGTAGGGCTGAACTAGAAATGCTGTTAACTCCCTATATGATCAAAACTTAAATATTAATTATCTTTCCAGAATAAAGGACTAAATTAAGTAGTGCATGCTTATTTTACGTTGTCTTTAAAAAAAAATATGCTTTGTGTAATACAGAATGGCAGGTGTTATATAATACTATTGCTTTGATACTGTAGTGTTTCAGGTTTGGAAATATGTCATGTCAGCCATTCATAATGATGAAAATAGCTGTTCTGAATAGCAGCCAATAAATAGTCAGAGAACTTGCATCTTTCTACTGTTATTTAAGGGGATAAAAAAATTACATATCGCTGGAAATTTATTTCAACTACCTGGAAGAGAATAGAGATTTCTACTCGAGTGGCTGTTACTGTTTTCAAATTATTCTAGAATGAAGTCAAGCTTTTATGATATTAGCTTAGCATTCCTTGATTGGCATACTATGGGAATGTAATAATTATGATACCACTTATTAAAGTTCCTCTAAAGTTTTTGGGTTTAGTTCTGGTAATTTTCCTGTTTTGGGGGGCCTTTTTACTATGAGGTGGTAGTTCGACAGCATAGGAAATATAACAGTACTGTTCCTGGCAATGCTTCTGCTTTCTTAGATCAGAAATGTAGGAGACACATTATAAAGAATTGATCAAGTATTAAACTCCTCTGCTGCTTCAAATTTCTTAAAGATTTTAAAAGGTTAACTTTATGCTAGATCAGTTATAGTCTTTGCTTGCACAGCCAGGGTAATACCAGCATAAAAACAAAGTGACAATTTATATTCTGGATCTGACACTCTGGCTAAATCACGGGAAAAGTCATTATAAACTGTATTTTGTCCAGAATGAATGTGTAGAGTTGGCATCCAGCAGTGCAGAAATGGTAATGCAACCAACATGTAAGGGTATCTGAGAAACAGTTATTAATAAATGCGTACAATAACTGATGTGTGTATATATTTACTCCTGGATGTACACGCATGCAGTAGTGAATAGTGTTCTTCTCAGAATAAAAAAAAAAAAAAAAAAAAGTTCAATTTTATCTTATGGGTATTTCTTTGGTAAATATAATACTCTCATTACTACATTTCAATGTTTCCAAATGCCTCCAAGCTGAGGATATGAAAGAGCTTTATAAAATTAGGGCTTGAAGGCAATGGCAGTCTCTCAGCTGTCTTGTAAAGGACCTGAACAAAAGCTCATTAAAGTCAATGAGAGATTTCTATTGGCTTTAATGGCTTTGGATAAGGCTCTTTATGAGTTAAGCTTCACAATCCTGTGTAAGGGCAAAAAGGCTATTATCCTCCTTATCTTCCTGGGAAACCTGAGACACAGGTAGGTTGAGTACCTTGTCATAAAACATCTTTCGGGCTCAGCCAGGTCCCTATCCTAGTCCTTTTACTAAAAATACATCTGTGTTTTAATGTGTTTACTCTCAAAACTGAATCCCTTTGAACCTGAGCCTGGCTTTTTGTTTAACAGAAGTTTTACATTCATAAGCTTGAAATGAGTAAATTGCTTTTAGTCAGCATTACTGTAGAGGCCATTTTTATGATTGTCCATATAAGCAATTCTGTCCTGTTAAGTTCATGCAATAAACTACCTGAAAAACACTCCTTTCTGTTTAACTATTTTTTCTTTCAGCAGCACAAACCTGTAGACTGTGACTAGAAAACTCTATAGACTAGAATGACATTCAAAATAAGTGAATATGCTGAGTTCATTAGTTATTTTAATTCACTTTTCAAAGGCTATCATCATCTCTTTCAGACATGAGACAGAAATGGTTTAACTGTTAACCCTCAATGGGCAAGTTCAATTAATAACAGTAACGGAGTGTGGCCTATTATAATTATTTTCTTAAACTGATCCAGTATTTCTCTCTGTAACTACTGTTAGTGAATACAAGTAGTCAAAACCAGAAAATATGTAAAGTTCATTAGAGAGTAAGGCACTTTTAGTGAAGTGCAGGGCGTGACTGCTGGTAAAGGACATACTTGAACCGAGAGGTCTGCAGCCTGTAAGAATAGCTCTGCTTCATATGCTCTGTCTTCTTCTAAGAGAGGTTCAGAGGACAGCTGAAGGAAGAAGCAGATATCTTTCCGCAGTTCTGGATTACTTACGTAATAGCAAACAAAGAATGCCACGTGTCCTAAAAGTGCACATCATCTTGGTGATGATCTTGCCATCTGCTGAAGCTTTTCATTTCTGAGCTATAAACTAGTGCAAGAATCACATATCCCCCTGAAATCGAGCAGCCTCTAAAGCAAAAGGTGGGAAGGGTTTAACAGTTCACAGTAGTGCGCTAAACAGCACCATGTTAAAATTGCACAGTAGGGTATGTAGGCAGGGCACACTCTTCCCACAGAGAATTCTGCCAGGTCTTGAAATACCTGGTGACCCCATTTGTGTCCCCATACTCCAACCAGCCATTCGGAGAGGCTTAAGACAAATAGTTTCACTAGCAGGATCCCAAACCCTATGTTTCTTAGTTTAGACCGAAGTCAAGAGGAGATAGTAAAGCATTGCGAAACAAAGTGTGATTTTAGCAAGAAAACACCTGTGTTTACACTCATAAAGTTAATGTGGGTGAGGATAACAGTGATGGCAAAGGAGTTGGTGAAGGCTGGGAATGACGTGCTGGGGACTTGTCTGCATCAGTTTGCTAGCTGATGTTGCAGCTGCTTCTGCTTTCTTTTTGCTACCACTGTGACCAGTTGTCCTGGTTTCATCTGGGACAGAGTTAATTGTCTTCCTAATAGCTGGCATAGTGCTGTGGTTTTGAGTTAGGTATGAGCAGAATGTCGATACACACTGATGTTTTCAGTTGTTGCTCAGCAAGTCAAGGATTTTTCAGCTTCTCGTGCCCAGCCAGCAAGAAGGCTGGAGGGGCACAAGAAGTTGGGAGGGGACACAGCCAGGACAGCTGACCCCAACTGGCCAGAGGGGTATTCCAGACCATGTGATGTCATGCCCAGTATATAAACTGGGGGGTGAGTGGGGGTGGGGGGATCGCCGCTCCGTGACAAACTGGGCATCGGTTGGTGGGTGGTGAGCAATTGCATTGTGCATCACTTGCATATTCCAATCCTTTTATTATTACTATTGTCATTTTATTAGTGTTACCATTATCATTATTAGTTTCTTCTTTTCTGTTCTATTAAACCGTTCTTATCTCAACCCACGAGTTTTACTTCTTTTTCCCAATTCTCTCCCCCATCCCACTGGGTGGGGGGGAAGTGAGTGAGCGGCTGCGTGGGGCTTAGTTGCTGGCTGGGGTTAAACTACAACACCAGTACTTGCACCTTCACCTTGCTGTATAAATGTAGCCTCGGAGAGTAGCATGACTCTTATGGGATTGGTGACATTTCTACTTTTTCTCTTGGGTATTAAAGAAGAAATGAAGCTGTGTTTGTACAGGATGTGTAATGCAAATATGCAATCAATGACATTCCATAATATTTATCCGTGGCCACTGGCAAAAATGAGATAGGTAAAAGAGTTTACAATCTGAACAAAGACTTTGCATATGGAGCATGAAGTTACCAGTAGTAAATAACATGCATGCACAGCTTGAACTTGTAAAAGTCTATGATGAATAAAATGGATGGGACATTATGTGTTATGACTGATGATAAATAAACCTCGAAGGGTAAATATGCTTGTCCCTTTTGAGAGAATATTATATGTGAGATGCAAATTGGGATGGTGGCTTGTCTATTGAGAATGACAATTCACTCCAGGAGTTGCTGAAGGGGAGTCTTGATAATAAGATTGTGTGGCCTCACTGTCCATTAAATTATCATGACTAACTAAATTTGCAGTGTAGGGAATAAAAAAAGTCCTCTATGGCTGTCCTAATTCTCTTGGAAAGTAAAATATTTAGCCTGATTGTAGTCTAAACCAATGCATAAAAATTAATCTTTCAAGCAGCCCAGGTATCAGCAATCCAGACAGGACTTTCTCTCTGTACCATATCTACCTACCTGAAGCATTCCTGACAATATGCTCAGAAAGCTTTTCCTTCTTTTTGTTACTCAATTAATGTAAATAGGATGCTAAATACAATATATTCTCTAAGCACATCCAGAATAGAAAGTTTTTTGAATGTTTGTG
Organism: Aquila chrysaetos chrysaetos; assembly: GCF_900496995.4. NCBI lineage: Eukaryota > Metazoa > Chordata > Aves > Accipitriformes > Accipitridae > Aquila > Aquila chrysaetos. The sequence continues at coordinate 30,837,684 of NC_044008.1, forward strand.
ACTAAAATCTCTCAATTAAGTCTAGTCTATTTCTTAGCAATGGAATGCTCACGAGGACTTGTAAAGTAGCAGAAAGTTTGGGTTTTTGTCTTAGTCATGTCAGATCTTAAACATTTTACGCATTCCAGCTAATTTTCTTTATTACTGTACTTGGAAGTGTTACTGTTATTTAGCATTGTACTATTCAAAAAGCTTTTATGGAACAAGATTTATGTAATAACCCCAAGCACAATGAATTATTAATCCAAATATTTGGAGAATATTTCTGAATGCAAGTACCTTTAAAGGATTTTCCAACCGCATTGGAAACAATGGTAGGCTGAAGAGCCTACACCTCTTTTTGACATTGCTTACCTTGTAATAAGCAAGGAAAAAAATGCTGAAACAATTTTAGATTGATTTAATGAAATATTAGAAGAGATCAGAGAGCTGTCAGATTCATACTATCATTCGTAATTAACTAATTTGAACAGCTCTGCATTCAAATATAACCATTTGCTGAAGCCTGTATACCTCTTCATCGGTTTCCTTACAATTCTATTTCTCTCAAGTTACAGCCTGAAATATCCTTGTATTTGATAAGCACTCTGCAGAATTTATAGCATTATATTCTCTATATAGGTTCTTATAAATTACGTGTTTTAGTGGAATTGAGGCACAAAGGAATCTTTGCTGACTTTACTATGGTTTAACTGTATAGGGAATTTTGATTCATGCTGGCATTCATATTAACATTTGCCAGGACGTCATTTAAAAATCCATTGAATGTTTTTGTTTCTATTTTTACTTCCTTGGACATGAACATTGTCAAAGCTCAGTCACTGATTACTAAAATAAAGTTATAAATTTTAGTTTGCAGAATTATATGAAATTATTATCTACGTGATTCCATTTTTGGATAAGATATAAATGCTTTGGTGTAACAAGTACTCATCTCATTAAATCTCCCAATCCTAAAATAAGACTATTTGACTGTAGCACCCTGTTTACATGTTGGGAGGTTAGAAATGTCTATTTATATGGCAGTGAATGTGCAAACCAATGCATATTTATTTATTTACAAGTGCATGCTTATTTATTTTAGGAGCAAAACATTATTGAAATATGATGAGTAATATTAATAGAACTACCAATACTTCTATAAATTATTTGAGGGAAGTGATTTTTTTTCCACCTACTTGATGCCTGTGTGGTCGGGGGTACTGTGCTTTGGGGATTCCCCGCACAAGAGTTGCAGTGACGTAGGGAGACGAGAGCAGTGAAGGGCCCGCGCCATGGAGCCGTAGCACATCGATGTGGAGGAAAGGCTCCGAGAGCGGGGCTGCTTCGGCCTTGAGCAGAGGAGGCTGCGAGGAGAGCTCACGGCGAGGAGAGCTCACGGCTGTCCTCAGCTACAGCACAGCGTACAGGGAAGGCTGGGCCAGACTCTTCTTAGAGTTGCAGAGTAGTAGGACAAGAGACAATAGGCACAAGTCACAACATGGGAAATTCTGAAGAGATATTAGTATATTTTTAATTTTTATTTTTTTTTTCATTATGGGAGAAGTCATGCATTGGTTACCCAGAATGTTTGTAAGATCTCCATTCTTGGAGATAGTAAAAAAAATCTGACTGGACAAGGCCTTGAGCAACCTGTGTTGGCCCGGCTCTGAGTAGGAGGTTGGACTGGATGACCTCCAGATGTCCCTTCCTACCTATACGATTCTGCACGTCTATGAAAGCATTTTTTGTTTTGCTAGTAAACTGTCCTATTTAGGACATAGGACAGCAAATTTTTGTCAGTTTACCATCCTACGTGTTAACACTGATGGAGCCACATTTATCAAGAGTGGAAAAATGGTAAATGTATCTGCTGTAGTACTACTTTTCCATTGTTGCATTCTCTCAGAGGATTACAAAGCGTATCAAATTTCATTTCAGATTGTGCAAATGTTTTTTGCAAACCTTTACCTGTATTCTCTCTGTTCTAAAAGGAAGAGTTTGGAAAGTATACTAGGCAGCATGAATCTCCCTAACTTTGCCGTGTTTAAAGTTCAGCCTGGGCAGAGAAGAAAAATTTTCCTCAAACACTATATTAATATATTACCAGCACACACTTTTTTTTTGAAGCAGCACTTCAAATTCTATAGGTGTGTTATTGAACAAATAGATATATTTAATTAGAGCTAAACCACTAGGATCCTGATCTTGCAATCGTGTACATATATATAGTTTTATGTCTACAGGTACTTCTTAATATAGTCAAGGGACTGCATGATTCAGACTGTCCCTTTTTGTTTCCTTTGTTTCTTTTCTCTTTCTCTTATTTTGAAAGACTTAATGAATAAAGCACCCCACGTTAAAATGAATCGTTTTACTGATTTTAGTGGTTCATTAGGATGACAGCTATTTCAGTAATATCTTAAATTTTTAAATAGTCATAACTTTTTTAAAAATAATTGTATTCCTGATTGTTATCAAAGCATTTTCCAAACTGTATGGTTTTTTATAAAAATAGCATAGAATGGACAGATTTATGTATGATTTTTTAAAGAATTCGAACTATAAAAGTATAGTTTTCTGACGAACATAATCATGGTGTTGCCAGAGGAACTTTCAGATTGATAGCAGAATTTTAAAGTTATTTGTTCTCCCTTTCACCGCAGGAGACAAGTAAGAATAATTCTTGAGAGGTAAATTCCATAGAACGTTACATTTGCAGAGAGTAATAATGCCAACTAACAGAGGAGTAAATATGTTTACAAAACAATTTCCCTTGATTGTTATTTGAGACAATGTCACTTAATTAAAGTTGGGTATAGTTGTTTTAATTTACTTGCTCTGAGGATTTGGGCACTGCAGATTATCTTTTATTAGGGTTTGAAATTTTATGTAGGTTTCAGTTAAGAGCTACTGCAACTCAATGTCAGATCCAGGAACCAGTACAATTGTTTTAATTCTTCTCTTGTAAACCTTGAAATTTAGAAAATAATGGTATATAATATGAAAACTGGTATTAGTAGCAATGAAATAACAATAACTCCATGGTACTTCCTGTGTACTTAGTTAATATATACTGCTTCCTCTTCCACTTATACTTATGTACCATTTATGTAACTATAATATTTGTTCTCATGTAATTATTGAAAATATGTTTAACTGCATTTGATGCAGAACAGAAATCTCCCATCAGCTGACTAACAGCTCTCTGTGGTCACGAGGACAAGTCCTGTATAAACCTTTGAACACCACTGATACATAACAATGCCTGCGAGCTTTAAGATCTGTAACTCAATATTGCATTTTCTAATTGCAAATTTTTTCCCCTGGTGCATCTGTCCCAATATGATTTTGATGAATGCTGTTCTGAAATATGTATGTATTAGAGCTTATACCAATGGTGTCTCTTCTTCCTTGCAATATATCTTCTTGAAGCTGGGAGACCAGATTACAAGTTTTAGGAAATGTTAACTTGTAAGCCCAAAATTTGTGAGGTATCAGTTGCTGATATGAGGTTGGAAGAGAACCCAACCAAGGTAGTAGTTAATATGATGTGATAGTAAGGTCTGATATTTCTTTCCTGCCAAAGCTAGAAATCTGAAGATGATGAATAATTTGCACTTTACAAGCATGGATCTTGGATCAATAATGGATCACTAATCAGAAAGAAAGAGGAAGAAAGAAAAAAATCTACTGTAGATGTTATTTTGCAGAACACAATAACACTTCCACTTCTGGCGGAAGTCCTGCAATTTTAATAATGAAAATCTGTGCAGCATCAGTCAAAAAATAAGGAAAAAAAAGCCTTTCAGTATTTTGTGATGGGAAAATGAGTTATCAGGTATTTTCTTAATGAGTCACTGCATTGTGTTTCTTAAGAGCATAGTAAATGGTCCCTGCAATCACTGCTTTACAGACGTTGGATTAATGTGTGTAAAATGGTACTTATGCAATATAGCACATTGTTAGAGCTTATTAAAACCTTTGGTCAATGTTGCCAGAGTTATTGTTTGTAGAATATAGCTTTGGCTTGGTACACAGCCGAGAGAGGAAACTGAAGAGCTACAAGCCTGCCCAATTTTACTTTTGGATCACCTTAGTGGGACTCAGGTCTCTTTGTGGTTAAGCCAGTCAGAAGTTTTAAAGCCAAAACCTCAGTTTCCTCCCACTAAAAATGCACAAAAGAAATAACAAAGTCTAAAAATCCTGACTTGCTAGCAGTTTAATATTTTTAATTCTCTATTATGCCTGATCATATTCACATATTTTCCCATTATACAAATTAAAATTCAGGTTTAATTTTCAACTTATTAAAAACCAGGATTTGTATAATTTAGATGCCAAAATAACAGACTCTTGGACTATTCCGCAACAGATGTGAAACTGGTATCCAGCATTGGATTTTGGCCATATACACGCTATATCTAATGAAAGCCAGGGGAAGCCTATGACCAAAACAAGGTGTAATACACTGAAAAAGGAGCAGGATCAGAAGAAGTAACTGCCTACAAAATTCTCCATGACTGCTCCTTGGCAGGTTATGGCCCCACCTATTGTAATAGCTACCTTCACATTTGAGAGACCTGGGCAGGAAGAAAGAACACACCGGAGGGTGATTTCTACAATTTTAGTGATTAGATAGAAGTGTTCCAAGTGTTGGTTTTTTGGTTTTTTTTTTAGACTCTTATAACAGTGTCGCAACCATGGGCCACTAATTCAATCCATTCTTCAAAATGTTGCTAATGTAGCTTTCCACATAATAAACCAGAAATTCCTGCATTACTCTTCCAGTCTGAATCGTAACAAAATGGGCATGTGCTTTGGAGCAGAAGTATACGTGGTCCCCAAAAGGTTCCTAATATTGCTGCAGCTGCCGCGTTCTCTGTATCCTCAGGCTGCAAACAGGTAAAACACTCCCCTTTGCCAAGCTCAATATATTGTTTTCACTTGGGTGTGTATTGTTTTCTGATAAGCCCTCTATACAGGACTTAAGAAACTGCTTCATATACATGAGATCTGTACTGAAATAAGAAACTGCTTCATATACATGAGATCCGTACTGAAATGTGCTGTATATGCTTTTACACATTTTCAGCTGTAACTTATTGTCAGAGTAATTTTGGAGGCCCTCACAATTTTACTTGTTTCAATGAAGGCATAAGTTCACAACTCAAAACACTCCCTAATTAACTTAAGGACTGGTTATACTTAGTGAATGAAGTAATGTAGAGAGTATCTCTACTCTTCCTAGCTACTGATAGCTATTAAAATCTTTGTAGTATCGGAGTGAATTTTTGAAGTTTGTACCATAAAGCTTACATCTGTTTCCTTATGTAATATTCAGTCTTCCCTTGAAAATTTGTTCAAAAGTGAGCTTTGTCTACTTTCCACTGTGCATAGACCAAAGCAGACCGTGCTGTATCAGTATGCTTTTAGGCCATTCTCTTTGACAGATGCTGCTGCCAGTGGCGTAGCAGTGATTTCTGTATGTCCTCCTCTAGGGAGTGTCTTTAACTCTGTGCGGGGCCTTATGACCTCTAAGGCTGTTCTGGGGGGAGAAAACTAGCACCTGGGAAATATTCTGTTGGTGTCCCAAACATCTTTACTAAGCATTTGAGGTTATGTTCACTCTCCTGGATTGTTCTCATTATCACAGTGGTGTTCTCTGTTTTCTGCTGTTTGAGTCGGGACAAAGAAGTTATCCAGGCTGGTACTGAACTGATAAACTGAAGTTCTCACATACCCATAAATACAGAATTAATTATAATTCCTTTCCTGGCTGTACCAAAGAAAGGTTTTATTCGTGTTGATAGGAAAGGATTGCTGTGGCTAAGAAAACCAGGCGCTAATTTCAAGGAAGTTTCTAACATTATTCTTTATGCCAAATCAAAACCTATTTTTAAGATAAATTCATTGAGTAGCGTAAGGTACGGTTCACATAATAGCAGAAGCAAGTCTTGCATTTCTGTTGTAGCATTCATCTCATGTTTGAACTATATCCTTAGAAATGAAAATAGTAAAGATATTGTCTTGATCATTTATATTTGCATTTACATACAGTGTGGGTTGTATGGAAGGCCTTATTTCACATCTGTGTTTTAGTTTGAAGTTTTAGGAAATGCAGCAGCCTGAAGTAAGTCATGCACTAAAAAAGAAGAAAAATATAATAGGATATCTATATTCTCTGGTTTGCTTTCAGAGTTCTCTCCTGGCACATTTTACACAAATTAATTTGACAGTAACAAAAACTAAAAAGGTATTTGGATTATTTCAGCAGTAAACTAGCAACAGAACCATGTCATTTCAATTTATCACTTGTTGTCTTTAAGTGTGTGAAATCTTAGTTCTTCATCACATTGCAGTAGATTGCTTATATATAGAAAAAAGCTGCAGACTTCACAGAGAGAAAAAAGAAAAAGATTGCCAGCTGAGCCTTCACATTCTTCTTGACTTGCAGATTTTTTAGTGAATCTCACATTACCTGAACTAGAACAACACAATAACCTTAGCTTTACCCTTGTTGCTATGTCTCAAGTTATTAGGGTTTTATCCATCAAAAAGAGCTCTGGCCCAAACAGCATATTGGGCCTTTGAAATCATAACCTGAGAGACAAATCCGGTGAAACTGAACTTAACCTCTCAGCTAGCTTTTATCCTACTAACATAAATCTGTGTTTCTTAAGAGGATGTCTTCTTGATACTCTGAAGAAATCTAACATATTAGCAGGGTTTTTTTACACAGGAAAAAAGCACATTCACTTACCTTATTCAATGACTCTTTGCACAAAGATTTTGGGAAAAAAAAAAAAAAGAATTAAAACATTAACAAAAAACCCCAAGAAAATAATTGGCATTTTGAATCTTTTCCTGTGATAAGTTCTACAGAGACAGAAAAGTTGAGATAAGCTAGACAGATGATATGTTATAAAGTAATTGCTAAACAAACGGCAAATTTTCCTTGAGTACTGTTACCTCCAGGTAAGTCCAGTTATAAAGTATCTCTTGTTTATAAACTCAGAAAGAAAGAAGTACAATCTCTTCTAGTTTTGCAAACCTGAATTTTTGCCTTTCTTGTCAAATTATGTGAGGTCGTAGCAGACATAGTATTTTAACAGAATCCAAGATTTAAAGGGGATGGTTGATCTGTTGAAAATCTGACTCGACTTTATTATACATAATTAAAGAACTAGTACACTTACCATCTAGAAAAAAACAGTGAACAAATTCTTCCAACTCAATGACAAATATATGAGTAGAATAAGCTTAGTAAACTTCAACATTATAAATCTGTATGTTATTCAAATGATACTCCTTTTTCGACAGGACTTAATAATATGCTGCCTTCTGTAGCACATGATGGTTTCATTACTGATTATGATGATCTTGTGCTCTCGATAGTGTCTTGCTGCAGAAACAAACACTAATGGTACAAAACTAACAATAGTATAACACCTTTAGGTGAAACAAAGAATTGATACATTTGATAAAAATGGGTTTTGCTTATTATTCAGAGACTATTTTTGTCAGAACAGCTTGGTGCTTTTTCTGAAAAGAAAACTATATAATCTGAGGAGAAATAGTTCTGTCTACCAGTAGAGACAGTAGCAGACACCAGTGATATCTGGAAAGATTCAGTTATCTTGGGAATAAAAAAAAATTAAGTTTATTCTTCTGTCAGAGTTCCACTTTAAAGCCTTTCTTCCTAGCTCTTTAGAGAAAGTCCCAGTCGGCATTTAAATGCATGTATTTTCAAATGAGATTCATAAGGGACTAAAACTATCAAAGTTTCATATGAAAAAAGAATACGGAGATGCTCCTTATAGGTTTTGAAATAAAAAATTAAATTATGTCTTTAAAATCAAATGGTGCCAGCTTTCTGAAGACTAATTTAAACTTTTCACAGAATAAGTGTTACATAGCATTAATGACTGGTAGCTTTAGATTTCATGCCTTATCTGAAACCAAAGGAAAACTCAGGATTTGTTTTCCGTTTCATTTGGAACTGGACAAAAGGTACCACTTTTTCACAGTATTCTCATCATCTTGAAATTCCAGTAAAAGTGCAAATTAATCTCCAGCATAAGTGGAGTTTCAGTGGCGGTGTACTAACGACATTGAGCAAGCTCTTAGAGAATTTTGCATTGCATTTTTCTATCCTATATAGATATAAAGATATATTCCCCTTTAAAAAATAATTTATTACCTCTGTTGAGGTCTGGGACATTTACAATAGCTTTATTACCTAAGTCAGGAAAAAAAAAAAAAAAAAATCCTTTTGTAAGCTAGAATGGGTTGATCTTGTGTCTGGTTTGTACCGTATGTTAAAATAGTAAAAACCTGGGAAAAATCTCGTCCCTGTGGGCCTCACTGGGAGTTTGGCCAGAGAGTTCGGTGAGGCCAGGACTTCACCCCCCAGCAGGTGTTTCCCGCTGATGCCGTGCTGCGGGCTTGGAGCAGCGCAGACCCTCCCCAGCTCGCCCCGCCGCGCCGATCGCCGGCCCTGCCGCGCTCCATCTGCCCGGGGCTGGCAGAGTCTTCGAGAAAGAGAGCCTGCCTTTGTCACACAGCCACGCACCAAAAGGATCTTCTTCTTGCTTGGGATTTAAAGGTTTCCTCTGGTATTCTGATGTCGATTTGCGGCACATAAATGCTAAATACCTAGAGGAAGGACTAATCTTCCTGTTTGTATAGTAAGCACCTGTCCTTCAAACTACCGTAGTCAGAGGTAGCGTCTTGCCGGTGAGGAACATCTCCCAGTACTTAGGGCTAATTCTAAAACTCACAGTTGATTGCACATGTTTTTACAGTAAGGAAAAGGATTACGTACCACAAGTGGAATACATTCCCTAGCGTCCTTTCGGTTGTGTACGTCACAAATGCTTGTAGTTTCTGAACTGTTATAATTCACAGCCTTTTGTGCATCGCAAGCTAAAAATGAAAACAGCTGGCAAGTTACAAATGCATTTGCAGTTGTTTTAATTGATTATAACTACAATATCAAGCATGAAACAGTAAACCGAAAGTCCCGTAGGGTTCTGGGTAATTAACCAGAAATACAATTAGTGTGGCATTGCTAATCCAGTTACATAAAGGGAAGAAAATATTTGCTAATAGTAACAACTTATATTAGGCTACCTGAATAAAACTCACAGAGAGCCTCTTAGCATAAATGCTTCTTCTTATTTATTTTTGAAAATTTATTCGTAATTATTAAATTTTTTTTTTCAGTTTTGTTATGGCTTTTTGTTACATTTTCACTCTTAATTCAGTCCTATCAGTATACACTCTTTCACGCTTAGTCACAGACTGAGGTAAGGATTACTGAGTTGTTTGATATTAAGTACAAAAGTGTCTTTCAGGCCATGTGCAATCTCATCTAGTTTGATGTCTTACTCATCCTAACTTTCTTCTTTTTTTGAAATGAGCTGGATGAATACTCATGACCACTTTTTTCCTGAGCATCTGAGCAACACTAGATACATTTGAAACGGTTCATTCTCATGATAGGTCTCCTGAAAGGCATTTCATCTATCACACCCAGCAGCCTTTGTTAGTTCACAGCAGAAGACACTATAGATTTCTGTTTACATGGATGAAATAGAAAAGAGTTTGCTTTCTATAATACCTTCTCTGTTTCAAGGTATTTCAAAGCACTTGAAAAAACATCCCGACTGAGTTCAATGCTACCGCAGTGTGTGAGTAGGCAGTTGCAGCAGCCCTTCAGGACTGCATATTTAGTAACAGCACAAAGCCATTTCAGCTAGTATAAAGATAGAAGGTATGTTGAAAGGATTGTGAAAATGTGTGCAAGGGATTTCACTGTGGGAAAACAAGAAAACAGACAAAACCATCAAAAACTATGTGAGAGGCATAGCATGTTTTAAAACATTTTCCTCATGTATAAAAGATGTAAAAGATTATATGATTGCAAGATGTTTCATGCTGAAGATATTTTCATGTTTAAATAACCCCTGCTCTCTCAACTTAGTTCATATAAAACTTTCAAGATCACCGAAAATACAAAACTAGCATCGTGTTGCACTGTTAGCCATCTCAGCAGAGAAGACAAAGAAGTAAAGCACTGCAGATACTGAATTAATTTTCATTACTGAATGTGGCAATTTCTGTATGCTCTAAAGAGTATAAAGTCCATATAGGCTTGGCATTGCTAATGCATATTCTCTACCTTTCTGTGGAGCTGACACTTGACAACTGTCAAATTAGCACCTTTCCTCCGCATTAGTCTGGCATTAAATATACGGATATCTATATATGTAACGATTTCACTCTTGTTTTTTGTGACACATTTGTCAAATTCCTAGTGTTCACTTCCAAATGCAAGCTAATAGACTGTCCCAAGGCAAGCACTGTGGTCAGCCGTGCATCTGAAATTTATATGTACTATTTTTGTAGTAGGAATGGAAATCTTGCTAAAGTAAAAATGCTTGAGAATGCTTACCCAAAAGCTCAAAAATGCCATTTCAAAAAAATGTTGTACAAAAAGATTTTATAAATAATGGAGAGGTAAGGTAAAGTGTGCATTTAAATTAGTATTTGTAAGAAGGCACTTAATAAGAGGTCTAACTTTCAGTAATGCTGCATACCCGATTCTTTCCATCGATGAGTCTTCCAAAGAAAATCAGGGCATTTAATGAAGTCTGAACCTAAGACCCACTCACTCTTAAATCCTGCATTTATAAAAAAGCCTAACCCACATTTTACCTTTTTCCCTGTGTTTCTGTCTCCTTCCCTTCACTTTTTTCTCCCTTCCTTTTTTTCCAGCATGAAAAGAAAATACATTTTTTTTACAATGAACTTCAAGTATTTCTTGTCTTCTTAACAGAGATCAATGTCAGGTTTTTTGTTAAATCGTATGAATTGCATTAGTTGACACTTTTATTAGTAAGCAGCTTTCTGAATCCACCAGCCATTTTTTCCTTTTTTTTTGTTTTTTCTTTTCCATGCTTTGAATTGCTGAAATGGAAGCACAGCCAGTTTTCAGTCACATGTTTTGAACCACAGGAAGAAAGGGAACTCGGTTGTCTAACCGTCCCTTGAGGAAGGGGGAAGTTCTTTCTTCCTAATGGAAGTAGCAGTTCTCAGACCTCGAGATTAGGAATTCAGTTTGGGCTGTTAGAGGTTCAGGGGGCGTGTGGACTAACTTTCAAATATTGCCTATGGTTCTCAGTTTGTTCCACTAAATTCTCTCTGAAGAGTCACTCACTTTTTTGGCTTTATATCGTGACTTTACATTACAGATATTTATACTACTTTTTAATTCCACCTTTTCTGTATCACTTACATTTGACTCCCCGAGTGTTATATTCTCCAATGTGAGTCAGTCTGTGAGATATTCAGAACAAGGAGTGTATGTTCACACATCTGCTAAAGCTTCATACACCTTGGGCACTCTGTAGGAATTAAGAAAATACATTTTCTAAAATGATGAAACATGACATTAATAGAGAAAATGTCAGTCACTAGTTATATTTTGTCAGATAAATATTATTTGCCATGGCAGAGTTCAATGCTTAATAATACATTGTTCTTGTCAGTACTGTTTAAAGTGCACATGATTCATACTAAACCTTTATCTTAGCTGATAGTGAAAGTAGGCACTTAGCATTTTCCTAAACCAAATCTCAGTTCAGAAGTTTAATACACTCCCATATTTACAGCAATAGAAAAGAATATTCTGCCTTCTCCAGAGATTTATTTATCTCAGTTGTATGGAAGAGGATTATGCTGCCATTGCTGCAGTTTTACAAGATCTACTGAAACATTATTTAACAATGCACACTGTGATAATGCTGGATTTGCAAATATTGGAAAATGTTTCCTATTTAAATTCAGTTTAGAATTAAAAAGTATGTTCCTAGCAGAATGAAAACATAAGAGAGGCAATGTTGCTTGATATAAATATTAAGAAGCTTTGCAGAAATTCTGTTACTTGGAGATACGTAGTAGTAACATTTTAGTAAAATATAGAATATTAAATTTCCAACTTTTTGCTTTTTGTTTGTCTTCTGAAAGTTTTAAAAGGAAGATCTTATAAAACAGTGTTTTAAATTCTATTATGATATTGTTAATTTACATATATTTTGGCTATAAGAGTAAGTAAATTCTGATAGAAAAGGCATTTTCTCTAGGACTGTCTGAATCCCTTCTGAGATTTTTTTTGAGATTTGTCCAAACTCAGTTAAGTTTGCAGATGTTTGCAGATAGCCAATTTTGCCCAGATTTGCTTACGCCTTTGAGTAAGATGAGGTTTCAAAGGAGAAGTATAACTTACAATCATTTTCTCCATTCTGTTTAGCAAGCTTCCAAACATTCCTCCTCTTACACAAATAAAAAGACTCAATAGCATGCTTTGGAAAAAGTGGCTATGGGAGATACAGTCTTGTAAAAATTATCTACCTTTAGGAATAATTTTTGGTCATGTTTTTCAAACCTTAACATTTTCTTATATTTGCAAATTCACGTCAATGTTAATTTACGCAGCATTGGTAGAGCATCACCTCGAGTACTGTGTGCAGTTTGGGGCTCCACAATATAAGAAGCATACAAAAATATTAGAATGTGTCCAAAGGAGGGCAACAAAGATGGTTAAAGGACTAGAGGACATGACTTAGGAGGAGCAGTTGAGGATACTTGGTTTGTTCAGCTTCAAGAAGAGGAGACTGAAGGGTGACCTCATTGCTGTCTACAACTTCTTCATGATGAGGAGTGGAGGGAGGTGCTGATCTCCTCTCTGGTGTTCAGTGATAGGATGTGAGGGAATGGTTTAAAGCTGCATCAGGTGCAGTTCAGATTGGGTCTTAGGAAAAGGTTCTTCACTAGGAGGGTGGTCAAGCACTGGAACACTCTCCCAAAGAAAGTGGTCATGGCCCCAAGCATGTCACTGGTCAAGAAGCGTTTGGACAATGCTCTTAGATACAAGGTTTAACTTTGAGGTTGCCCCGTGTGGAGTCAGGAGTTGGACTTAGTGATCCTTATGGGTCCCTTCCAACTGAGAATGTTCTATGATTCTACGGTTACTTTTGGCATAGAGTGAAATTTTATACACTGATCTAATCGGACTTCTACCACTCCTACTGTATAAAAATGATGAAGGTAAGGAAGTGTGATATCTTAGACTGTGAGTTTGAAAGTGTTTTGATTACTTACACTGATATATTGATATTTAAAAAAATTATCAAGTCCTTCAGTAAGGTAAGCTTGTATGCAACTTTTGCTGTTAAGAACTTGAGCATTTAGTTTAGTTAGTCATCTAGCATAATGCACATTACTGCTGCAACTGAATACATGTCCAGATTCAAATATATATGTCCATATTTTTCAGGGAATTAGGGATTGCTGTGATGTGAGTATTTTTAAGACTGACACATCAGGCCAGTTTTGAACATTAAAACAAAACTTTACTTAACTCATTCATTAACAGCACACTTCATGCTAATGGTTCATTTTTACACATTATTGATCATCAGTGCTAAGTATACAAAACTATTAGTATTCATACTTACACTTAGTCAGCTTGTCTTCCTTCTTCTCCATCTTTCCTCCTTGTGCTTGATGGTTTTGTGCTATTTTGGGTCTACATCTGGCTGGTGGCTGGTGACCAGCGGTGTTCCTCAGGCTTCAATTCTGGGGCCAGTTCTGTTCAATATATTTATCAACGATCTGGGTGCAGGAGTTGAATGCACCATTAGCAAGTTTGCTGATGATATCAAACTGGGAGGTGCTGTTGACTCTCTTGAGGGACAAGATGCCTTGCGGAGGGATCTAGATAGATTGGAGCATTGGGCTATGATTAATGGGATGAATTTTAACAAGTCGAAATGCCGATTCTGCACCTAGGACGGAGTAATGCCGGGCAAAAGTATAAACTGGGAGAGGAGTGGCTGGCGAGCAGCCGTGCAGAAAGGGATCTGGGGGTGCTGGTCGGCAGCAGGCTCAACATGAGCCAGCAGTGTGTGCCCTGGGGAGCCAAGAGGGCAAACCCCATCCTGGGGGACGTCAAACACAGGGTAACCAGCCGGTCAAAAGACTTTGGGTTTGTGTAGTTTGGAGAAAAGGAGGCTGAGGGGCAACCTCATGGCTCTCTACAGCTTCCTGAGGAGGGGAAATGGAAAGGGAGATGCTGATCCCTGGGATCCAGTGATAGGATGTGTGGGAATGGTTCAAAGCTATGCCAGGGGAGGTTTAGACTGGACATTAGGAAGCATTTCTTTACCAAGAGGGTGGTCGGACACTGGAACAGGTTTTCTAGAGAGGTGGTCGACACCCCAAGCCTGTCAGTGTTTAAGAGGCATTTGGACAATGCCCTTAATGTGCTTTAGCTTTTGGTCAGCCCTGAAGTGGTCAGGCAGTTGGACTAGATGATCATTGTAGGTCCCTTCCAACTGAAATAGTCCTATTCTATTCTATTCTATTCTATTCTATTTACAATCTTGATTTTAATTCAGGTGATGTTGCACAACATTCTATTAGTCCAAGTAAATATTAACACTAGTTTTAATCATTTATTTTGTCTTCCTCTCTGCACGAAACATTTGTCCTGCTTCCAAAAGGGAGATTCCATCATGCTTGTCTTATTTTTTATTTTGCCATTCATCTTTCTTGTGTATTCAGCAGGTTGCCTGTTTGCAGTCCTTTGCTCTTACTTTGTCCTGTCTAGCATCACTTGGGTATCTCCTACGTCCACTGTTTGCCCCTTTGGTAGTCACATTGCTCACATACTTATGTGAAATGCATGCACGTTGCATCTGGCTATGCATTCACAGAGTCACAAAAGACTTATATACTGTTGCTGGTTACACTATTTTAGTTGGACTACTTTTGGGTTCAGGGCAAAGGATATTAATTATATCCTGATTTATTTTTTATAATTTATAATTTATAGGTGTCACAGGCTCCTGCTTTGGCTACATTACATTATTTTGGCTGTTTAGAGATTGAACACTAAGTTCAACTAGTCATCTAGAATCCCCTTTTCACCTATGACACTTCGAGAAAGTGATTCATCCCATCAAAATACGGATTTTAGGTGAATGGGTGAATCATCCTCCAGAAGTGCCATGAATACAGGACACGCAGTGACTAATATAGGTTAGACAGCTCCCGTCAGGTGAGAGGAATCCTGTCTCTATGGCACTGTCAGCCTTTCCACTGGCAAGCTGCTTACACCTGCAGCCAGTTTTCTAGCAGTTCTTATACTAAAGCTAAGTAGGGAAGATGCCTCCCCGTTAAGTGCTGCAGAGGTGGATATTTATGCACGCACAAAATTGAAAACTTGTATTGGCATTGTTGCGTTTTAGGTGAACTCAATATAATTTGCTAACAGAAACAAATTCTAGATTCCTTTCTATATTATCACTTTCCTGGTTATTCTCTGGAAGTATTTATTTCTATTTTTCAGAGGAAATGTAATGCACTTTTAAGGCTGGATCCACATTTTCTTGTATTTGGCCAATTTTCCTAGATTATGCAGGGCTCTGAACTAGCCGTTTGCCCTTGCAAAACTTAACTGAACTCATTCAGTTAATACTGTTTGCAGTCTCAGTCACGGTTAACCTTTTCTATAATTGCAAACATCAAAGGTCAGGAACAAATATCTTATCCTGAGTCTGGTTAAACCACTGCTGCGGTTTAACAAATATTACAAAATAATAACTGAAGCCTACATCATATGGAATTAATACTCTTGATCTCCACTTGTCTGTGTTTTCTCCCTTTGTCAAGTCAGAGCTTCTCATCTTTTGGTGCAAAATACTCTGTACCATTTCTGCTCTTGCTGCATGCTGCATGCTGCTGAGCTTTAGCTACCTCTGTTTTTCACAGTTGTGCAGCTCCAGTGTTTGATTTCATTCCTTCCTCTGTACTGCTATGCCTTCTTTTCTGCCTTGGGATCTCTTTTCACTCAGGCAAAATCTTTGCCTTGTCTGTTCAGACTCCTAATCAAATTATGTTGTTTTATGCTCAGCCTTACAAAAACACCATCTGTTTTTTTAACTAGGAAAGAATGAAACAGAAAACAAAAAATTAAGATGATGGCATCGTTTATGAAGTCTACACATCTTCTATGCTTTATAAAACTTAAAACTACTGATATTAGACATAAATTCTAATACCAATGTGTAGTTTGGAACACAAAACTTTGGTTCAAGGCCTCTGCCATCTTTTATAAGCAGCGACCACACCTGGGAATTCTTTATAATCAATAAAGCACAAAGTAGTTTGAGAACTGATTTTAAACATGACTCTTCATGCTTTCAGATGTGCTGTGACCTGAGGTTGGAGCTGGTATTTGGGACATCTCAGTACTCCTGGTCTCCCAATCATCCAGTGTGGGAAGTGTTGCTGTTTCCTTGAGGTCTATATACCCATGGCCGTAAGAATGAGCTTTTGCGTATCTTAGACGTGCCTTGAAATAGTAGGTTGGAAAGTGCCCAGATATCCCAGCTGAGACATAAGACTCAAAATTATCTTTCAGTCCTTTGAGTTGACCCCTGTCATTTTGGCATGGGATTGATAGTAGTGTGGGGGCACAGAAGCAGCTTTTTCTTAACTAACTAGGATTTATTAGTAACAATTTGTCAGTTTTTACTCTTAGCGCCACGGCAGCCAAAATGCAGAGACATGCATGAATCCTGCTCTTACTGTGCTTAGGATTTCCCAGTAATTTTTAAGTGCTCTCCATTTCTCCACTGTATGCAGACGCTTTTTTCAGCCTGTGCCTGCCAGTTGCAGCTGACAACTTCCCCTTTCTCTTTGAAGGGCAGACCTTTTAAAAGATCAGATGTCCTTTGATCTCAGGTTTGATAATCTTCCATATTCTCAGCAGTCAGCTGAGGAGCTCCTTCTTGGTTAGAATCTTAGCTGATATTTTGGAGGAATATTCTGAACTGGGACATGATTTATTTTTGCTGAACAATTATTGTTATTATTTATTAAGGAATAATTATAAAAATACATAAATGATATACAAACAAGCAATTAGAGAAGACGTTATTACAAAGGAAGGATTGTAAATGTAAATAGAATGGCAGTCAGTGGTTGTACAAGGCAGAGGTCCTCAGTTCTCCACAAGAATTTCACCGAGGTTCCCAGCAGCAGAAGCTGGAGGACCATTGTGCAGAAGCCTCTCCTGGCTCCATTAGCACCCTCCCCTACTGGGATGTGCTGCCATCCAATAATACAGTTCGTCTGTGATTTTTCAGACAGCTTTCAAGTCATGTTTTCAAGACAATTTCAAAAAGTTTTAGTGTGATGCTGTTCTCATGCTTTACAAACATCTTAGAGCTAGCTCTTTCACTTTATCCGTGCACTTTTAATTCTGTCAGATTACGTTTATATCATTGCTGGACTATGTGCTGTAAAAATATAAAGAAAATCATTGTCCTCTTCAAGAAACTTTCTGTTTAATTGATTATAAAAGAAATACACTTCTGTATCATATATTGGGATAAATTTATCCAAATCTCCATAAATAGCTATCCAGAATCCCAGAAAACTTAACGTCATTGATGCATTCCTCTGAAGAATGTTCAAATACTCTACATGCTGTGGTCACCGAAAACGATCCTTATTCTTCAGAAATAAGTACATTCATACCCTTTACACATTAAAAATATACTAACTTGCGGCCATCTATTCTTTAGCTTCTATTCCCCACAGCGGAGTTTTTTCAAATATTTCTGTGCCAGTCTGTTTCCTGCTGGGAAACCTTTTATTCTGATTACAATTCCTTGAAAATTGCTTGAAGAAGCTGACCTCTCTGTTTGGAAGGAGAAATGCTGTCATAGTCCCATTAGTCCTCATAAGAAATATGAACAATGTATTAGCAACGATTATTTAACAGGAAATGGGACTTTCATATTTTCTAAATAATACATTTTGCAAAGTTTATGTTTGGGGGAGGAGGATGGATAGACAGTCAGCAGATTAATTGTGTAAGTAGCTTTGTTAGAAATAGGCAATCTCCAAAGAACAGAAAAATATCAGCTGCAAGATAATCATGAAAAAGCAGTGAGTATGTACTGAGTAGAATGGTTTTAAAAATAATTTGAAGGGGATTTGTATTCATTTAGGAGCAGAATTTTACAACCCTTGCTGGTGTAGCACTGTCTTGGTATTGGCTGAGATAGAGTTAATTTTCTTTCTAGTAGCTGGTATAGTGCTGTGTTTTGGATTCAGTATGAGAAGAATGTTGATAACACACTGATGTTTTCAGCTGTTGCTAAGCAGTGTTTAGACTAAGTCAAGGATTTTTCAGCTTCTGATGCCCAGCCAGCAAGAAGGCTGGAGGGGCACAAGGAGTTGGGAGGGGACACAGCTGGGAGAGCTGACCCCAACTGGCCAAAGAGGCCAGTATTCCATACCATGTGATGTCATGTCCAGTATATAAATTGGGGGGAGCTGGCTGGAGGGGGCAGATCGCTGCTCGGGAGCTAACTGGGCATCGGTCGGCGAGTGGTGAGCAATTGCATTGTGCATCACCTGTTCTGTATATTCCAATCCTTTTACTATTATTGTTATTATTAGTTTCCTCCTTTCTGTTCTATAAACTGTTCTTATCTCAACCCACTAGTTTTACCTATTTCCTTCTGATTCTCTCCGCCGTCCCACTGGGTGCGGGGGGATTGAGTGAGCGGCTGCGTGGTGCTTAGTTGCTGGCTGGGGTTAAACCCCGACAAGGACTGTCAGTAATTTTTTACACTTCCCCTTACTGATTTCTGAAGTGTAGCTGGGGATAAAGTTGTATGGGTTGGAAGACTGCATGTTTGTTGAGTAGCCATCTGTTACAGTATCCCTTGGGGATAGTACGTCAAAAGGAGATTTCAATATGGAAATGCTATTTGACCATTGAAGTGATGTCTTAGTTCACAGAAAGACTGAAATCATGACATGAGAAAACGTGAATTGTTCCTCCTCTTCTCTGAGCTGTTAGTTTTGTAGCCCAATGCTCACAGATTAAATGTCAACAGTGTAAACTATGATCCTGCCTATCCAGGTAGCCAAAATTTCCAAATTGTGTGTATCCCAAAATGCCAAGCAGTCTTCTTTGCCAGATCCCAAAACGCACTCTGCTCAGCTCTAAATTCATCAACTTCTCTTCCATTTTTCTTACAGTGCCCCACTGTGTCTTTGATATGAAAACCTTAGCACCCTGGAAACTAAGCTAGAGTCAAATTAATTTAATAAAATAAATAATGTACATAGTACAGAACTGATTGCATTAGCTAGTTTCATATTTAATTCATAAAACTTGCCATGTTTTAATTTACTTGCTGCTGCTACTGCTGCTGCAGAATTTACATTCTTCTTCACCACAGGTTTGCTGGAGAAAAAACATTTTCAGTGATAGAATACAAAATAGTAGGAAAAGATAAAGGATTAAATGTGGAAGTGAGTTAAATGGTGTCACTGTGTGGAAAACAGATGAAGTACTGCTGTCTACTAGCAAAATGTAGTGCTCTAGCAAGGGTTTTGGGAGTTTTATGATAGATAAAATTAAGATTGGTCTTGTCCAAAACCGTATTATTATTATTATTATTATTATTATTGTTATTGTCCTTACGATTATAGCACCACAGGTGTAAGAAGCCCTTCACAGACAGACATAGTGAGGCCGTGATCTGCTCCAGGTTTATGACAGGTGCCCCTTCATTATAGCGGTGGGCAGTGGACCCATGGGCAAGGATGCAAATGTGCATCTGTGTGCACTGCGGTGCAGACCTGGACTTCATCAACTCATAGGGGACACCAGAATTAGGCCGGGGCCAGGAGCCACGCTGACTCTCTGCTCAGAATTTTGGCAGCTCTTTGCACCGCATGTTTTTCTGAATTTATTTTTTTAGATTAAGTTGATAAAATGAACCCCTTTGAGATCTCTTTTCCTAGTTGTCTTAGAGGACTTGCAATGACTTGGAACAATATGTTTGCTGGTTTCCATCTGTGATTAAAGTTATGTTTAAATGAGGCAGCATATGTAGGTCTTATGCCGGCTTTTGTATTTTTGGGTTTGCCAGTTCCCTGAGTGCACTTGCTGGCCCAGAGCACCCTCACCAGGACCCCCCACCCACGGTGCTGCCTTCCTCGGCTTCCAGCTCGGCTCGCCTGCCCTTTGGAAGCAGCCAGCCTCTCCGTTCCCTCACGGAGCTGTCTCACCTTTCTTAAAGAAGCAGTTTTATTCCTACCTGCCTTAAAAAATAACATGCAACTTACAGAAACAGAAAATACTGGTAGAAGGATTTTCAGAGAAAGTTTCAATCTGACTCAGCCCTCCTGATTTAGATTTTCTAATTTCTGGCTGCAGAATCCAATTAAGACATCTTAAGCTCAGTGTCCTGCTTTGGCCAGGAGTTTTAGTTTGCAGGACAATCATAATGATTTTCAGTTGTAGTTTTGTTCCCCCACCTGTCTCGGTTAAAGCTGCCTTCCCTTAAGCACTGCACAGAACCTCAGCTGCGGGGCTGCATGACAATGAAATGGCTCACAGAAAGTTTTTCCTTTGTTTAAAAAACATAGTTAAAAATTGTAAATGAATGAATATGCAATGCAATATATTCTCTTCTGTTGATCTCTGCCAGTTTAGCAGAAATTTCGTGTGTCTTTCTATTTTTTTTTTTTTTTGTTTCTGTACATCTAGGCGAACAGTTCTTCATGTAGCGGTTTTACTCTTGGTTGTCCATAGTAGCACCAGAGAGGTAGGCTGGGCAGACGATGGGGATGGAACAAAGGGAGGGAAGCAAGAGTGGGAAAAAGGAAAAAGACAAGAGTAAGCGACCTGTGATAGTCACCTCTGTGAGCTGAGTACAGTTTAACCTGACCCTCTTCTTTTGCTGGATGCCTTTGCTTGAGTCTCCTATCCGACTGCATTCCTCATGTTGTTATAACTCTTTACCGTGAGAGAGGAAAGAACTGTGTGTCTCGTTTAGCGAAAGCCATCTAACTGGCAGTCTTCACTCCCTACCCTTGGGGCCTTCCTGTATCCTTTCCGTCATATACAGCCATTGCTGTCCCGTGGCCTGTGAACCTGAACTCAGATTTCCCAGTTGGTGAGATCATGCTGTTCCTCACCATCTGGCAAGCCAGTATTTTCATCCAAAAAGGTTTGGATTAGTAGTGTAAAGGAGCTAATTATGTTCAGTGAGTGTTTCATGACATGCTATTATACCCAAACAAACAAGAAATTAATTGTGGAAATGTTTTCTCCAGCAAGTCCCTATTCAACTGATTCAAAGATGTAGGAGAATGTGCATAAAGAGTGGTTTGAAAAGCATTGAAAAGACTATTTAGCACATACAGCATAACTGATTTCTCCGTATGTCCTGAAATACAATCCTTTTGGGTTTATAGATGGGCAAGTACTCATAATATCTTGGGTACGGTTCATTTACAGAGGTTTTTACAGCAAGTGCTTTAACATAGTCCTGTAGCAGTAGAGTTTCAGTTTTGGCTGTGAGGTTTCATAGTGAGTTTCCCAGGCAAAACAGTTCATTTGCTATTTTTGTAAATACTCTACGCAAATGCTTGTTTGCTCTATAAATTTTTATTTTTCTTTCTTTTCAAACACAACTACACAAAGGTAATGTGTTCTTTTAGAAAATACCACGGATAAAATTGCATACTGCAAAACAGAATTTATATTTGTGAGTCAAAGTTTATTACTTCTTTGAGCTGAAGTTACTGTTTGTGTTACTATTTATAGTATTTTGTTTCTGATAAGTTCCTTTTTTTTCTTCCCAACCAATATGCAGTTCTCTTTTAAAAGTTGAGATATAGGTACATATTTCTCCTTCGAATTTGTGATATCAAAGAAGCACAGAAATGCAGGACTATTTGAAAGCTCAGTGACAACCTAGGCCGCTGCCTGCACAGAAACAGGACCGAGTATACGCAGACCTCCTTGAACACCTGTCTAACCTGCTTTGTGAAGGAGATCTAACAATTTCCTTGTCTTTTCAAGTCCTTCACTATTTTTAGAGTTACCTTTTCTGCACAAACCAAGATCATCTTCGTTGCAGTCATCTGATTTCTTCTAGTCCTTCCTCTAGTGGAGATGGAGAAGAGTTAGTCATTGCCTTTTTGTGTGAATTTACTTACTAAAAGACAGTTACTATATTTCCCTCAGATTTCTTTTTTCTAAATTTAAAAACCACAATTCCTTCAAGACTTTCTCATAAGTCCTGAAGAAATTATCATTTGTGGTCATCTACTCTATACTTCCTTCCCAACTAAAGTGCTTCTTTCTTAGCGTCACACGTAACAGTGCACATTTCTCCAGGGGAAGCCTCATGAGTGCTGCGTAGAGAAAAATTACTGGCTTCTGTGTGTCACACACAATTCCATTTTTAAAACAGACAAGAATTGAGGTGTGCTGTTTTGCAAGTGTTACAGTGTTAACTTGTCATTGACTGCCACCCTCAGACCCTTTCTCGGGGATTTTGATGATTTTTCTCTTGCATAGTCAACTTTAATGTGCATGTCCTGTGTACATTAAAGACTTCTCTATCATTTAATTTCAGACTATGCAGGAAAGGTTTCTGATGAATATGGAGGAAATACTTGTATTGCAGATGAAAATGCAGGGTTTTCCCACTTTGGGAAATTTTCATGGGCTACATCTGAAACATGAATGAGTGGGCTGCACTCCAATTATATTAGAACTTTATTGTATTCATTTATTCTAAATTAGCAAAGCACAAGAAAAATTGAAATGTTCTGTACCTTTTGTATTTAATTTTAAACACAGTTTAACTGTTTATTTAAGATAAACCTGATAACCTAGTGTTAAACCTTGTGCTTCTCAAACTTGTTTCAACTGTCAGAGCACTTTCATGTGCCGTTATTGCTCACCTGTTTTCAAATGACTGTGGGAGAAGCTAATGCACCCTGTGTTTCTTTAAATGTGGTGAGAAAGATTAGTATACAAACAGTAAACAATGTTAATTATTTAATTAAGATTGTTGAAATAAACAGATGACAGCTGTGACCAACTGATATTTAAGCCAAGCCTTCTACCCGCCTTCTTTTGGCATCTAAGCAATACTCACGCAGTGATTCCACATCGAAGGGTGTGGAAGGGTTCTTTGCTTTGGGCTCTTGATGGAGGAGGTAACAGGGCTGGCAGGAGTCTGGCCGTGACTGCCTGAGACCATGCCCAGTTCTGCATAAGCTGAAGTGGCTGAAGAGCTACTTCAAAGTAGAGTCCTAATTCTAAATGACCTTTCAGTGTTCAGTAGCAAAGTAAATATCTGATTAGTGCAGGAAGAACTATAACAGAATGGGGAGCCATGAGAACATAACTATTTTTTTGTAGTCTGACCTTCAGACAATAGTTTATAGCTGTAATAGAAGAGGTAGTCAGCACTCTACTCTCTGCAGTCTGGCAAGGTGTTCCACACAAATAGCAGATGCTAATGGTTATATTGCAACTTTGTATTTAGAAAGATGACACTGGAATTTACAATCAGCTTGAATAACGTCTAATGGGAGAAAGTACTGCTTCTACTTCTAAATAACAGCAAAACAAAATGAGGATCTTAAGGTCTTCCTGACTTACGAAGCCAACTGGGGTATGAGATGCATACTTTTTCTCCCACTGTAGGACCTACCTGTAGTTTTCACCAGAAGACTACACCAGAGTAGAAAGAAAGCAGCAACAATGCACTGAAGCTGGGGCATATGTCTTGTGATAGCATGTTCCCTGACAGCCTCAAATGCCATAAGCCCTCTTCTGTCATACAGTTTGGCATAACTGGGGCATATTGCCACACATTCCAATGTGCAGATGTGTCTGTCATGGGCCCCTATTTGCAAAGCATCTAATTCTGTGAGTCTAATGACTTGTGAGGCCTGAGCAAAACAAAAACAAGACAGAAGAAACCGTAACCAAATTGCGACCCACCTTACTGCACTAATTAGTACCACGTAGCAAGTTCTAACACTCAGTTTCTCAGACTGCCAAACCACAGTGGTATCTTAAACAGAATAACAGAACAGTGACAGCTAGCAAACCCAGAATATCTGTGAGTTTCTGTTGCTATGCAAAGAAGTATAAAAAGACAAAGAATTCATGAATCAATTACATTTTAGGTTCCTAAGTGTGTTACAGGCATATATGACTGTTTGGAAATCTAGCACTGTAAGATAAAATAGGTTATCTTTTTTTTTTCTCTTCTTATCCTAAAAGTACCTTTTACTGCAAGAATATCTGTTATTCACTGTTGTGAACAAGAAGTCAGTGCTATATGTTCTTTAAAACAGGAGGTTTTATGTATCAAATTAGCTTGGAAATATATTTTAAAATCCACAGAAGTAGTATCTCTAGGACAGACTTCACAGTTTAAAAAGGTTGAGGAGGAGATGAAATACTATATAGTGATAGTATAATACTTGGTCTCAAAAGTACCATCAGAAACTTCTTTGCTGACAAATCTCCACAGCCCTACTGAGGTCTGTGCTTCACATTTATCTTGTCATTACCGCTACCTGAAGTAAAAATTTGGGTTGAATGACAGAAAAATATCCAGTTTTTATAGAATATTGCAACTTAACAAAAGGAGGAAAGTATATAACACAGGAGAGAAGAAACCAAGTCTTGGAATTTACTAGATTTGTTGGTGTGCTTCCAAAGGGAGCAAGAGGTTGCCCAGGGAAGTTGTGGAGTCTTCATCCCTGGAGATACCCAAAAACCATCTTGACAGAGTCCTGGGCAACCGGCTCTAGGTGGCCCTGCTTGAGCAGGGGGGTTGGCCCAGATGACCTCCAGAGGTCCCTTCCAACCTCAGCCCTTCTGTGATTCTGTGATCACCTCCCTTGACATGCTGGCAATACTTCGTTTAATGCAGCCCAGGTTACCAATGAGCGAATGGAATGAACTGAGCCCGATATGATGTAATGAAGTGAACCCAATAAAAACTGAAAGAGCTACTAAGTGAAAAAAGTACTGAGAAATTCTCTGAAGGTTATTATCAGAAATATTAACTTTCTGTGATAGAAATGCAAAATTCATGCCCCTACAGTTCAATTTTGCCTTTGTTAAGCTTAGGAGATTTTAGCTGGGTGTCCAAATTGATTTGGAGTGCAAAGTCTTTGTTGGCCAGTAGCTTTTTCAATTTGCTTTGGTTTTATATGATAACCTACCTGCACTTTATTATCAGTGAATTCCTTGAAATAAATGTGATCATGTCACAGGAAGTGAGTGAATCGCTCAGTCCTGTTGAATTCTAGTCTTGTCAACACTCCCAGTAGCATTCACTGGCCGGACTGCTGTTGCCTGCAGCCAGTCTCAAAATATAGTTCTTTATATTTTTTCTGGTAAATACCGTACAGTGCTCTTTTTATGGATCTGTCAATTGAAGTAAAGAAAGTTATGGCACAAATGTTTACAGTAGGCAATGGAAAACAGATTTCTTCTTTGTTTTAGATTGGAAATTTATCAGAGGACTAGGCTGGATACAATCTTAGTTTTGTTCTCTGCTTTTGGCATGCCATTGGCTATATCCATAAACATTCCAGTGTTTAGAAAGAACTTAAAATAAATAATTAAAAAGGATGCAAAATATAGAATATGAAAGCCTTTGGTTCTTTAAACAGAATTTATTATGTTCAAAGTTACATCTCAATAAAAGACAAGCATAACTTGAATTAAAATATTAATCCATCCATGCCATTTAGTTTTTTGAAATATTCATAGCCTTTTTTTAGTGGTCATGGTTTGTGGTGGGGGGGCAGTAAAGTGGTGGATGCTTTGATGAAAAAAGCTTTCATCGAGACCAACACAGTCAATCTGACAGGAATGTTCTTCATGAATTTAGAAAATTGGCCCAGCTGGGAGTTATATTATTGTAGAAAATCCTCTTTAAACTTCATAGTCCAGACTCATAAAACACTTAGAACATCGTCAATCTCTTCCTGCAAAATCCACTTCCTTCTCTCTCTTTCCAGTGCAGACTTCCAGCTCGGTCTTATTTACTCCCCCATTTGTTCTCGTTTCAAAGTACTATCAGTACTATTCAGCTGCCACTGAAATGTTTCTTATATTTTCCCTGTCTGTTTAGTGCTTGTTTTGCCTTCTCTTCCCCCTCATCTTGCCTTCATTTCTGTTCTTTTCTATTCCTCACTGTACAATCTTCAAGGCAGAAGTCCTATCTTTTTAATTATTTGCATTTATACAGCACTAGATGCAGTCATTGGGCACTTCTTAGACAAAACAGGGACAGCTGACAGTCTGATTTTACTTGTGACAGTGTAAGCTCATGCAGGGTGGGTAGGAGAATGAAATGTGCAACAATAGTGCCTTGCAATTATACGGTTTGACTATCTCAAATTTTATAATAATTCTATTTTTTTAAAGTCTGCCTGTAAAAATATAGCTTGTATCCTGTTTTCAGGTCCTTTGTTTGTACTATGTGGGTACATTTTTGAAGTGGAAATTCAAAGATAGAAAAAAGAAATGTGAGCAGAAGATGTCAAAAGGAGAAAAATAGATAACAGAAGAGTGTACTACTGGGCACCTGAAAAGCAAGGCAGAGGCAAGAAGACTAAATAGGTGAATACAGGAGGGAAAGATAAGTAATGGAGGATGACATAAAGTTAATTGATAATATCTGAACAAATGAATTAATCTAGTGGCCAAAGAGAAGCAATCAGTTGTTGCAGTGACCGGAAGAATGATAATGTTGGGCTGCGTCAGAAGCTTGTTGTATTCTTGCAGTAGCACAAGTGGAGTGTACCCGGGTTCTGCTTGCCCTTTTATACCATACCCTAATTATTATATATGCAAACATGACAGGCTTTAAAAGTGCCTGGATATAGAGTTCAAGACAAGCTATTTCAAAACAACTAGGACTTCCATTTACTAGTTCTTTTTATGAGAAGCAATGGCAATTGCAAATACGTTCAACGCTAATATTCTAAAAGACTTCAGAGTTTGAGGTTTTATACAAGGTGATGATGTCATTGCTGTAGCCTTTGTTTGAAAGTAGGTGACATAAAGTCCTGAAAATTTCTTTCAGTCACAGTAAATGGTGAAGCCCTGGACTACTTTCCAGTTCTCAGGTCAAGGAGTATACCTTGGCTGTACCGTGGCAATATATTAAGGTGAGGTTCAGATTCCTTCCCCCCATGTCTTCTATAGAAAAAAAACCCTAAAGCATACCCACAAAATAGGATTTGCGCTGCTCTCCAAGAGTTAATTACAAATCTGAATGATTGGAGTATCCAATCAGGCCATAGCTTATCTGTGCAGGTAGACATGTGAATTGCTAACGCAATGCAAACAGTCCTGATCACGTTGCCAAGGACTCATTTTTCAGAAGCTGCTTCAGCTTCTTTGTAAGTCTGTCTCTACCCCAACTGGTCTTTCATTATATATTTCTCTTGTAGTGCAGTTGCCTCGAAATCATGGACAGATGTGAAATATCAGGAGAAATTTGAAATAATTTACTTCATGGAAAACTCCTCAATTTTTTTTTATTCTGTTAGAGCTGGTAAGAAATTTGTTAAGCTGAATAGAGAGAGGAAAAACATTGAATAGTAGTTTAAAGTGACGCAATTTTATGTGCATGTATGGAATTTGAAAACCTCAGGGGCAACTTGCAGGTTTCACTTGTGTTTTGGGCATAGAGAGAAAATGATTTCTCAGTGTGGGTGCCTTCAGTCCAGGTCTAGTGTAATGCAACTCGTAATAGCTAGCAAGAATATAACATACTTACTGTGCTGCTTTATATTTTCTTGGATCTTTATGGAGGAGAAAGGGCCTTTTGAGGATCTTAACTGAATTATTGTATGGGCTTTGCTTAAAGTCTCCTTAATTATTCTAAAAAGTGAAATAGTGAAAGAAATTAAATATATAGATTAGTTTTTAATTCTATAACTTTTAGATCTTCTTTCTGTCTTTAAATAACAACTTCTAGGAGATGATGAATGAAAGTCTTCTGTGTTTGAAGATTTCTTTTTGTAAATAAAGGGTAATGTAAAGAAATTCTTCAACTGTTTTGAGTCTGAGTATGTGAAGGACCATTTACAGCATTCAGCCACTTTGCAGGGCTGCAAAGTAATGCCAATGCTAAGACTACTCTCAAATCATGTTAGAATGCTCAAATGGCTTATATGTAAATTGTATTCTTGTAAATTTTTAAAAGTAGTAAGAGCAAGTAAAAATACCACAGCAAATAGAAAGCTACATATATTGCAGTTACACACAAGTGAGCAAACAAGGTCAAGTGTTGTAGTAAACAGTGAAAAACTCTGCTTAAAACTTTCTATTCATGCCAGGACTGTTGAAATTGCAAAAAGCTGTTTCTTATAATTTGTTACCTCTTGGTTTAATTTATGACTCTATTACCCTTTACCACATTTCTCGCAAAAATAATACCTTGCAATAAACCACTGTAGATTCAAGTTCCATGTTTTTCTGTGACGCTTTCTTTATTAGCCATTAAAGCCATGCCAATATTTGCAAAATGACAACTGGTGTTTATAGAGCCTTACTGCACTTGTAGAAAGTCCAGGAAGAATTTCTAGTATTTTCCTCTGTATTTTAGAAAGACTGTGCAATTCACATATCTGAAGTGAGTAATTTTAGTTATTATGTCATGCTGTGAAGCTCATTTTTTCCCTGCTCCTAGTTGTTAACATTATATAAGGATGCTCCATGTTCAAGAAAAGTATTGTTTGAACAGAAATGTGAAAGGGAGATATGTAGACAGAATGTAAAGGTCTGGATAATTTAAAATAATTTAGGGATTGGAAAAAGAACAACTGCAGATATTGTTTCTCTTTTTATTACATTATTATTTCCTAGGTCATATTTCCTCGTTGTTTATACAGTATGAATAGAAGTAATAGGAGTAAAAGGGCTACATGTATTATTATCAGATGGAATATACATCATGAGCACATCTGAGGTCTGCCAGAGCACCGCTTTTCGAAAGATGTTTCAGACAGAAAGGCCTCTGCAACATCACCCATGACCTTGGGCACATTTGAAGGCCATTTTCTGCCTGTACGGGAAAGGCAGTGTTGATTAGGGCCTCTTAACTTTGCTGTACAGGATGCTTCATTCATAGTCTGTGGTAGTTCAGGAGTCCCTCTGGTATCGGGTAATCTTCTTGCGCAGAGGTGTAGAGCGTGTGTGAACCTGGTTTAGCCTTGTTCAGGGCAGCTGTGAGTATAACTGCGGTAGAACAGAGAGGGAAATAAATTCTGTTTACTATAGGGTTGAGGTAGGTTAAATCTGCCTTGATGCTGGGGGTAAGAGGCGTTAAAGGGTTTCCCTTTGTCAATGTTTGATTCCTAATCTGCTCTGGGACAGAGTGCCTGCACGCTCCCTCTTACTCGAGGCTTTTCATTTCTACTTAGGCTGGCTCCCTGTCCTTAGATTCTTCTGTATTTTATCAATATGGCTCAAAATAAACATTTTTCAGAACAGAAAACGTTTATCTGACAAATTTTACATTTTTCTTTTCCTTGTAAATTTATATGCATGGAAAAATCTTCTGCCCTGCTCTGCGAGCTCAAAAACTTTGAAGAAGACAGCAAAGGCACTGTGAGTTTTCTAGCAGTCATTTACATAATATGGAACAGGGATGTGATAATAATCTTTAGACATCCCTGTGCCCCAAACACTGGCTGCAAGTGAAAGGCTGTTAGTTGCGCAAAGCCTTTAAGAACAAGGAGCGGCAAAAAGCAATCTGTCTTCTTTCAAAGCACCAGCAAAATGCCAGCACTGTTTAAGAATGAGACGGTCATTATTTCCCCTGACAAGAAATTATCCCTTTTCAACTTGCTCTGAAGTTGTAACTCCTTGTGAGAGTTAGAATCCCCAAAGAAATTAAAGCTTCCTTACGTCAGTGGCTAAAAGTCTCTATATGCTTTAAGATAAGAGGGTAGATTTAGATTAGATGTAAGGAAGAAATTCTTCACTGTGAGGCTGGTGAGGCACTGGAACAGGTTGCCCAGAGAGGCTGTGGATGCCCCATCCCTGGAAGTGTTCAGGCCAGGTTGGATGGGGCTTTGAGCAGCCTGGTCTAGTGGAAGGTGTCCCTGCCGTGGCAGGGGGGTTGGAACTAGATGTTCTTTAAGGTCCTTTCCAACCCAAACCGCTCTATGATTCTATGATAATCCATGTGCATAAGATGCATAATTTCTCTGGCAAAAGAAGGAAGAATACACCAGACGATTGTTCAAAAATATAGTAATTACAAGTATTACTTGAAGAAATTATACCAAGGGAGCATTAACGAAGAACAAAACTATTTACAGCAATAACTAACGATCCACTAATTTACTGAGAGAATATTTTTTCCTTCAAGAGAAATCATTT
Source organism: Aquila chrysaetos chrysaetos (assembly GCF_900496995.4). NCBI lineage: Eukaryota > Metazoa > Chordata > Aves > Accipitriformes > Accipitridae > Aquila > Aquila chrysaetos. The sequence continues at coordinate 30,867,997 of NC_044008.1, forward strand.
ACATGTGTATAGTAAAATACTATATGACTTGATTGATTCTGAACATTGAAAAGTAAAGTTCAAGAAAGAGTTAAATTTGAAATGTTGAAAAGCATTGCAAGATAACTAATGGTCATGCCTGAGCTACCACGTGTAATGTTGTGGATGCTCGTATGGCAGAAACGTAGAACCACATTTGTTTGTACACACTTTGTTGCTGAGTTTCTGTCATGTCGAATGAGAAATTTTGAGTAACTTGTAGTTCCATAGTCCATTCTTTCTGACAGCCACAGTGGGCTGAGCGGACATTGGATCAGGTTTTTGTTATAAGTGAATGCTTATAACTTGATATCATTTACTTAAAAAGCTTTAAAAGGTCATGAGAAGTCAAAAGAACATGTGGCATCCCATTGCACCTTCGGATGCCTCCATGTGCTGCCTTTGTGTGACAGTATCGTACCACGCTAAAACTCTGTAACTAAGTCTGATGCAACGCCTAACTGTTGTCCAATGATAGGCCACTTAAATTGCAAACTTTCCATTTCTATTTTGGAAGCATTCACGCTAACTGGAAGAAGGAGATACCACAGTCCTAGCTCAACATGACTATTCACAAAAGTTAAATCTGTTCATTCTGGTGTGAATTTCAATGTAAGTTCTTTTCTTTCTGACCTATTAGTAAATACAAGTCTTGCACATTTTTAAAGGTAGGATCCCAGTTTCATTTTCTTTTGCAGTCTAGGAAATGCTTTTACTAGGACACACAAGATTGTGTTCATTCTATTTTTCTCCCCCAGTGGTTTCCATCAATCTCTTGCTTTTATTAATAATAGGAAGAATGTAAATATGTAATTATGTGTAATGTCAAAATCATTATTTTCAGTGTTTTCCTGAATATAGCTTTATTGTTTTTTCATCTTTTAAAATCTGGTAGGTATCCAGATATTCTGAATGTGTCTATTTGATAAATGCAGAGGGCTTTTAGACTTAGTTGTGTGCTTACCATGCTTTCAAACATTTTGAGTATCTGTTTAGTATTCAGTGAAATAGTGTAAGAAAAAACATCTGTACTGCAGCTGCAATGACACAACCTTTACATTTGCTCTTCAGCAGAAAATCCAATGTATCTGTGTGTTTATCTTTTTTCTTGTTTTGTAATGGTTTAGGGTTTGAAGAGTGCTAAGAAAAGCAGAAATTATAAAATTTGCACTTTTTTTAAGTGAAACAGCTCAAGAACGTAAGTGCTGTGCTGGCTTTAATCCTCGCTTAATCTTCTGCCTTCCTGAGTGCATCTCTGCTAGTAATTGAAAGATCAGTTACACATTACAAAAGTACTGAAGAGTGTTTATCCGACCCAAATATTATAAATGTACTTCATTTTATGCTATGTTAATGCTAATGGAGTATTATAAGCAAGATTTATCAGAACAGTCTGAGTTGTGAGAAAGCACGTTTTGGGGGGGAGGGTTGGTTTTTTTGTTTGTTTTTTTTTTCCCACAAGTAGTAATCTACAGGACAAATACTGAAATTATCTCAGGTGTTTCCACTGTCTTTAGTGAGGGTTCTCAAAGTAGAAAATATCTTCAGGAATGAGCTGTTGATTAAGAATTGCCAATTCAGAGAGGCTCTTCATCACATTAAGTGCACAAAATAGACAGAACATTGCATGATCTTCTCGATCCTGTTTTAAGAAAGTATTTATTTATATGCACTATATAAATTATTATGAGCTTTTTCCCACAAGGCTTCAACCTCTCGTTTATGTTCAGATAGGAGAAGCATCCTAGTTCATCAAAATATTTTCTAAGGAGTATCTAGAGAAATGCAAAAGCAAAAATTACTCATGTAAAAATTTCTTCTGTTAAAAGTTTCATCATAATCACTGGAGTTAGGCCAGGAACACATGTATTCTCTTGAGCTTAAAGTTCTAAAAGTGAATTTGCCCACAATGCTTCAGAAGAAAATGAAATTACTTTTTTAATTGATATAAGAAAACTAAAACACATTGGAGCTGCCGTTTTAATATTTTGAAATTTATGTTTGCAAACTTTTTTTTTTCTTGAATGAGGTTTCGTATAAAACCTTTTTTGTCTGCCCTTGTTCTTTGAAGACATTGATTAGCAGACATGGACTGAAGAATAATTATTACATGGAAAGTTTTGTGGTTTTTTTTTTTCCCTTAGCACAAAGTACATGTTTTTTATGTAGTTCAAGTCTGAGGACAAAACCTGAATGTTAATATTTGCATGCACAAACTCTGATTGATATTGAATTTGATGAGGCTGTTTTTAGCACTAGCGGCTGCTGGATTCACAGTGTTCTGCAACTGCCTGTGAAAAAATCCTGAGACATCTACCATATAAGAGCTATCTAGGGCAAGCCTTGAAGTGCAAAAGCAGAGGAGGTTTTCCAGTAAAACAATGTATTTTAAAAGGTTGCTTTTTTCTTAATTCTGGTCTTGATAAAGGGCTCTAAATATTCCACCCAAAAGCAACCATACCCATTTTAGTTCAGAAGGTCCCCAGTGAAACTCAGGAACATCAAAAGGAACCTTAGAGGAAGTTTCTTACTTCTCTCCATTTAGAATGGCTTAGAATGACAGGAGGACAAAAGAGAATGAAAATGCTAGTTGTTGCAGATGTAGCTATATCAATTCTACCTTGTTTTGTTGGAAAGGAGACATTTTCAAAGAGGAGGTCTGATGATGAGACCAGCGTATAAGCTATTCTTGATAGGCAGACTATCTGAAGAAAGCTGAGGCTGCTGATACCTCAGTATATTATAAGCATACACAGAAGTGGAATTGAGTACATCACATATTGCATTTCATTGGGTGCTTTCATGTATAATTCCCATCACATCTGTATTTTCAATTTCCTATTCTCTGTGCAACTCACTGAGTGAACAGTAAATAAAATCTCAGTTGGCATTTCTGCACTGATCTCTTTCTTGGGACTGTATTTTGATATGAGTACCTCATCCATCTGCTTGCTCTCAAATTCCCTCTTGGGCTTAGAACACAGGTGCTATTGTAAGAGAATTTGTTGAATATTTGATAGAGTTTGCCTTATGTTTACAAGTAACGAAAGGTCACCACCCTTGTTTATTGAGATTTCAGCTATCCTGTGCTGACTGTGTGAAACTATTTATATAAAAGATATCAAGCAAACAGGTGAGCATAACCTTTAAGGTAAAAGCCAATAGTTTAGAAAGACATCATTTACTGCAATATAACTTTACTAATATAGAAACACATGCATTTATTGCTTTTGAAAGGAACAAGAACTGTACTGGAGTGACTGGTTTCTTGATGAGTGAGAGCATTCCCAGTGTGAACCTGATCTTCTAAGGTGTCTGAACAGGCTCTGTGTCACAAAACATTTCAGAATATCAATACACCTCATTTGCTTTCTCTCCCAAGGAAAAGATTCCTGTGTATTTTCAATATTGCAACTAGTTAACACGTTTAAGACAGACCAGCTGAGTAATATAGAGCAGGATTCCCTTTCCATCAGCCCCTTTATGTGTCTTGCTCAGTTTCGCTGAATTTATGAAGACCTTTTGAATCCGCGTCAAAGCAGTGCAGCATATTGAAGATCCAGACAAATAGAAAGCTCTGCTGAATATCATACTAATTGAATGAGGGTAGTATTACTTGATATTTAACTGAAATAGAACATTTTAGACTGCCTTTGGTTTAACCTCCAAAAGGCTTTAAATTGTTGAAGTAAAAATGTACAGCTACATCTTACCAAATGACAAATTGAAAATTAGACTTTTAGACAGCTATGGGTAACAGGGAGGGTCGCTTGCATTTTAGAAAACAAATCTTACAGACGGAATAGGTGTCTCTGTTAAAACAATCAGTGGGAATAGAGTTAAATGTCTAGTAACTGCACTTCTTTTGAATTTTTTAAAATCTGTCATGTGTTTCTTCCAGGATTTATTGCACTGTAATTTTACGGTCAGATCCTGCAACTTTTATTGAAAAGTAAAAGCTTCAAAAAAAGTCTCATTAAAATTATTTTGATTTCAAGAAAACTAAAGTTTTAACATGGTCTGACAGCTGGTGTTAAGATCTTCTAAAACTGGATCCATTTATCAGTACAGTAATGGAAACATTGGTTTCTTATTTGTGTATGTGGCAGTGTAATGTTAATTGCCCTGCACATGTGGAGAACGGTCATTCAAGCTTAGCCTTACTGCATCAAAGAAAAAAAAATCACAACTTCTTTTTTGTATGTCAGTCACAATCAAATGTGCCAGCTCTTTGAAATGAATGCTTTTAGTTAAAAGTCCTCTTTCACTATGGATCTTACTGCTGTGTTCTGCATGTTTTAAGCTCTGTCCATCTAGCAATGGGCCAGTCCTCCAGACCTTCATCATATCGAAGCTTGTAACACCTTTTCTTGAGCAAGTAGAGCTTAAGAGGCTTTACTGAGGAAATGAAATAGGGGTCAAAGGAGGGGTCAATCAGTTCGTAGATGGAATAGCCGAAGTTATGTATGGTAGCAACCCAACTACACTTTTTATCTCACAACATCTAACATCATCTTTGTTTTCATGAAAGCCTTTTAAAGATGTGAACGTTGTTTTTACTTTAGGTTTGATAGAAGAGATTTTATTAAACTTCAGGGGAAGAGTTTCTTTATTCTCAGCGATTTCTTTATTCTTAAGACAAAGGGGACCCCTGAAAGAGTCTTTCTTAAGATCTGTTTCAGATACAAAATGATGGCGATTTTCTTCAATGTTGCATCTGTCAACAACCTTCTCAAGAGTTTTACAGCTCCGGAGTTGTAGGACTTGCATTCTACCCTAAAGTTATTCAGCCAACTTGCAGAAGAAGCCAGCTGATAGGTATCTATGGGTGGTGGCATGGCACTTTTGTCACCACTTTTGATGAATGAAGGAATCTATGCCTACCTGAATCAGACGTAGGTCTTGAAAGAAGACTGAGATAGCTTCACATTGCATTCTTTCTATTACCTCAGTGACGATTACAAGGACATATATGAAGTACATAAAATACTTCCCCCAGCAGGGCAGATGCTTAACTGGAGGTATGATCAATACCCTGCTGGCAGGAGCCTGCCTGCTAAAAAACAGCTTCTCTCCAGTTTTTGGCAAGTGACCTAAGATCAGATGCCAGCAGAGTGAGGTAAATGCACCTGGGACTACTGGCTTTATCTGAGATGTAAACAAATGTGCTTGAAATCTGTGTGCTTCTTACAGCATGTGTTCTCTCTGAGGAACTGATCCCGATGTATCCATCCCAGTAAGAGCACTGAAAGAGATTATCTTCTCAACCACCACGTCAGTAAGGATACTTTTTATAGATATTTCTGAAACAAGCCAAGTGTGCCTGAATTAGCCGCAGATGCCAGGAGGACAGTCTAATTCAAGATGATATGCAGCCATATACACACATCTTGCAAGTGTCAGGTGTCTAGCCTGTGTTGTAATCCTGGTGCTTTTGCTGAACCCCACATTGTAGGTCCTGCAAATACTTCCCATAAACTTGCAGGGGCGCAATCAATCATCTGCTCCCTGTAGGTAGGGACTTATTAAGACAACTAATATGGCGTATCAAAGAAATTTTATACTTTTCACTCTGTATTACTGAAGAGTACATAGCAACCCAGAACATTTCTATTTAAATGTTAGCAACAACCTGTCATGTATTATTGGCAAAGTAATTTCATATAGAGCCAACAGAGTCTATGTTGGTAAGTGATAAAACTCATTTACCACAAAAGAAAATACTGAAGGCCTGAATTCTGTATTCCAAAGAGAGTCGGGTGTCATTGCCTAGGTATGTTCCATCTTGTCTTTTAATGATTTTTTTTCTTAGTGCCGTTGGCCAGGAAGGATATTCTTTAATCTAGGATATTCTTAGTCATCCACTGGGGTTTGACATCGGCACATTTCTTAAAGATAGCATGCTATATTAATCTAGGCTAACTGTAATTCTTTCTCATGGTGTAGCCTGGACCAGTGTCCCCTCTTTGTTACTGCTTTTCATTCTCTCAGCACTGCGGGGTTCAAAGTATGTAGCCACCTCCCCTCTTATGTCCTTCTAGAGGATGATGATGGTAGCATAAAGCCCATATTTACCCTTCTCATTCTTAAGCTTTTGTTTTCCCCATTGTTCTGCTTTCATTTTGTCATTGGTATTAGTCTACCAAAAATTAAAAGAATTTTAAAAGAAAAAATATCTACTTATTCTGAGGATAGATTAGGAAATTAAAAATTCAAGTTTTCTTAAACATTTCAGTTCAGTGAAGCTCTTCTACATCCCACCCGACCTGGTGATAGATGTTTTAGCCTGACAATGATAGTTCTGTTTATGCCCAGAAAAGTGCATACATTTTAAAAGAAAAGTCTGTCCAAGGGAAGCAATATAAGTTTCCAAAGATGCAAATTGTCCAAGATATTCTCAGTGAAAAAAGTGGTTATTTTTAAACAAAATTTATATCACTTTGCTTTGAGGGCTAATTAATGTATACTTTGTTAATTGCAGTCTTGACACAAAAATTTACTAATGGTCATGAGTTAATATTTGTAATCCACCAGTGTTATTTATGGTATAGTCAGAGCTGATTTTTGTAAACATGTGATTCATGAAGTTGCCGTCTTCTCCAAGCCTAGCACAGGCCAAAGAATTGACTATTATTTTTCCCTGTGCATTCGAAAAACAGGTTGGTTCAGACATCCTTTAATGAGTCATTTCCTGCATATCTATTTTCCACCCTCTGGGATGCTATCTGCTTCTGCACTTTTACTGTTTCTTTTGTCTGTCTGCAAGCCAAGCTATTCAAGGTACTTGTATGTTAAACTGTATGAGTAACATTAGCAGGCTAAGATAGAGGGATAGTGGTGTGCCGTACAATCATCCAAACATCAGGCTTTGATCTGCTGGGCACATTACTTCTATTTCATTCCTTATAACTCAATTTTTATAATAATGGAAACATTTCTTCAGATTTGGGAGCAAAATCTACAACTTTCCTACTAGCCATACCTATGAGACAAGCTTTAGTATCTGGCTAGTCGTGATCCTGGGTTTCATTGTTCATCTGAATCAGCATATGGACCATTCGCGTATTTCTAACTTTGTGCAGGTTAATTCCTAAGGAAATATCTAGGGAGAGGGGAGTTCAGAGATGTAGAACAGCTATTAAGAATACTGTGTTCCCGTTCTTTTACAAGCTTCATTCCTGAGTCATTGAATCCCACTGTGACACAACTTCTCATGTTCCGGATATTTTATTCCCATCAATTTTTGATAGTTACCTCAAAGTATTAGCTGACAGAAAATAGTGAATTATATCAACAAATGGAAAAAAAAAGTCAGTGCCATAAAGGGAAATTCCGTAAAGAAATATGATTCACAGATAATAACTTTCAAAAAGCGTGAGCAATGTAACAATTCTGATTTTTAACAGTAGGCTTACACATTAAAATTAATACATGTTAATTAATTTTAACATTTTCGTTTAATTTGTTTCCACGGGAATAAGAACTGACCTTTGAAGTGCTTGCTAAAGAGACCTGTACTTGAATATAATAACAGGCACATCCTGAGAATGCATTGCAATTTAAAACTGGAAATAGTTCATAGTTACAGGGCATTTAGAAAGATTCATTGAAGTGGTCTGCGTCACTGATACCACTGTACTATATAGAATCCACATAAAACTATTAAATAAATGGTAAAGTATTAAACAGAAATTGAAAGGGAAAAATAAGCTTCCATGAATTTGGTTTCATTTGCAAATAATTCAAATGTGCTTATATAGCGATAATGAAAATGTAGGGTCTCAATCATGAGTGTGTTACTTCTGTTATCTGCCCATAAATGCAACTCTGTTAATGTTCACTGTGGAGAAATGTTTTGGTAAATCTTGGTTATGACTGAGGTTGATTCACATTCAGATTCACTTAAGAAGGAAGGAAATAGTATGTATTATATATATATACATCAAGAGGACAAGTTTAAAAACTGTTTTTGATGCTATCATATATTTCTTTATTGCATTTCTAAAAGGTAACAAGACTTTCAAGAAAATAAGACTTGGGGAAAAAAAGCCCCACAAACTATTTGTTTTCTTCATTAATTGTGTGAGAGAGAAATTATAGAGCGTATCAGTTACGCTGCAGATGATACTTGATTCCCCAAAGTTGCATCACCAAAGACAAAATGCAAAAGTAGATGAAGAACAGTCAGAAAATAAAAAAAATTAAACTCAGCTTTAAAATGGAAGCAGAAGAGGATGTATAACCATTGAGTAAATATACATTGTTAGAGAGAAATATGTCAAATAGAAGTTATAGGAAAAGAATTAGAAGTGAAGCTGATAAAATACGTCTGCATTTTTGGTTGAATATAGTATCCAATTTATGACCACAGAATAATTTTCATTTTGAGGCTACATATACTATATGCAACGTCATAGAACCTAATCTATATTACTTTAGTATTATTTTCTTTACTTCAGGCTATATATTACTAGAGAGATATTGACAAATAAGAGGGGATTCACAGAACTGCAATAAAATTTGTCAAGAGGAAAGCTATAGCACTCATAATTACAGTGAAGGAGTTGGAAATACAGTTCAAAAGCCAGAAGGCAAATACAAAGGACTATCTTATATAAGAACTAATAATTGATTTTCAGGATCTTAATCATGAGTTTGGGGCATAACGTTGGCAATACTGTCATACGCAGGCTGAACTTGCTGTAATCTTTCAATTTCACAAGAGCATTACATATTCCCATCAATATAGAATTCTTTTTGCATTAAGTGAGAGTTAGAAATCACCAAGATAGAAAGAGATTTGGTTTTTAGACTAACTGTGGAATAAATGAAAAGTATTTATTAACCACTACTACTAATATACAATAGATCTACAAACTCAGGTTTGTTTGTCAGATTTTATTCCAAAACTGAAATTTAGTTCTGTAAGTAAAAAACAACATGGTGAGAACAGGAACTACATGAAACTTGCCCCAGATGCAAAATAAAATTGCAAGGAATCTTCTGTGTAGTCCAAAAAAGTTCAGATGCATTCATGTTATTTTTTTACTTTTTCTGATTCACAGTCTCAGTTCTAACTAGTAGCAAAAGTTCTAAAAAGTCCTGCTTGAGAGGCTGTTCTTAGCTTTTATGGCTGGCTGTACTGCAAGAAGCCAACCTGTACAGCTTTGAAAAGCTACATATCCTTGTGAGATTTCCACTCCAGAATTAGATTCCATAGACTCATTTATTTAGTTAAGTTTCAGGGAAGCACTGAACTTGCATACACATCCGAGACAATCCAAATGTCTAAAACTGGAAATTTGCTTATCTCAAATTCTTTCTTATAATACAACCTGCTGAACGCAGTGGAATATATTTTTCTGCCATAGTTACATTGTCCAGACACAACTGAGGATTCTTTGTTTATATTTATATGGCTGCAGGAAAAGACTGCACACAGATGCTCCTGCAATATTAAATGATAAGTTGTGCTTAAGTTAATAAACCTTTGTTGTTATTGTTGTTGTTGTCATTATTTTCTATTAGAGTGCACTCTACTTGATAGGTAACTAAAAACCAACTCTATGTTTTAATAGCAATTACAGTGACATGGCATCTTATATTCCTATAGTAGCTCATGGGAACTATGTAGAGGAAATATTTTTGCCTGGATGAGTACTAGTTAGCTATACGGAAGAGTATGAAATAATCAAATATTGTCCCAATTAAAGAGATTAAAAGGAAAATAAGGTCTGAAAAAATGCATCAACAGAGTAACAAGGCTAGAAGTGTGATTAAGCTTGAAAACAATTATGAAATTTATAGGTAGTCTATGGTAGTAGTGCACAGAAACTCTGCACGTCTTCAAATTTTATGACTGCACATTTGGTGCGCTTGCATTTGTTAGATGAAAGATATGACTTGCACTACAATGCACAGAAGCTGTATAATTTCACTGGGGATTTGGGAGTGTAGTAGGTTGGATTTGGGAAGAGCACTGTGGACTTTATCAATATTTTTTGCTCCATTAGAAAGCAAAACAAATTATAGCAAATTGAAAACACTATATGAGAGAAAGGTCCTTTAACATTTCTTTATTTCAGACCTAGCCCAGAGGCAGAAAAGGTGCTTAGATAAGATTTGATAAAAAGTATGTCCAAAACATGTAATGTGTATTCGGCATGTTTTGCTTAGGACATGCAGACTTTTTTTTTAAAACATAGTCAGAAGTAGCTGTGAGACAAAAGAAATAGATTTTGAAGGCATTATGAAAATGATACGCTACTGGTTTCCTGTCTTCTTGTGTTGGTTTTTTTTTCTTCTTTACAATTGACAGGTGATTTTGTTAATCCTATGAGCAATTTTTCATTCTCAGCAGGTATGTCATTATGGATCTGTCTTCATTTTAACTTGAATTACCGAATAAAACCACAGATCTCCCAGTAGATTATCACTATGCTATTTTTTGCAAATCAATAGGCCCTTTCCAAGTCTTTCATAGCATCATTGTGCTTAAATGGAAGTAGTGGCTACTTGGTAAGGAGACCAGACAGGAGATGACACCATTCTAAATAAGGCAGGATTCACCCTTTCATAATGCAATTATTTTTATACCCTACACCAGTAACATTTCAACATTGATTAGCTAATACTTGAACTAAGGACAGATTTTGTTGTGGTGTAGATATAGACCTGTAAAAGTGTGTCTTTTTGTACTTGTTAATGTATAGTGATTTTAAAATCAAATACATTCACCTAGTACATTAAAAACATAGTTTATTTCTTAGTAGAGTGACTTAAACTATTCTCTGAGGACATATAGGCTTGTTTGCTTCTATGTCCTTGTCAGTACTAGGAGTTCAGCAGGCCAATTTTTTTATTTTTTTATTACATTACAATTGTATTGTCTTTTCTGTGAGTAATTACGGTTGCTAGAACTAGGGGCTCTATATAAGTAGTTTACATTGTTCCTTCTAATGGGCTATATTGTGCCTGTATCAAAATAGTATTTTACCTGTTGTCATGCTTCTTACTCACCTACCTTTATTAGGTTCCCCTGATTTTTTTTTTTTTTCCTAGTCATTATCAGTTTCATATTGTCTGTAGTTCTGAAGCAGCTCACTAGAATTAGCACCAGCATACCCTCACTCCTGATGCCACTGGCATTTTAAGCACCATGTGAGACAGATATAATCTGGACAGGTTTAGACAACAGAAGGGCTGAATGCTGGCAGTCACTTAATGAATGTGGGATGCCAGCTATTTCCAGATCATAGGGTTGGGTGTGTGCCCAGCCACATCCCAACAGGATGTTTGGATGAGACCTGCATGTACATCATCCTCAGCCCTCCTACCCTGTCTTCTGTTGACAAAAAGTGTGGCGAATAGGCTAGAAAGAAGTAATGGTCTTCTCCAAGTCCAGTCCCCTGATCTGCTCTGCCGCTGTAAAACCTGGGGCTTCCGAGTGTCCACGATGCCCACATTCATGAAGTGTCTTTAGTGTTTTCTAAGGACCGGTGGTTGCACTGTGCCTACTAGGAAAGCAACGGCAAAGTAGTTAACAAGGACCAACAATATCTTGGGGAAAAACCACTCACTGTGAATGCAGTCTGGATATGCATATCTTCCCAGCATACTTTAAAAAGAGTTTTAGTTCATAATCAGACACTTTGGTAAAGTTGCCTCTGTGAAATACATGCATATGGATTGTGCATCTCTCGAGAAAAAACTTCTTTCTGCATATACAGTATAATTGCCTGCATGAAACAGGTGGGTAGAAATTTGTACTGCAGAACTAGAAGGCACAACACAAAATACAAGGGTTTAGGAAATGGCAAGTTCTAAGACATTTCATATTTCCTAGTGCCAAGTTATTTTGAGGTCCTTGATGTAATTACAGTGGTGGGAGACCTGTCCCAGTTGTGGTGTCACTCCTGCCTGCCTGTCTTATCACAGCTCTAGTCAAAATCTCCTTTCGGTGCTGTCAAACCAGTACGTCCTCTCACACTCCACTCCATGACCTCTGCTTCAGGGCTATTTTGCCACCTTCTCTTCGCTGGATAGGATGTTTTCAATAGTCCTTTAGGACAGGCAGTGTAGTACTTTTAAGTTGGTGTAAATTACTTGGATGAAGGTAAGGTTTGACTCCTTATTTGCCTGAATATTGTATCCCTAAATTAAGCCTTTAGTTCCTAAAAAATCAGTAACTTTTCTGTAAATTCTAAATGCCCAAATTTCAAGCACAGCTTTCTACTAGAGTTTACTAACTGGGAATTAGCTTATGAACTCATATATATGAGTTAGCATATACTCATAGCAATGCAGTTACCTGAGATGCTGATGTTTCATTTAGGCTCATGAATCGATAGATATTTTTAAAAGCTGGCCACTTCTGTTCATGTGTCTGTATATGTCTTTCAGGAAAAGGAGTTAATACAACGAACTGTTCTCCTACTAGAAAAAAATGACTCTTAACAGGACATCTGAACATGTGCTTTAGCTATACTTATCTGTGTAGTTTTTACTTGTCCAAATGTTATTTAGGCCTATTCTTACCTAACACACATAAGACAGAAGATATGTAAACAGCGGTGATCAGAGATATTGGTTAACACAGCCTGTAGTTTATCTGACATTATATGGATTTTTCTGTCAAGTCTGAAAATATCCTACCCTACTTACTTGCGGTTTCTAGATGTTGTTCCTAATGGAAACTGAACCTGTAAACCAGAGGTATCAGAAAGGTAGGAAATCTGACTATATATGCCATCAGAAAATCCCCTCCCAGGTTTTCCAGTGCTTTATCAACGCGTTTGAAACTGCAACAAACTGTGAAACTGATAATCGGGAATGATTGGTTTATATTAATGTATTAGTTTTAAAACCTTTACTGGAACACAAAGGATCAGAATAGAGCTCATCATAATCTAGAGAGCTGTATAAGTTCTCCATTTCCTGCCCTGAAGTGTGAAATTCAGAATGTACTTTGGCTTCAGTACAGCTGATAAAATTGCATATGACAGTGACTGCAGAACATTTCATACAGGGGATGATTAATTGCTTTTCTTTTCTTAATATCAACATGAAATTCTTTCCATGAAGTGTTATTTTGCACAAAGCATGCCATATGATGTTGATGAAGATTCAAATTAGGTAAGACATTGAATTTTGGCTGCTTTCTGACTGTTCTTTTAAAAAAAGAGCTTAGAGCGTTAAAACACTTCAGCTCTTTTAAACAGAGTTTTAGTCTTAAGTGTTGGAGGTATCTTTTCATATGTGAAATTCACTGAGAGAACAACTTCATTATTTGAATTTCTAAGTTGTGAATCTTGTTGCAATCACTTCATATGATTGTATCTTTTTATAATTGCTTGCAGAGAAAGGTAAAGTCTAAGCTGAAAGGTAAGAAGTGGGAAAGTGAGATAAGTAACAAAGAGTAAAGGTAGATGAAAGAAAGCTCCAAAATAGGAGTTGGAAAAGCTGCACTCAGTGTCCTGGTCTGTTACGTATTTTCTGTTTGACCTTTGGAAGGTCAGTTAATGGGTCTATATGTCCATTTTTCATATGTCTTCAGCATAATTATATTTAAAATATTGAAATGCTTTAAAGTATGGTGAGTCATCCTTTTAAATGCCTTCTATTGTTAGAAATAGCAATTACTAAAGAGGCCTTAATATATTATTGACAAGTGCAGGACAACAGAGAGTAGACTGCAACTTTTTGTAATTCAAAATACCACTAATATATCTTTTATTTGTCGTTGTCATCATTCATCCTCTATGTGGCATGTATCATGTTTTCTTTTGAAGTAAGCACTATGAAATTGCTGCAAAGCAATAATTCTAGACTGCTAGGTAATATATTATGTGCTGTGAGTATTAACTGTGGCAAAGTGATGAGAACAGTAAACAATTTTTAGGTACCCCCTGAAGGAACTATTCATCTTTTCCATGACATAAAGTAGAATTTCAGCCCGTAGGTTAAAAATAAGAAGTGCCTGACCCTGAATTATGAGCTATCAGTTTTCAACTCCCCCACCTCTTCAACCTAATACCATTTTCTGTGATTTCAGTATTTGACTTCCCTGAGCTTTTTTGCCTCTTGCTACTGTAGATGAGCTCTATGTAATGTACCAGTGCTCTAATACTTTGCCAGTGATTGTTAAGGGAGAGATATAATCAGTGCATATGCACCACCTCAAGAGACCATGCAACTTCTGCTTAATGATAAAATGTCTTTACTGGTACAAATTCCTCAATTATTCCTAATCCCAAATGTTCTGCAAGTTTGGTGGCACTTCAGTGCTTATTTGTTTATGGCAGCATCTGTCCCCTTGACAAGGTGAATGCTAAAATCATTTACAGTTTGTGTGACAATGGTGAACATTAGCCTTTTCCTGAGGGTATTTTCTGGCCAGCACCAGATATTCAATGTGTTTAGGTGCTGTAAGAGTGGAGGAGGAAGATTTAAAAGACTCCTCTTTAAACTGCTTGGATGCCTAAGACACTACTGGTGCCTGTTTTTTAATGCAAAAACGTCCTTGGATACCTAGAGCTGTGCTCCCTTTGTCTAGGGCTTCAAGAATTTCCGATTTTCCTGATTCTTTAAATGCGCAGAGCATTTCTAACTTAGGATAAACACTTATCAATGGTTTCAAGGCTCTCTTCAGCCTGAGTGGATTCGAATACTTTGCTTCCACATCTTGTGAGTGTCTTAATTGCTGAGCTATGAGCTACTCTGGGCAAAGGCACCCACTGTCTGGGCCTCTGCCCAGCCAGAAAAGTAAAAGCTGGCATTAAAGTATGGGAAGCGGGTTAAAAATGAGCTTTAAAACAGGAATTCAGGTGTGGAGTCTTAGAAGTGTGACATGGAATGGCTGTCCCATTTCATGCAGGAGGCAGAACTCCCACCATACCTTCTTTTCCTTTTCCTGCTTGTGATTTAGACTTTCTGTGCTCAGCACGTTGACCCTTGGGAATCACAGTCTAGGAACCCAGCTTTCTTCTGTGCCTTTAGGAGGAACTTTAGGTGAGTGAGCTAGTACTGTGAATTCTGCTGGGAGAGCCCTATGCATTTAAGTCATGTTTATGAATGCCTGCGTATACATTTAAAAAAAAAAAAAAATCCTATGGTTTTGGAATGGAGTTGCTAAGTGAAATTATTTGTCCCACTTTTTGCTATTACTTTATTATGAATAAGATTTTCTGACGAAGCACTGAGATATCCAGAATTTGGTCTTTTATTAGTTTTTGGTTACACAGCAGCAAAAGAATCATTGTGATATACCCAACTGAGCAGTATGTCTAACTGTGGAAATATTCACATAGGACAATATCGCACAGCATCGGAATGGTCAGGTTTAAGACTCTTTGACTCTGTCTAGTGCTAATTCTCTTGGGGAAAATAGCCGTTGACTTTAGCAAATATTTTATCAGGAGACTGTGCTGAGGTAGCAGATAACACTTTTAATGGCAGGAATTTGAAAACACAGCATGTGTAGGGAGCGAACCCAACCTTCGCAGAGGAGACTGTGTTTGTTTCAGGAAAAGAGGAAGGTTGTATTCCCGTTCTTCTAATTCCTCAGCGGGTGATACTTTTTCTCCTTCTTCCCTTTCACTTCAGTGCAGAACAGCGTGACGTTTATGACACAAAGGGCTATGAGTTTATCAGAAACACATACTGTGTACATGAACAAATACTGGGCATAAAACCCGGGACGCGTGCTGTTTAAACATGCAGCACACCTGCTAAACTTGTTGTGGTTGTTTGGATGAGGAACTTTAGCAGTGCAAATGACTTTGTTGTAGCTGTTAAAGTATTCGTAGCCACTTCAGCAAGGAGAGCCAGATATAAACAGGCTTTGAAGGCTTGTTGAAAAACATCACTGTAGCTTTTCTTGCCAGTAATCATAGAATCATAGGGGTTTTTTAATCATAAGGTGAAAGAGTTGTTATCTTGCTGTTTTCTATCATGCAAAATGCTTGTGTGGTGACGACTTCTTTTGCTAAGGCGGTTCTATATGTGATGATAAAACCGTCTGACTAATTATCCAAATGTGACATTAAGGACACAGAACAAAACGTACAACCGTGTACTGGATTTTACTTTTTTATTAGCAGTTTGTTAGGGGAAGAGGGAACATCCAAGCACAAGGATAACAAAAGTGTCCCCCAAAACCAGCCTTACACATTGTTGCCCAAAGCTACATTTGCTATGCAAAGCAGAATTCATTTGTATGAGCAAGTTCCTACGTGTTTTTTGAACTGTATGGTTTTTTAACTCTTAAAATGCCTTTCCTCTTTCATTGGTGTCCTTGCAGTCTCATATTTCTGAAAGTGAAAGTTTGAGTATAGGCCTTGAAATGAAAACCAGCTAAAGTCGGAGGAGCCTTCATTAATAAATGTTTGTTTAACTGTACTGTCCTTGTCAGAATGGGGTGTTGGCATTTATCTAGTATGTCTTTGCTTCAGGTAGTTGGCAACCCACCTGGCAGCTAAAGAAAAATAGTAAAGAAAAAATGTGTTAAGTCAGACATCACAATGAAGGTTCAAAATTGAATTGCAGACATATACTACGGTGGTATTTTTCATTCCATGAGATTGCTGGCTTCCAATGTTATGGAGGAATGCCTGATTAAATGGAAGGCTGCAAGTTAATTCCCAACATGCTCCTTGGCAGCTCTTTCATTTCACTTATAGGTAGGAGCAGGTGGTGTCATTTAGAATTAAATACTTCATGTCTAGGTTGGCAGGGAAACAGCATTTAGTGATGAAATGTCCCTGAAACGAATCTTATTAATTGTTCACCAATTTGTGGTAATTTTATTTATATTTGCATACTGTAATGCAAGTACAATGGAACATCATATATTTAAATTGCGCTTAACACCGAGTTTAACTAAAAGCAATAAAGGACCAGAATACTTTCAGAACAAAAGGTCTTACAGCAATACTGTGTCTTTTTTCACTGAAGTAAGAAAGGAGTATCTTCTGTTTCTTTAAGCTGAGATTTAAAGGAGACATCTTCACAGCTTGCTGATTTGTAGTATTATTTTACAACCAATTTGCTTTTGTTGTACTGTTAACCTATGTGAAATGTGAAGAAGTATATACCTTACTCACATACTGTGTAGCTATTTTTCATAATGTTGCATGAATGGTAATTATGCTACATTTATATGCTAAAAGTTGAATTCAGTATTGCATTGTGGGTATCTAATGGTTACCGAATGGTATTGTGGCAACCACGACCCCCCCCCCCCCCCTTTTTTTAAAAAACTATCTTTCAAACAATGAATCACACTTTTACTCTAAATATACTCAAAAGAGGCTCACCTGCGCCTTAGTGGTGGAGGTCCACATTGCAGTTGTATTTGAGGACCCCCAGGAGGGACACAGTATGCTCTCTGCTTTGTACCCCATCAGCTCCATCGGTTAATATTGAGGGGAAAAAGACCCATACCAATGTTATATCTCTATCATCTATGGGTCTAATAAACTTGTGGAATGTGTGGATTCCATTGCCTACAAAATGAAGGGTGCAGGATTGGAAAAAAATCTGATACTGACTCCGAGATGGCACTCAGCATCCAAAAAAGGAAGAAATTTTAGTTCCAGGTTGGACTCCTAATTGTTTTTGTGCTCTCTATAGATTTGCTTGAAATAAACTTGAGACCTATTTAAGAAAACAAATAGTATCAACAGCAGGTAGAAGGTAGTTTGGCTCAAAAGCCATAGTGAGAGTCAAGTTATATGCTCTCCTCCGCTTACCTTGTTCTAGACGTTCAGGTAGTGCTGCAACGTTTCCATTTGGAGTAGTTTAGATCATGCTTACTACTTCAACCACTTCCCTTTGACATTTCTTCTAACTAGATTTTTTTTCCTCTGTTGCTGTCTCAGTCTGATTGACCTCATAAAGCTTCATTTTGTTACTCAGAGAAAATTTCTGTGTTCTGTAAATGCAGTTAGTTTAAAGAGCACCTTGGTACTCTTATTTCCTAAACAGGTATGTTGCGTAATGAGACTCAGATTAGTCTGAGCAACTCAGAGACTCTGGACAGGACAACTGCAGCTTGGAAGAGTTTCTCCCTTACATTTTCTTTTGTCGAGTAATTAACTAAGTATTAAAATGCTCAGGAAATATGTATCAGTCACTTTTTCATCTCCAGCTACCTGTTAGTTAGAAGACATTCTATGTGCATGAGACATGCTCTTTCACTGTTACTTTCTTTCCACTGCTTTAAATTTCATGTCACAAAGACTTCTACAAGAGAATAAAGCTGACCTTAATATAGTAGCACTTTAAAACCATTGCATGATTTTAATACTGACAGACACAATGATTGTAATAATTAATCTTATCATAATGACTTTCCTGTTATTATTATTGTCATCCATTTTTTCATTATCAGTCAATATTAAGATCTAATTTAACTTACAAGATACATACCAGGCAATTAATGTTGAACTGAAAACAACCCGACAGTTTCATTAGAACTCATCAGCTTTATAGTTAAATACACTAAACAACCTAACAAAGTTTAAGAAAAAATTGATTACATGCTTTATTTATTTAATAGTTTCTTTCAGAAGATTTATATTGATACATAATAGTAATGATGTAATAAATTTTGACAAGTAAAGTTAATATATGCATATAGGACATTAGGTCTTATATTTGTACATAAACTTTAGGCTGCATTCCGGGAAGTAACTGAGTTTTGGTATTTCTGGTTTTGAAAACCCAACTGAAGAATATAAAGGAATTGTAGCTCAATGGCTGGATGTTTAGTTGTTTACTTGAATAAAGTTCCCTTTAGGGTATATTGTTGAGCAGTTTGGAACTGAAGCACCTAAAATCATTGTCGTGTTTATGAATGTAGGCTGACTCCTACTGTCTTTTCATTGATACTCAAGCTATATACTTTGAAAATGATTTGACACATTTCTTTTCAAGTAAAAAACCTGTGAAATAATTTGATTCAAAGTCATCTATGATCTCTTTTTGAAACCTTTTCAAATCCAACCCTTTCACTGTCATAAAGAATTTTCCATTATCATGCCCCAATTTTTTCCCTTATACATGCCATCCTTTTTGCACTACATCCAAAAAAGACAGTGATGCCAAAGCTTTCCAGAATGTTGCTCAGAGCTACCTCCTCCATTCTCTTAACTCTGAGTGAGAAAAAGCCAGCCTTAGGTGGAAGGGATGGCAGAGAGATTCCTTCTCTCGACACATAGTACACTGAAAGAAAGATGGAATAGTGGCTCACACAGTCTGGCCTGAATGGAAGCATGAAGTAAGCACAATTAAGAACCGGAACAGTCTGTGAGTGGAAGGGGAGGAACAGCTAGACTAGAATAAAGAGCATGATAAAGAATTTAAAAGAAAAATAATAGAAAAGCTAAATAACCATATTCAGTAGCTATGAAAAGTAGCTAAGAAAAAATGGTGGTCAAAGGTGTATAAAATAAAAGGTACTTGGTGAACTATTTTGTGTCACAATTTAAATTAGTAAATTTATGAAAAATTGCTATAGAGTTGTGCAATTTACTTTTGTTCTATTCAAATTGTGGGATTCCGAGATATTACTCTGTTCTACAGGATACAAGAACGCGTATGCACGTGCTTGCTTCTAACTCACCAGTCTGAATCTAACATGCTTCCCACGCAACAGGCTTTGAATGTCCAGATCCCCTTTATTCTGTTCTCCAAAAAGATTGTCTTCCTAAGCTCTGTGCTAGCCGTAGTCATACTTCACATATCCATTCGCTTGCTGGGTCTTACTCCTTAATTCCTTACTGTTTCCTGTTTAAAAATTCATATGCTATTAACTCTTATCTCCTCATCCTGCTAGCTGTGTGCTATTTAAACTGAATCCCTCTCTTATAAATTAATTTTTCCAGCTTCACTAAGAATTTTGTTGATCTCTCTGATCTTCTTCTGTTTTGTTTATTTGAGACACAAAGAAGCAGAGGTCAGATGAAAGGAAGGTGGAATATAGAAACAGAACAATTTTAGGAAAAATATGCCAGGAGGAGAAAAAGAAGCAAAGAAGGAAAAAGGTGGAACAACTGAAAGCAGCATTTGAATTAAATATAAAAGAATTATTCTTATGGAAACTGGATTATAAGTGCGTAGTGACCAGTTTTTACCTACCCCACAGAGAGGTGTGTTTCCTGGCAGCTTTGCCTCCACCATTCATTGTTGTGAGATTGCAATTAGACAGCTACGAACTCCCTGTTATTACTTGTCATTAATGTGAAAATGAGCCTCCAAGGATACTGGTGACACACACCTCTCTGCCCATATACCAAGTTTAATGAACTTCTGAGTGGCGTAAGGAGTGTTTTTACTCCCCCTTGCTCCCATGATTTGATTGTGTAACACATACCACAGTATAGCTCTTGAAGTAAAACCCACTGTCCTAAGTCTTCTCCTTTTTACTTTATTTTAAGCATACGTTCTTAAGAAAAAAAAAAAAGGTCTTATATACAGGCAAATCCATTTTGAACCTTAATTGCCAATATAGCAAATCAATCTCTGCTCTAACAACCACATTTTTCACTTTTCCTTTAAAAGGGCCAGAGTTTTCATTAAGTAAATATGTATAAGCAGGATGTTTGCAGAAAGTTCCCTTTGAAAGAGCAGTATTACATATAAACTACCTTTAATGCACATACCCTTACTGAATTTTTTGCACTTCTTTTCATTATTTTCAAACATGTCTCAAAGGTAAAAATCAATATGAATTTGTTCAGAATTTGTAGTCTGATCTAGTGAGTAAGCTTTTATATTTTTTGAAAGACCTAGTAAGGAATGTATTTTACATTTACAATTTAATAATACTTAAACATTGTAGAAATATATATGAGAGTAAGCAAAGAATTTTCACCCACGTTGATAATCCAAAAGAATATAGAAGTTCTATGCTCTTAGAAAAAGGAATGGGTGATTTTTTTTCTTCAACTGTCAAGTTAGTAAATATATTCCTTGAATGGCTTAGGAATATAAAATGAAATACATTTCTGTGGAAAAAAAAAAGAGCCTTTCTGTTTTATTCTTACTAATGTTACAGATGATACATTTACATAAAATTGTCTGCAGTTGTCCATAAAGAGATGCAAAGCTGCAAACAATAACTAAAAGATTGTATTTAGAATCTGTGTTTTCAAAAACATTGTTGCACAAATAGTATTATATGTAAACTGATAAAATTTTGGACACCATCATCATGTGTGGCTACTGTAGGCATGCTGGCCTGAATGTACTTCTTTTTCTTTAGACCTGAATAATTAAAAATATAAACTAGTTTAGGAAAAAAAAAAAAGAAAATTTAAGCTCCTAGGTTAGGTTTCATCTTATCTAAAAATTAGACATGTATGTCTGAGTCAGTGACTCAAGGCTGTACAATCAGAGAGGAAGAGGCATCCCACATGAAAATTCATATTGGAAGTAAGATGACATATTTCAGGATAAAATAACTTTTGGTTGGGCTGAGTAACTAAAAAGGAAGCCAGGAATACGTGTCTCAGTCCTTTAAGTCCAACTTTTAAACACTAAAAGGTAGGTTGGTTGAATAGAATCATTAACCATAATTCTAAGCTTCCTACTCAGTCTGATAAAGTCCTCAGATTTGCTAACAGTTTTACCAAATTCCCAATGGTAGGCTACCAGATCTTGCATAGAAATGTTGTGCTTTTTATTCCCAATACTTCTGAATTACCTACAATTTTATCCTCGGTTTCACTGAAACATGCTATATTAATCTATTTTTATTTATTTTAGCATCAAATGAAGTAAAAAATAAACTTGATTAAAAAAACAAGTCAGTGTACCTTGCTACTTCCATTAACCCTAGTCCCATCAGCCTAACTTTGATCCCAGTCAAAATAATGGAATAGCTGTTCAAAGCTTGATAAATAAAGACTTAAACTAGTCTGCCTGGAATAATGCCAATCAGCTGGGGATTATAGAAAACATAATGGATTTTATGGAATCCAATATTTTTAATGAATTTGCAGATAGGACTGTATGAATAACTGACTTTTAGTTCAGCTGATGAACTGAAAAATTATGTAGGAAAAGGGAATCTAATTTTTTTTTTTAATTCTTTTTATTATACTAAAAATACTGAAACGTACTTTAAGACAATATGAATGATTTAATTTGATAGGAAACTAAACTTTTGATTTGGAACATACAAAGCCCCCAAGCATGTATTTTAATGAAGTGTTGCACTGCTGCAGGTTAGCTCCCTGTGTTCAGAATGCCTTCTCTCATCCTGTGCTCCCAAACAACTTTTTCTAGGCTGAGGTCAGTGAGGTTTTCTGTTGCCCTCCAGCAGCGTGGGTCTTGGTTCTTATCCATTCTGATTGATCAACGAAAAAATCTCAGCCCACTGTGCTGAAAGTGATTCTTCAGGAAAAAAGAAGAACAAACCCCCCAAACTACTGAAACATTTTAGTTACAGAAGATGTTAAAATTGGAGCTGAGTATACTCTAAAATGATACAAATGCACAATCAGAAACTTTCCGAACCAGTTCCTGCTGCACCAAGATTACCATGGCAAGTTCTCCCAGGGCTGGGGGAAGATTGGTGGTTGGTTAGGTCTTACCTTACAAAGAAGTCAGGAGACGACTAGGTGTACTTCCAGACCTGAAATGAAACTGGGATGCATCTTGGGGTCCAGTAACAGACATAGCCTAAATCATCTTACTTAAAAATTAATTGGTTGTTTCAAGACAGCGTTGATTTCACTTGATGGAAATCAAGCTCATTCTACATAGGCAGATGTATATAGAGATGTATACCTATTTATCTGAAGTTGAGAGAATTTGGTTTTACTGAATATTTTATTAGTTTTTTATTGATGTGAAAGGTTGATCGAGTTGGATACAGCTGGATTTTTCAAATGATTATGCAAACTGGAAAACTTTGGCCAGCTATCTAGCATAAAATAGTAAGAACTGCCAATTTTTAGACAAGACTGGGTAGTAAGCTTTCTCTCCCTTTTTTAATCCTTCACTTGGAATTTTGAGTATCACTGTTGCATAAGCAGCGGAGTATTATGATAGCACAAGATTGTTTTGGAAAACATTATTAACTTAATTCACCTGTTAAATATTTTATCACTGTTGTTTTCAATTACAAAAAACCCCCTAATTATCCTCAATGACATTAACATTCATTGGAGTATTTGCATATGCAGTAACAAGTGGCACTACTTTGAGGGACATATTGCACTTGAAGGGATGTATTCACTCAGTAATGAATTTACATAAATGCAGGTGCCCTCCCATGAAGTATTAGGGAAATCAGAAAAGATAACACTGGTTCTCATCCATGTGTATGTATATATGTATGTCTATGATAACAAGGTCTTTAGATTTGTATGATATAGGAGCACACATGCCTTTGAAAGTCAAGGCAATATGCACCCGTTAATATATTATTACTAGAATTATGAAAAATAAACAAGACTTTTGGAGGCTTAGGAGGCAAATGTTTTGATCTGCCATCTTGGTGTCATGGTTGAAGACCAAATGAAAATTTGGAGGCTAAATGGATTTGGATACCACAGCACTTTAATCACAGATAAACGGCACAACTTCCCTGTGCCGTGAGGGAGGCAGTGCGGTGAGGCGGAGAAGTTGGCCAGGTTCGCGTAGCGGTTTTGTACGCGACTTCCCCGTTCCACAGGAGAGATGCTGCAGTCCTGCAGAGCAGCCGGGGGGGTGAGTAGTGCCAGTCAGGCCGTGCACAGTCCTGGCACAGGGTCCCCTGGGCTCTTCTTTGTTCCCTGGCGGTCCCAGATGCTGGTGCAAGGTCATGAGATTTCCCTCCCCGGAGTCTTTTGAGAAACTCTTGTCTAACCTCAACGTACGTTCCCCAACTAAGCGTTCTTCGTTACAGGATTGAGTAGAGAATAACTTGTTGTTGATTTTTCTGTTCAAATTGTGCTGTTGTTTTCTGATTTGCTGTCACTGCTGGTGGTGTTCACAGCCTGGGCATTTCTTTAGTGCTTTGGTGCTTCTTGGTGGTCGACAGATTGTTGGCATAGGTTGGCTATCTACTTACTTGAGCACACAAAAACCGGTCATGGTGCAGGCTGTTGTTTGGGACAGGTGATTGGTCATATTTTGTCTGCTTCTACTTACACAAAATGTTTCCTAAATCTTTCTGCTTTTATTGAAACTAAAAGCTGGCTAAAGTTTACGGGACTATGCTAACAGCTACGCTAACCAGGCCTAACTCGTGTTAACTGCTGCACTCAGACGTGCTGGAAAAGTATGCGTCCAATGCTTCTGCTAGGAAGTGAGGCCACGTCATAAAGAGTTTGATCCCCTATATTGCAGCTACCTACACAAACATATTCATTACAGTTTCTTCTTCATCCATAGCTGGTCTCAGAGGTCCACAGTCAGTACAGCTACCGATCAGTACACATCCTCCAAAGGATTCTCCTCCTTTGAAGTATCTAAGAGACCCTCACAGACAGTTGAACCTAAACAGACATCAAGAATGACTTAGCATGGCAATTTCTATGTTCCTGTGTTTACAGATGCAGATTACATTTTGTTTCTTCTCTTTGCTAATTAGCTGTGGCCAGACGCTTTCTCTGCACTTACACATATCACCTTTGAAAATGAATACAGCTAATAAGGATTCCCACTTTCCTGATAGTAAAAAGCTCTTATTTTCTCAACACTGCTTTTCTCTTCATTATTGGTCTCTTTTTCTTCTTTGTCTCTTTTTGTCAATCTGGATGCATTACCTATTTCTTGTGTGGCTGAAGATGGTGACAGTACAGTGAGACTTGTTAGTGATGTGATCCTCTGCACTTAGGAGTCTGCATAGCTTTTGCTTCAAAAGGAAAGCATAAAGTTTTACTTAAAAAGTGTATCACCGAGCTTTGAAAACTTCAATTCTATCAAGCTTTTTATTGAAAAACACAGCAAAAAAAGTAAGGAAGCGATGCCAGAGTCTTTTTACAGTTCATTGTTCAGTCCAGATGGATGTTTGAATTTGAAGACAGACAGTGAGTTTCCTTAAGCGTGGGCAGCTTTGATAATAATGTAAAGATAGGAAGTAGTTGTTATAAAGAGAATGAGAAATGAAGAGGAAAACTAAAATGAAGCTTCCTTACAAGTAAACCTGAATTTAAACTGCTGTCAATTCAGACCTCAAAAGCCAATCAGAGAAACAACAGGTTTGATTTCTTCCTGATCAGTGATGTGGTGACCTTTCCATATTTGTACTGCTCATTCCCAAATTTGAGAAGCCAAAGGGTCTTCACGTAGATTTCGAAAGGTTTATGAACAGTGTCGATTATGGTAGAATTAGTGACTATGTCTGCTTTAGAAAGTAGTGTGGACCAACAGGTGCTGATCTAAACAGTGATGCAGAAAGCCCTAAATGGCCTTTTACTCACATGATACACACTGCAGTGTTTTTTACCTTGGAATTATCTCTAGTCTGATCCCACAGACCATTTGCACCTGGAGAACTCTAGATACATCTTGCAGTTTAGTTTCATCTGAAAGTAATTGTATGGCCCCTTCTTGGGTTTATTTATTTGCACATCTTTAAATGGGTGCAAAGCACCCTGCAAGCACAATGTATACAAATATATGTATGTATGCATGCACATACATATATGTGTCTGCATGCATGGTCACAGTGTATAAAACAAAGTAAAAGAAAAGCCACCTATGCAAATGGATAAACCACTGCAAATAGAAACACTAGAGAACTAGCTGGTGAAGAGTGAGTTGAATTTGTAACTTTGTTTTTAAGAAGAATGATGTTAACTTGGAATTTTTCAGAAAAATACTAGGCGTGATTTGGGTTTCCTTTGTAGTGGGAGATGGAGGAATTACTGTCTAATCACAAAATATTAGCGTGTGACCTCATTAAACAGTATGAATGTGGTAGATTTTCATATACAATAAATTTTTATTTACAGATTTTTGATAGAAGGGAGGGTTTAACAAACATGGCTTATTGAGATCAAGTGATTGGAAGCTGAATTTGGGCAAATTAAAAGAAAAAAATAAAGAAAATTAATAATGATGAAGGGCAGTAACCTCCAGGACTGCTTGCCTGATAGTACTGGATTCTTATCACTTGCAGTCTTAAAATCAGTATGTCTCTTAGTAAGGAATTTTTCTATACCTCATTAAGTTAAGCTTTGGTAAGTGGTTACTGTAGAAGGTCATAGCAGATGATCATAATGATCTTTAAAATCTGTGAATCTATTGAAGAGTATTAAATACGTACACTTTCAGTCATTAAGTTCATGTAGTTTCTGTAAGTTCCATGGAAGCTAGAAGGGGCCATTGGTTCATTTAGTCTGATCTCTGAATAGTAAGTCCATAGAATTGTGCCCAAGGATCTTTTTGCTTTCAGACAGGTTATTTCCTAGATCAGAAATGCTTTTTAGAGAGAAGAAAGGTTATTTCATTATATGGAAAATGAGACATGTACACAACACAGGCTGTGGTATCATTTCTACTGTTTGTTAAGCCCAAAGCATTCCTCATTCTAAGATTACAACTGATAATATACCTATAATTGTACCAGAAATTGAATTAAAAGACTATATATTTTTTGGTAACAAGAGATTTTAAATCAGTGCAATGATGCCCTTCAACCTTTGACACATGGAGTTTAGGATGATATGAAAATGCCTAAAAGGATCATTCACTGAGGGAGCTCAGAATAAGCCAAGATGGAAATCTAGTTATGCACAGTACAGGAAGCTCTCGCTGTCTGTTACTTTCACTATTTGTCTCAATAAGCTTAAAAGCTCCACAGACACACTTGCATGGACATAATCAGCGTGCTGTGTGGAAATTTAGCTGGAGGACTTTCACAAGTAATGCAAATAAACTACCGTTTGAAACCGTGCATCTTTCAAACTGCTTATAATTCAAGCAGGCTACAGCAAGAAAAATGTAATGTAGGTAGGCTGTCTGCTCTTTGGTCAATGATCATATACTTCTGGGTCTGTAGGGAAACAGAGAGAACAGGAACAAAATAGCAGATATTTAGACACAAACTCGTTCAGTCAGAAAGTGCCAAGGGAGGAATGCATCTTCTGCAAGCAAGTCCCTTTTATTTGTAAATAAAGAAAAGACGGGAGTGCAACTGGGGTTGGAATTTATGTCATGTAACTCAAAGCTTTGTAAAATGAGCCGGTTGTGTTGGCTCCCTCTACTGCCAGTGGAGAGAAGGAGTTGCTCCTGAAGTTTGTAAATCGTCCTCCTGACCTTGGACACGTCCTATAACAGTATGAAGTGACTTCTGATGACAGAGTCTTTCATCTGGCCATATGCATCTGAAAGTTAGTATTTAGTCTAAACTTCTCACTCAGACTATTTCGTTCAATGTAAATAATATATCTAAATACATTTTTCCTAAAAGTCGGCTGAACTGGCGTAACGCATAGGTTCCTCCTGCGAACTCATCTAAATAATTCCTTCTGTAATTCTTGTAATCTGTGCTCTGCAGGATCAAGGGGACTAGATATCACTGATCAAAACATCAGCAGTTTTTTAGTGCAGAGTTAGGAAAAGATGATAGGTCCTTTTCTCACAGGAGAAGATGAGAGGCAATGAATTGAAGAGAAAGCTTTGACACCTTTCTTTCTCCCTGCTGAAAGATGCTCCAAAGACCTAAGCAATGTACATAAAGACAATTTTCCTAAAAGTCCGCTGAAGTCATATTGTGTTTGGTCTCCTCCTATTAATAGCCCGTAACTGTAACTAAGGGAATGTCTGATCAGACCCTTTTCCTTGCTCATGCGTTCTCAAAAAGCTAGGTGGATTCAGGTACCTCTGCTGCTTTCTTTTGTGTGACTATACTTTAGATCAAAAATACAATATGCAGCACACTTTAAAGGCATACATCCTGTGAAATAGG
This sequence comes from Aquila chrysaetos chrysaetos, assembly GCF_900496995.4. Classification (NCBI taxonomy): domain Eukaryota; kingdom Metazoa; phylum Chordata; class Aves; order Accipitriformes; family Accipitridae; genus Aquila; species Aquila chrysaetos. The sequence goes on from NC_044008.1 coordinate 30,895,922, forward strand.
TGCTTCCCCTTAAGAGCATAAATGGTCCCACAGACAAGTTCACTTCAGTGGGAATATGAAATTATTGGCATGATTTTGCTCACAGTGAACCGTAAGTAAGGTTGTTCTTACCTTAAAGACAGAATAGGGACTATGATAAAACAAGATATTAATTTATTTTCTGGTTTATTTCTATAACATAAATTTATATAAATTGCCTAATTGGTATTTCTTTAATTGAAACTTGGGGATTGACAGTGAATTCCAGTCCTTAAATGTTGTTGCTGAAATCCCAAGGAAATAAAATTACTTGGGAGTGTAATTTCCTCATGTTCAACCACCTTTTTTTCTAAATAGTGATCACAATCCTGTGCTTATGTTTTATAATCTGTTTCCATGGAGATATTACCATACACAAAGGATGGTTGCTCCATTGAATACAATCAAGTAGGATAAGTGTTGATTGAAATGGTTGCAAAAAATCTTCATATCCAATAATTGAAAGGGAAAAATAGAAGAATATAAAATATGATTTAGCTAATAATAGAAATAATCTTTGATCACGTAATCGTTCAATTTTTCTGCTTTAGGTTCCTTCTCTTGCATTGTTCTTTACTGTAGGAAAGACATACTTTTTACCTGGATTTACAATGAAAAAATCTTAATTAAGGAGCTAAATAAATAATGATCCAACACAGATTGATAGCAGTCTGACAACTTGACTGTATTTAAGGGTATGTTTCTACTACCATTGTATAACACCATGGCAAATGGGCCTGGAAAGTATGAGACTCAAAGTGATTTCATTTCATATTTGAGATAGGAGAAAAAAAAATCCTTTTCAGATTTATTTTACTTGGAAAATCTGACATGTATTTTGTGTATTTTTAAATACACCTTTCAGAAGGCTTCAATCAGTTTAATTGGTAATTAATTTTGACAGTATGTAATTTTGAATTATTTTTTTACTACTACATAGTGGTCTTAAGTGTATAATTGCAAGGACACTGTGTTATAAATCTATGTCCGGTTCTATAGGACTGACTTATCATTTTGAATCATTATTACTATTGCAGAAAACTCCAATGTCTTTCCCAGCACTGTAGAAGACACTTAAGTATACTGTGATCCAGAAAAATATTAAACCATGGGAACCCCCCGCCTCATGCAAGTGTGACAATTTATATTCTGTTGTGGTTTAACCCCAGCCAGCAGCTAAGCACCACGTAGCTGCTCACTCACATCTCCCTACCCAGTGGGATGGGGGATAGAATCGGGAAAAAAAGTAAAACTTGTGGGTTGAGATAAGAACAGTTTAATAGGACAGAAAGAAAGAAAATAATAACAACAATAATAAAATGACAATCATGATAATTAAAGAATTGGAATATACAAAACAAGTGATGCACAATGCAATTGCTCACCACTCGCCAACTGATGCCCAGTCAGTTCCTGAGCAGTGATCCCGCCCAGGCCAACTCCCCCCAGTTTGTATACTGGGCATGATGTCACATGGTATGGAATACCCCTCTGGCCAGTTTGGGTCAGGTGCCCTGGCTGTGTCCTGTGCCAACTTCTTGTGCCCCTCCAGCCTTCTTGCTGGCTGGGCATCAAAAGCTGAAAAATCCTTGACTTTAGACTAAACACTACTGAGCAACAACTGAAAACGTCAGTGTGTTATCAACATTCTTCTCATAGTAAATCCAAAATGTAGCACTATAATAGCTACTAGAAGGAAAATTAACTCTATTCCAGCCAAAACCAGGACATATTCTTAAATATCTTGTTGAATTGGGCCATAAAATATTCCTTGCTTTGACTGTCTCTCGGTATAAAAGACAGGCAAGATAAACAAAGGGTCTCGAAAGGGCTGAATTGAACTTGCTACATAAGTGAAGATTAAATGCTTTTGAATATTTCCAGTAGTTTCTTAGAATTCTTTTCACCTTTCATGTAATGTTGGTGTGTCCTAGACTTCTCAGGACTGTGGGTCAGCTGTCATGAGCCCTCCAAAAGAATGCAAAGTCAAGAAACGCTCCAAGCCCATACTGCAGGAGGTCAGAAAGTGCAGAATTGTCACACATGGCTGTCCTTGATAGAAACCAAAAGAAAGACATGATATAAGGTTGGTAGAATGATGATGGATGTATGAAGAGGGTCCTTATAATTGAATCTGTTATTGATTGAATACTTACTACTTGGATCCTTCATGCGTCCTGAAAAAAAAAAGAATCCCTTTTACCAGGAATTCTCCATCTTTTGCTGTAGGTGTTTGCAGTGATAATGTTTGAGTAACTGTTATGAGTACTAGAACTACAGGAAAAGTAATCAAATAATGACAATAGCGTATACTGGATGCCCTTCATTTATTCCTTAGAGGAAACCCAGTTTGTGAAGGCATATGTTCTGCAAACTGAGCCCACAACCACTGGGAGCAATATATACAGTCCAAATCTGTCAGCATATCACAACAAAACTGTATATATCTAACTAACATGCTGACAAGAATACCAATAAACACAAAAGGGAGGCCAGAATTCTCACTTGCCGCTAAGCTCCATTAATTATGGTATGGGCAGCTTTTCAGCCTTTTGTGTGGATAGAGTAAAAACCTACAACTGCCATGTGTTCAGTTGTGTTCTATCGGTAAATCAGATTTCCTTCCTTGATAGCAGTTTGTTTTCTAATACTACTGAAAAAGAGAGGTTTTAATTTTCAGTCATTTCTTAAATTTTCATTCTTACTCCTGAATATGCAGCTGTCTGCACTGAAAATGGAAGTGTACCCATTGGAGTCTGCAAAAGTGTTTGGATGCTATGAGTTAACGGATTTTTTGTTTGTTTGTTTCTATGAAGAGTTTTAGAGAAAAAGGCCCATATAGCCTATTTTACTCTAATATTTAAAGTACAGGTGTAGTTCTAAACAGTAAACATCTCTATTCTTTACTGAATACCATAATGAATGCTTATGATCAAATTACACGAACAAAGGTAGTTTATTATTTGTATTGACTAGGTTAAGATATCTGATTAAAATTTATTGAGTAAAATATAGTAATATTTCACCCAGATATTTCTGTTCACTGACCGTCTGTGCCTGCAAAAAAATTGAGGATTGCATCTCAGCATTTTCAGAAGAAAATATTTCCGTTATCTAATTGACCTCTAAAGGAGCATTTCTGAAGACTGGCATGAGAAACGTTCTTTTGCAGTCACTGATGACAGTACGGGTAGAAGTGGCTGTTGCCATGACAGATTCAGAAAGCAGATGATAACCTTGGTGTTTGGGCCAGCATTACTTGTTACAGAAAAATTGATTTGGATGTAAAAAGCTGAGCAATTTTTGAGATGATATTGAGTACATGATAGTTTAGAATTTTTCATTTGCCTACCCTGGTCTACTGATAGTAAAGGGATTACTCTACTTTGAAGAGTGACATATTCTGGTGAAGGTAATATAGAAGACCCAACTATCTTTAACATAGATTATGAATCAATGCTGTGCATGCTGAAAAAAGCACTTGGGAGCTAAGTAGGTAAATAAAGTACTAGTTTTAAGCTACTAGTTTGTGTGTCTCTATCTTTTTCTTTGCACACTACCTCAAATTCTGATAGCCTTAAAATAAATGTTAGAACAGCCCTCAGATGACCTTCTTGATCATATTCACAGCGTGCTTCCTTGATATAAAATTCAAGTTGACAGCATTGTGAATAGAGAAGTATAGCTGTAGATTCTGTGTGATTCACATGTTACCTTGCAAATGTGCTCGCATTAGATTCTATAAATAGACATTTGTATATAATGAGATAGACCCTAGTGGGCAGCAAATCAGATGAGTTTCCCAAGTGTTTGAAAAGAAGGATTTACACTTTAAAATTCAACAAACTTTGTGACATACAAGGGAAAATCTCCAGATTGTCTCAACATTGAGCATTTTGTTGCCACTTGGCTGAGTGGGAGTTGAATAAGGTGTTGGAGAGCTGCAAACACGATAGGGTGCAAAAAGCAGAAATCTCTAGCTAAAAGCCAGGGTGGTCTGTCTGGCCTGAAGGATATTAGAAGAGTTTAGGTAGACCATTTGCCCCAAAAGCTGTTGCAATGGTTGTGGGCTATTAAGCCCCCTTCGCATACCAGCTTGGAAGCAAATTTTCATTAAAAAAAGAAAAGAGAAAAAAAAAAAAAAAGAAGCTGTTGTAGCTTTTGTTAGTTAAGATAGATATGAGCGTATGAGGGACTTTATTTAAGCAGACATTATGAGAGAGTTATTGCTAGGTTTGGTAGAGCAGGAGGACAGAAGGTTCGAGAGAACCCTCCTGAAGGGAGGGTTGCTTTTGCCTGAGGTTGTTCCATTAGTTATAATGCCATTTCTGTACGCTGAAATATCTTTTACAAAACTTGTCCTTATCCTTGAAAGTGCTTTGCATCCACTTTAATTCAAACATGTTTTCATTGTTTTATGGTTTCTTTGGGTTTTTCCATCAGTTGCCCCTTTTAAGTTTCAATCGCACATCCTGCTGCTAAACTTAGGGCCAAAGAGGACGAGATGGGTGGAATCTGTTTGTAACTGCACTCTCAGTACATAACTTGTTTCCAGATAAAAGCTAGAAATATATTTAAAATCCAGTCTGCGTTTATTTCTATAACACTGCTGGAAAGAATTTCCACACCAGGGAGACCTCTTCTGAGGGAAGCAGGGTGCAGCCGCAACAGAGGCTCCCTGCAGCTGTGTACTCACTAAGAGTTTTGCTTCTAGGGGATGTGCAATTTCTAATTATGAGAGAATCCTTACTTGGCATAGGAATGACAGCCTCATCTGCTTGTTAATAAAAGCATTTATTGTCCATGTTATAATACAATGTGTATTGGAAAAGAGCTGCCTAAAATTATTGTGGAAACTTCATTAATAGCTCACTATAGTCTGCAAAATGAAATTTCTCCCTGCAAATGCTAGTCTTAGACTGTGCTTAAGATTAGTAGGAAAAAAAATAGGTAGCATGTTTTCTCCCACTTTTTTGTTTGTGCTTATGCTTGCAATATGTGCATAATGAGTGAAGCTGTTTAGACTGTTGGATCTCGGCCCTGTGATTTACTCTGAGCAGGAAGATAACTGCCACTATGGGAAGCCGTACTGAAGTTGGTGGGGATCTGCACAAATCACACTGTTGTGTCCTGGTTTTTGTTAAAAAAAATCATAAATTATATCTTCTTTTTTTTTTTTTTACCCAACTGATAATTTTATTGGGAAAATGAAATTACTGTGTGTTTCTCAGATTCATAACAAGCACAAAATATATTTACCCATTGTGGTACAGGTCCTAAAATGGATCCCTAAGGTGGAAAATAAATGACCTTCAGGCATCTAAAACTCCAGTTTTAATATAAAACCAGCTGGCTAGTGCTTACCTAACTCTCACAGTCCCTAAGCTCAAGGAGTCTCCCCTTCTGACACCAGAAGTCCCTAGTTTCCTGCAGTGCCATATATAAGTGATAGTACTCTGCTTTAGGAAGTTCAGTGCCACCACCCAGCTCAAGTCTTCTTGGAATCCCGAAAATAGATGAAGAATATGACCTGATAGGCTTGTTCTACAGGGTCAGACGCCACATAAGAGATAGCTGTAGCAGATTTCTTCCAAAAACTTCTGGTGGTGGGACATGCGGATGTTCCCACCTGCATGCCTGGACATAACCTGGTGATGCAGAGCTCCCACAAGTGTGCTGCATAATCCTGGCTGCTGTTCCCCGCTTTCTGCGGCATTGCTGCTTCGTGTAGCCAATCTTCAGTTTAACGTCTCTTCTTCAGAGGCAGGTTCGCAGGGCCTTCTTCCTGTGGCTGTGGGAATATTTGTACCTTTCTACAGTGATGCTCACTTTCAGTGGGTTAGCCCTTTGGAGAAGGAATGCCTCGAGAAGTGCTCGATGCAGCTTGAATCTCCTCTGACTGCGCGAAGACAGCTTGCTTCCCGGGCTCGTGCTCTCATCGCGTACAGGGGTTATGTACAAGGCATGTCTATTCCTCTCTCCATCTCTTTCTAGGTATCTTTATATCTGACATCAACTGTCTGAGTTTCTCTGAGACATAGGTTTCTAATAACTACAGGGGTACCGGAGCTCCTGGGCTTAGCATTTTCTGTTGGCTATCTTTATTTGCTGCCTACTCTGAGAAGGGAATCTGGCCCTTTGAAATATTCATGAGATTATTTTCTTAATAACATGCATGATACAATCCTCCAATTCGACTGGGAATTATGTATGTGTGCGATAGGGTGGTTGAATGCATTCCTTATGTATGTGAAAACCCTTCAGGTATTCATGGCAGTTTTGGAATTTTAAAGCTCAAAGGAGTGGGAGGTCATTATGAATGCACTGAGCAATCGATTTTGCTGGTATCTCGTGTCAGAAGAGACTAATTTGGAGCCAATCTTTTCTACATGGCAGTACAACAGTTGGAGTAATTTGTGCTAAGTAAAGGCCAACCAGAGCCACAGCTGAGGGCCTTCAAATACTTAAGAAAGTGCAGAAGCTTTTGCTGAGATACTTTTTGATCACAAGAACTTGGCAGTCATGGAAAAAGGTGAACTCATACGGGTCCTTGTCCTCACATTTTTTATTCCTTAAATGGGTAATGTCAATTGCTTTACCCCTTGTAAAATTGGCTGGTGTCATACAAGTTAGCAAGACACTTTACTTGGTCACAGTCCAGTCAAAACGATTGCCTCCTTTGAACCTTGGCAAAAGTCTGGCCTTACTGAAATTGCTCAGTTTTTCCACACACACCACTGGAAAGAGGATTCATACTTTTGTGCTTTTAATCAAGCATTCTGAGAAGCTTTCTGTCATTGGTTTGCTCTATGATAAAGATATATATATATAACTTATATATATTTTAATATAAAAATGCAAATATAAGGCATTGTATACAAATATATTTATAATGCATTGTAAAGTGTTAGGAATATTCTAGTGTACAAAAATGAATTTTATAATCATGTAATTGCTAAGAGTATTAGATTCTCTACTTCCAATAATCTATTTTTATTTTTCTGGATGCCTCATCTTATTTCCTCAAGGTCCCTTAATCTTGCTTGACTACTGAATTTGAGAAAAGGAGTTGGTCTGCTAGACAGAGCTTAGTCAGGAAGGGGTGGACAAGACTAATATAAAACATTTCGTAGATATGTCACTTGTTCTGTTCTTGTGCAGACCATGGGAATGCTGCAAGTTCTTTTAACAATGCATAGTAAAAAGTGAAATTACCAGTCTATTTGTTTTGCCTGTGCTTATATGACATTTCAAAGCAATTCAGGGAAAGCTGTCTTTTCCTTAGGCAAGCACAGCCCTTAGTGCGCTGGATTTTAGGTTCAGGCATCAGAGGTCTAAAAGGTTAACCAACAGAGAGATCATTGTTATAATGAATTTGTTCTCCAGCTGCCCTCAAGCTGAAAGTCATATATGAGGAGACAATTTTGTCTGGAGCCAAGCTAGTGTGACAAATGAACAGACCTGGTCTCTACACGACAATCAGTGTTTTCTGATTATTAGATGTACTTGCTTAAAGCTCAGGTGAGCCCTGTTGTGCCCATTTCCACACCTACAGTGTGAGCATAATAATACCATCTTATGAAGTTCACTGTGACTCACTGAGGAATAACATTATGAAAACATAGGAATTATTAGTAATTTATTGTATTTATTCTGCACTGAAATGCCCATTTGTAGTTTGAGATATGGCCTGTACTTTGGAAACAGGCCAGTATCAAAGCTTATAATTTTCTTCCTGCTGTTGTATTCTGACTAGCTCTAGATTTTATTTGCATATTGAATCTCAAGCCTGAAACGATTTTAGGTTTCACAGTGTTGAGGTTTCCAAGTCGCTTAACAGTCTGTGAGAATTTTTTGGTTTTGTTTGCATAGTCTCAGTTAAAATAACCCTTCTACGCTATTATAGAAGAGTTAGTGAAGTAATCCAACTGAGACGTCGGTTCCCTAATGCTCTGAGATAGTTTTGCTTGACAAACATGCTCTTGCAAACAGTTCCGATAAGCTGAATATGTTGATGTGCTGCTCCATGCACACAGATCAGTAGGCAGCAGCTGTAACTGTGCCTTCATTTTTTTAAAAGTGTGAAGAATGTATGTGTTATAGAGGGAAATATGCCTGAAAATCATAACTGTCATTTCAGATTTGATATCACCCTCAGAGTCTTAAATGAAGTGGTCCCTGCGAAGTTTGAATACTGAAAACTTTTATTTTAGAGACATATCTGTGCTTCTGTAATTAAAAGCCTGCCAAACTTACTCAGAATGCCTGTTTGTGAAAAGATGGAATTTAGATATCAAGAAATGTTTCTGAGCTGAAATGTGGCAGATAATCTTATTCCAGAAACAATTTATTCTAAAATTGAACTGAATGTATTTTTGTCAAGTTGTGATGTAGGAGTTTAGATTGCATTTCTGTGCTGCTAGAACAACATCACTGAAAATGCTATATTTTTCATACAGTGTTATCCCTCTTTTTTTGGCACACTGTATCACAACTGCCCATCATGTGGTAATATGATGTATAAAAATTATGTATGCTTTAATGCCCAGTGTTACACTGAAATTTTGCATGGAAAAGAGCTGTTAAGAGAAATGACACTTCAAGGGTCTTGCAGGTTAGCATGTTCCTTTGATTTCTTTTCTGATTATACTTACCTGACTTAAAGCATGACGATCATATTTTAGATAATAGAGAAGAATTAAATATATCAGAGTAACACAGACCACACAATACAGTAAAATGTGCTAATATCATCAAATTCAAATACGCCTATTCCTTAATATTTATAACTAACTGAATAAAAGGAATTAGGGGTAAAATTTGGGGATGAAGGACATTATAGCAGAAAAAGAAATGGTATGTTACATCATCAACAAAGAAAAGAAAGAGGAAGAAAGAAGAAACCAACTTTATCTCAAATATCCAAAAGCAAAGAAATTCAGTATATAGATCGACTGTCAGATATTACATTGACCAAATCTTGTCTACAACATATAGTAATAAGAAGGTAATGATAAGGATTCATTTAACTTAACAGACCTACAGGACTGCATTAACAAGACAAATCCCTACATAGATGGGACAGCAGCAAAGGGGTTTGCATACACAGAATCTTTTTTTGTTTCAGCCAAAGATTAATCAGCAGTGAGATGGATAGCAACTGATGATTTAATTCCCAGTTTTTCTTTGAAATGTTTCGAAGGGATGTACCAACCAGTAAGGCAGTTCCTTTGGAAAGAACCTTAACATAATCGAGGAGGCATTCTGTAGTAATTTGCACTGCCACGACAAAGCCTAGTTTAAGGCATTCTGGTGCCAAGCCTGTTCTAGTCTCACGATTGTTAACACAGGTAGAACTGCAAAGGCGGTGGGAAGTTTTAAGCTTGTGTTTACGGTGCTAGAGATGCCTTTGCGTGTAATAATGGAGTTGCCTGTCTGGCTTTTATATATTTAAACCAAGTATTTTAGCTTTTGAGACAGATGGTAAAATCATCAATGAATTGCAACAATTGTGAGAAGTGTAGGGAGAGGCGGCAGCTAAAATTGCTGCATCCCAAGATTGTTTCTAGGTTTATGAATGCTAACCCACACTTCTAACTGCACTAATAGATAAACAGGATCCCAAGGATAACACAGAATGAAAATAGCACGTATTTACTTCAGATTAATCCACTGCTATGTGTAAGGATCATGTATGGTTTCTGCACATTTTAGCTTCTGAATGATCATCAAGAACTGGCCTACACATGGTAAATTATAATAGCCTGATATAGAAGAGTAGGTGAACAATACTTGGAAAATAATCAGCTTTAGGGAAAACTGGCACAGAAGAACTGCTGAATGTCACAGAACCTGCACAGAGGGTTTGCGGGGATGTGTACTAACCATAAGTACATGAAGATCAACAATTTCATTCCTGAACACCTGCATTCATCAAGCAGTACCATTATTTCTTCCAAACCCAGCAGGTCCAATTTACTTACTACTGGACATCTAGTCCCTTATGACCACAGCCAATGTTTAGGAATAGTATATTTTTTAGGCAGTTATCTAACTTCTCTTTTAACAATATATATTTTTGTCTTTTCTACATTTGCATAGCAATGTATAGGAACTCCTGAACCTCTGGCTGTAATCACCTGCTTGGAAAATTGGCTAAAAAAAGGCATTGCTGGGTATTCCCAAAGGCTAGCTTTAGGATAATCCCTTTAGGGTGCATCTATGGTCGGTGGAAAAAGAGAAAGATAAAGGGATTCTGTAGACAGTGATTCAGCAGGGCCCTAACCTCTGCTGCCATTAACAGTAAAGGGAGTCAAGACTAGGTAGGTAGCGCCTAGAGTTAGCTACAACACACACATCCTTTCTTGGGTTTTTTTGGTCAAATTATGAAATGATATTCCTGAATGCTTTAAATGGATTTAGACTGTTGTGCCAGGTTGCACTGCTTATGCTTTGTTGTGATGATGCTAAAATAAAATACCAAATATTCAACCTTGTTAATTAATATGCAGTGAGTCACTGTGGAAATAGCTCTACATTTGGATTCTGATGATTAAACTTACATAATTTGAATTATATACAAGTTGCTAATTGTTTACTTTTTAAATAGCTTTCAAGATTTTTTTTTTTTTAATGTTTTGAACTGATCCTGCTTTCCAGGATATACAGGACTTGTTTCCAAATCAAGAAGGAGAAGAAAGTATTTCCCCAAATAGGAGAAATAATTATTGTTTTGCTGTCCAAATGCCCCAGCTTTAATGATTTAAAGAATCTTAAAAATCTAAATCTGTGCCACAATAAGCCTGTTAATACTACTTTTCTTCAGAACACCTGTGACATCACAAAAAATTGTTGAATTTATTACGAAGAGTGAGAAAAGGGAGGAATGTATGACAGTAAGTGGGTTTGCTCATAAGCTGAAGGATTTTCTGATTCTTTTCCTCAAGGCGTAAATGATAGCAATGGAAAATGGCTTTTTAGAAGTAATTTTATTTATTTGCTGTATCCTACGGGGAATAAAACAAATAAATGAATGAAGGAAAGTGCTTGCCCTTTCATGGCCATAAATTACTCATTGTTCAAAATGATTTGAGTTGTCAAAGGCACAAGATTGCATACTGTTACTTGAGAAATTATCTTCTTTCATGTATTGCTGTATTTGCTTTATTTCATGCTCTTTTTTTGCTTGCTCCACTTTGTCATTTTCAGTGTCTCAGGCAAAGAAAAAGATGTTCTCTTTATTCTATTAGAGAACAGAAACTTCAAGACACATATTAGAGGCCACCAAATGGGGACAATATCAGTTTCTCATTGTCTTGCTGACTTTGATTATCTGCTTTTTATTTATATTGGCTTGCTTCTGACTGTAAAAAGTCCTGAGATATTTAATTACATCCCACACTGGCAATTAGCAGCCACTCGAGAGTCATATGATTCCATCATGGCCACATGGTTGCAAAATCCACTCCCCAGCCAGCAAGTTCGATTGGATCTCTCTCTGCTCTAAATGAGAAATGAGAGGGTGCTGGGTGTGCTGGACATACATGGTTTGTTTTTTTAAACTTATTGTTAGAGTTTACAGATATTCTGGAAATTTATCTTTAATACTTCTTTTTTTTTCAGTTTCTATACAAATAATTCAGGAAACTGTAGTAAACTTTGATCAGTCCTTATTAGGCATATTGCAACTGGCTTCATATCAGCAGTCAGATGGCCACCAGTTGCATATAAACTAGCAACACTGGCATTAGGATTTCAATATTACAATACTATTTAAAGGAGCTTTGCTTTGTCAAGGTAAAGGATTCTCTTTTGCAGTTTCGGAAAAAAAAGAGTTTTTAACTTTGCATGATAGTTTAAAATAAAAAAGAAAATATTAATGTTTGCTATAGTTCTTAATATAGTGCATTTCATAATACTTTACGACTTACCCAGTGTAATAGCTACTGTTTCTTGCCTCTAGGTATAGACATGCGAGGTAATATTCTAAATGTTTGTAAGAAAACATTTCTAATGGAACCTCTTTTTACACACAGACCTTCTTCATCACTTTACCATAAAAGTGTTGAATCTGAACCTAGCAAATCTACTGAAACAGTGCTTTATTTTTAAAACTTAAAATTGGTTTGGAAGGGTGCATAGTTCAGTGACTCAGATAAAACTAATAGATTAGATAAAAGGAGAATCCAGTCATTTTCTTTTTTAATCCTAGCTTTAGTTTATGTCTTAAGGAATGATATTACTTAAGCCTTGCCTTTGCTTAATAGAAATGATGATTTTATTAGGGTGTCCACGGACATTCAGAATTTCTGTGAAACTGAAGGTTTGTTTAGTCCAGAGAGACACAAAAGTTTCCAAGATTGTTCTTGGAGAAATGGTAGTTAAAGGTATTTAATCATATTTTTCCCTGGACAGCAGATTACATCCAGTTCTGTTTTACTATGCATGCAATGATCCATGCATTCATGTGCTCCTGAGTTTACTGTTACCTTTTCCTCTGTATAAGAGCAAAGCTGTGTTCCCAATGAAGGTACAAGCTGGGACAACATGAAAGTGGGTGACATGGAGGTACATAGGAAATTATAGAGTTTGCAGTCATGCAGTTTGTTAGGCTTAGGTTAGTTAAGTCTAGAAATGCCCGTCATCTTTACTCTAAGAAACTGGTCTTTATAGACCGATTATTAGAGTGTATTAAAATGGATGAAAAATAAAAATGGTCAGGCACAAGAAAGCTGTGGATTACATGCCTCTTGCAGCAAAAGTAACGTTAAATAGAAAAAGAAAAAGTGAAGGTGACTTCTACTTAGTTCTTGGTATTTGTGAAATAGGAAGTGCAATTTAATTTGCAGATGGAACAACATTTCCAAATTATCCTAAAATTGTGCCTCCGTGAAGAGATGAGTAACAATGTTAAACAGAGAACTCCCTGATGCATGAGACGTGATAGCTGCCTTGCTGTGCAGTCTACTCTTTGCAAAAAGTTGAGGCTTCCCCAGCTGAGGAACTCTGAAGACCTGCACTGGATCCTCTGCACAGTGCCAGCCTTTCTACAGTCTTTAATGTCTTAGCTCTTATTACTCTTTTAAAAATGATATGACTTCTGTAGATATCAAGGTTAGTGACCTATTAGATGGAATTATTTTTTTAAGATTTTGGGGGGGGGGGGGGGGGGGGTGTGAATTTTTGCGTATATTGGTGAGTGACTTAGTAAAAAAACAGTAAAACACCTGAAAATCTGAACCTATGTTTAATACATGCTGGTACAAGCCTTTCTTTGATCTTCAGTTGGAAGGGCTACGGTATTCTAGGAACTTTATCTTCGTCATTTGTTCCAATTAGCTGTAAAAGTCTCAGTTGTTGGTCTGCTTGACCATTGTTGTTGTTTTTGTAGAAATAATGTCCTGATCCTTTTTAACCTGGCTTACATCTCTTTCTGAAGGCTTATTTCTCAAGATAATTTTAAAGTTGAACTTTCGTTTTTCCCTTGGGCAAGTCTATGATGGTACCAAATGACTACTGATTGGATGATTCAGTTTTCCTTACTTCAGTCTGCTTCTAAGGAGAGTAGTGACTCTTCCAAAATAACATACATAGCCAGTGTGGATTCTTCTATAATTCATAGAACAGTATAAAGTGCAAGAAGAGTATATCAAGGACACTTCATTTCAGAGAAAATATTCATGCACTACCTGCAGAAACAGAGTTCCAGCATAAATCTTTAAGTATAACCACTTCTTTTTTTCCTCAGTTTTACTTGATTTTTCTATTTCAAACTGAAAATAGAAACCTCTAGTTTACTTAAACCTAACAAATATTGTGAAAAATGAAACTTATAGTCCCTGTTAGCTTAATAGAAGCATATACAACAATTATAACTATGAATGACTACAAGAATTACATGGTAATTAACCTGGAGTAAAACTAGGCTCCATTGTCAACTAGGATGTTGACAGTGACTTTATCACATATCTAAAAATGAAATAAAAACATATCTTTATTAGCCATGCTTTTTTTCATTAAAAATTAGCCATTTCTTATGTTAAAACAGTCCTTGATGAATTTTGTGTATGATACTTTTTTTCCTATCTATGTACCCTGGCATATAAAATTAGTACGTAGGCTGGACAGAATCCTCTAAAAGCAGATGAAACCCAAACTTTCCCTGGCACACCAGCTTCTGATATTTTCCAGCAATATTTCTGCATCTCACGATTGCATCTCTGGCAGTGAATCCTCAATATATTTTTATTCTTCACTGGCTACAGATTGCTTAGGCTTCACACAAAAGATCCAATCTTAAAGTACTTTTAGATGAAGTTCTTTTGACTGTGAGTAGTATAGAGTGACTGACTCATTTCAGATGTGGTCCCATAGAGAAAACATGACGTATCTACTGCACTGGAAGTGGAATCTAAAAAAGAAAACTTGGGAACTGAGGTTAAATTAACAGTTTTTTAAAAAAAGAGAAAACTGGGTGATTTCATGATAGCCAAGAATTCTTTGGTTTTAATGTGTTATCTTTTAATTCTGAAATGAATATTTTTAATCTAGCTTTGCACCACTGATTTTTTTTTTTTTTTTAAATTTAGTTTTTGGTGGCAGTAGGTTGCTATGGCTAGAACAGAGGCAGTATACAACAATGCCTTTGTGATGGCTGAGATGAAGTGATTTCTTCCACTGAGCTTAGCAGCTTCCCGAGCAAAGCATTTTAAAGCAACAAAACTAGATATAACAAATGTCTTATTTAGACAGGTTCTGCTACATTTTATCTGACTACCCCAAGGGACTTTGGTTTTACTATTCTCATATTCCCTCACTCCCAGAGCTGTCATGTAATATAATAGTATTTAACGAATTGCATTTGGAACCTGATTCTACTCAAGGTCACTAAGATTTCAAACCCCGTAACCTACACTCAGTAATCCACCTGCAGTTATTACTGTTCTCCTTTAGCTTGCAGTTTAAAAAGCAGAACTTCTGAGATTTTTCTGACAAAAAAACCCCCACAAATTATTCATGAAACTGGGAAAAGCAATATCAGTTACTATATACTGGTCCTGGGCCAGTGAAGTCCAAAGGGAGCTTTGCTGTTGTCCTCTCTAAATTTAGTATCAAGTCATTTAGGAAGCTAATTTAATGTCAGATGATGTCTTGCATTTATTTCGAGCATGTCTTTTGAACAGATGGATTTTAATGGAGAACATTACATGATTTTGAAGTCAATATAAAAGCCCAGATTCTTTTAATCTAATTGTAAGCCTTGAACAGAGACACGCAAATTAATAGCACAGTTGCCTAGCCTCCATCTACGGTCAATGGAGACAAATGGGGAAGACTGATACAGCTTACTACAGGTCTACATCACTATGTCAAGGTCCTGTCTTTGCACTGGTTGTCTGCAGAGCTTAGCATGATTTTCAGTTTAGGCTATTGAGTTAGGTGGGAGAATCCAAGCTTGCTGAAGTTCTCACAGGATTTCAAGAGTATGTTGAGAGAGGGTCTAGTAAACAAACAATTCAATCAGTCTTCATTTAACCTCAAGTCTTATACCTAGATCTTTTCTTAAACTCAATTTTCTAACTTTAATTTCCAAAATTTAATATGTATTTTAAACTTCTCCAAATAATGTTAATACCGTGATCAGTAATCACTGCTCTCTCACATTTGTGTTTTGGGTGTCAGAGCACTTCAGCACAAAGTATTAATTGTCAAGTTAAACCAGTCTTTTTCTTATGTCTCGCTTCAGGACATGTATTATGTTAATTAGGGGTGATCAAAAACCCTAAGGTATTTGATTTATTATCCCTCCAGCATACAAGCACCTCTTATTTGGGTCAGAGAGATGTTCATGTAGGCAATCTCTCTAAAGAAGGTGAGATTGCAGCATGTATTCCAAATGCAGATAAATTACTTGAAATTGTTCCCTGGTGATTGCCAGGGAACTTTCCCTATGTAAAACCAAGTATCCTTGAATTAGGAAAAAATGCAGCAGTATAAGCCAAGGATAATAGTGGTAAAAATCTTTGAATCTCTCTCTTCATCCACCCAAGGAGCTCTGAATAGGGCCTGCGTATGATTCCTTTTGTAGGTATTTTTCCATATGCTTCAGTAGACATTGGATCATACCAATAGGGTTAAAACCAGTGTCCATTGAAACAAATGCAATTATATCCCTTAAATCTAATAAGCTCTGTGTCAGGCTTGTAAATTTTACAGTAGTCTGCACTATATTGTAATAGCTGTCTGAGTCTAATGCCTGTGAGGCAATTGGCTGCTCACTACTCATATCTTGTCTTATATAAATGGACAGCAGATTCAGGAATTTCAGGGGGAACAAGTGTTCTTCCTTGTTTGCATAAGGCTTTGTTCTGGTAGATAAACAACTTCTCTAAACAAGTCCCTCAGGTCATCAACACTTTTTAATGCTGAAAAGAATTTTTAGTAGCATTCACATTTCTGTAATAGAAATCAAAATATTTGAGGGGGGATTTTTTTTTCTTGGAAAACCTAAAATTCCACTAAGTATTTTCCTCCTATTTTTTTTTTTTCCTATGAATAGGACTATGTTTACCTAGCACTTCACTAAGTACCATGAAAAACAGTGCCTGTGTACTAGTGACATTCATAAATCTCATGTATTTGCTGCAAGCTCTCATGGTTCTCAGATAAGTCATGACAAGCTGTGGTATTGTTACATATTATGCCTATTGGAAATAATAGTCCTCATCAAAAGCAAAATGCAGCGCAATATTAGGCTGTCATATACTTATGTCAGAGTAATAATACTGTTAAGCCTTGCTGCTCACACTGCTCTGTAAATTAATAGTTGAAACCAGTAAGATTCAAGAGGTGAAGTTTGACATATACATATTTTACAATCTTCCATAATTTTTTTTTTTTAATCTCTCATTTTACAGAGGAAATGAAATAAATCTTAGGGTCAGATTCAGGTGTCCTTATACATGACGAATAGCACTGGTTTACAGGAACAGTCTGCTCAAATTTACGGCAACTAGCTTTCAAGTAAGTTACTAATCAGTTTGAGGAAAGGTTCCGCACTCCAGTCAATGTTCAAATTACATCTGAAACTAAGACATTACGAAATTCACAGCTCAGGGTGGCTTTTTATATGCAACATGTATCATTATTTAAAAAGAACAGAGATATATATTATTGGCCCTGGGTAGCAGAGAGAGACACCAATGGCAAGAATTAGTCTCTTAAAAAAACTTAGACATTATAATAATAATCAAGCAATTTTGAAAAAAATTACCAGGTTTTAATTTTTATTTTTCTATCACTGTCCCTGTTTGTTTAATAAAGATACTTTTATTTTTATTTCTACATTTAATATTAATTTGTTTTATCGTCATCTAATTGACTTTCTGTAGAATAAAAAAAAAATAGTATTAACAAAAATAATTTTGACGTTTTTGTTAGCAAGCACATTTTTAAACACTCTGAGCTTCAAGTGGCTTATTTATGAAAAATAAAGGGCACTTCATATTTCTGAATATCTATTTTAAAGACAGTTTTTATACTATACTTTGAAGGCTGAGGAGTTTTCAGAACCTTTACTGTAATCCTCGCCATACTCTTAAAATAGCAAAACAAAACAAGAACTCACACCCAAGCTTTCCCTATGGGTGAGATGTCATGATAAACTTGTTGACTCCTGACTGATACAATGTGACACAGTCCAAATCCAAAAAGGATTTTACACAGAAATGCCATAGCTCATCATGTTAGTGTCTCTGTCAAACAGAGAAAAATTAAGGCTTCATGAACATGTTGGTTACTTTTTCTGTTCAATGTATGGCTCTCTTACATTGTAACAGTGGCATTTGATAATGGAGAAGTTGGAGGACACGAACAGAGTAATTAATGACTTTCTAGTGTTCAGGTGGATGATGTCAATGTGTCGTGAACTAGGAGGGAAAAGGAAGGGAAAAAGTACTTGTGACGGCAGCAATTTTAACTTTCTTTTTTCAAGAGAATAGTAAAAACGTCACTCTTTAGTGATCAGCAGGGCCCGTGTATTAAGCATAAAATTATCTGACAGGTTGTCATCTGAGCACTATTTCTGACATGGCTTTAGGATCCAATCACAACTTATTTATAAACTATCATTTTTAATTACTTACAAATAGTTCTAATGAGCATGTTTCAGAATTTTGATATTTGAAACCCTTTTCAAAAAAATTCATTAAATAGGGATTAATTTTGACATGGTTCTAAATAAGAAATCTCAAATGATAATCGTCAAATAGGCTCAACCTTGTTTGTGTAGCAGCAATAAATTTAGTTAAAGTAAGATGCAATTTGACATACTAGACATTCTGATATCTCTTCCTTAGTAGCTTCATGTCTATGACGCTCAACAAAAGGAACATTTTACGTATGTTTTGTATTTACGTAAATGAGTGTGTATAATGTAATAAAGAATGGTAAGTGGAGACTGAACTTTTTTTTGATTGTCATAGCTTTGAGAAGATGTTAACTTTTAAAAGAATGTCTCGATTTCTGTGTACATATATTTCGATGTACATCCTGTCTAGCATTTTCATCAGCTTGAGGGCTTGGTTTAGCATTTTCAGAAATGAATATTAGTGATTAAGAAGTGTTGATAGTAATGCCATAGCACAGGGTAGTAAGAACTTTAAATAAACATAAAGTCATAGGGGCTGGGCAAGATTAAGTTTTACTTAACAGAAATTGAATGTATTATAACCTCAACATTTGAAAACCAAAGAAGCATTAAAGCTTCTTTAAGCACTAAAGCTAATAACTGAGGCCAGCTGAAATATTATCCCTGAGAAAAAACCACTTTTATTATTTTCTATTTTCTGATATATTTTCAGGATATTTGCTATAGCACATGCAATATAGGTTCTACAAATTTCATGTTTATTTCATCTCTCTGTTGAGGAGAATCTCAAGGTGTCTTTAAAAAGCCTTACTCTTTATGATTGAAAAGCTGACCATAGCAATTTGCTTTCATTGCAATCAGACAGGTGAGATGGCTTTCCTGAATCTAGATGAGGTTTAAAAAAGTAACAAGGGAGATAGGACATGCCCCATTAATCTCAATCAAGGTCTAATCTAGGGTGGTGTTCTGTGGCCAGAGAATTAAATATCTGTTCAGATGCCACAGAATTTAGCCGTTTTTTGTTGGAGAATTCACCTTTTGGCTGAACTTGGAAATTAATCTGTCTTGGAAATTATTTCTGTATTCCTTGTCATCCAGACTCTGCTTGTGATTATGCCTTGTTCTCCACCCTTTGCCATAGAAGTATTTGGGGATTTATAAGGGATCCCCTTCCCGTTGTATAATGGAGCTTGGCAGCAGAGAGTCTGGGAACCAGAGATGGGTGCTGCTCTGCCCAGCAGTGGAGGAAGGTTGGTGGGATCTTCTGACCAGGGAATGCTACCAGCCAGCAACTAGGAAGCCTTGAAGATGAATAATTGAGGCCAGCTGGAGGTCCCCCCCTTTCTTGGCACAAACATGGGAAGGGTAACAGGACTGCCAGAATGGCATCAGAGGAGAGTTCACTAAGGAGTTGTAGCCAGACTTACCAGGGAAGAAAGCACCAGGTTCCTATCCAGATACGATCTGTACATAAAAAGTTCCTTACACAAACGCGTACCAGAGAGCTTTGCAATAGCAGTGAATTAATTTTTGCCGAGACCTGGCAGAGACTATGAAGAAAGGGGATGTAAAGTATTCTGAGGTTGCAGAGAGAGTTGCCTTCCTGTAGAACACAGCAGTTGCTACATTGGAGTGTGCTGTTGCAATGGATCCTAAAGGTTATTCTTGCTCAGTATAAGTTTGAAGCTCTTACCCTCTTACTTAATGTATTAGTACTAATTGGGAATGTTTTCCAGTTACAGCTAATGCTCACTGAATTTATACCATTACTGAAGTTTGGGGAGAAAGTCTTTCTTCTAATTTCAGGGTGCAAGTTGTTCAAGCAACTCTAAACTCCCATCCAAAGTTTTGGTGCTATCTACCTCTTCCTTTTTTTTTTCCCAGCTCTCTTGAGAATCTGACCCTGCGTTTGTTCACTTTTCATAAGAATCACACTTTGCCTTATCATTAGATACCAACTTCCACCTTCTTACTTGCTGCATTTAGAGTAACATGATTTTGACTCATTATATGTATTTGATTCGTGGTTAAAATCACATCTTCATGTCTACAAACATACAGTGTGGCAGCCTCCAGTTTGAGATTGATTCACTCTTCAAATGGGTTAATGGTGCATACCACCAGATGGTGAGACTTTGGAGGACAAGGCAGCTTCAGATTCACCTCTGGCTGTATGCGACTCCAGACAGCACGAAAACTTAGGTCACTGCAGGAAATTTGGAATAAAGCATGGAAGCCTTTCTTTGCAGGTTTGGGGGTGGGTTTTGCCTGTTCAACAACAATAAGCATTAGACTCATCGAACAAGAAAATACACAAAATATTTTGGAAACAAGAATGTAGAGTTTTTTCTTACCAAGCTCAGAATGGGTTACTTAAGCTGTGCAGTAGTGGGAGAGCAAAGATGCTACAAGGATGTTGCCAGACCTCCATTGCAAAGCAATTGCAACGGCCATCTTTCCATCGCTTTACCTATAGCTGATGGAAATTTAGTACTCTAAAGCAAGGTAGAAGATGAACTATTCATAATGGTCTCATTAAAATACAGATCACTATTTTCATCTGCTTTGAGTGCTAAGATCCTGAAGCAGAAAAAGCAACTCAGTAAACATACAGAACTATATTTTCTCCAGAGCAGACTGCTGAAAATATATCAGACTGTGCTGTCTGCACATTTCGCTGCTGCCGTCTCCTCAGCTGATTTCAGAGACAGTACTTGGATCTCCAGGCATTGTAGCAATGGTGATGGATATACTGTCTGCTGCTGACCAAAAATGTGATTTCTGTCCCCCAAAACACTGAGGTACAAAATACCTGTTGGATTTGCAACGTATTTTGAATGAGATTGTGTTACAAAGGTAAGCACTTAAAAGGAATTTTAATTACATTGATTTTCTTACTGGAAGTGAAAGAGCTCCATGTAATGAATTAGTTTTAGTGGTGTTAAGTTTTAACATTTAGATCTTTCAGATCCTAAATGTGTTAATCCTTTTCCTGTACTGATGACCTGGCAGTCCTGTGTGGTTATATCTTGCTAAAATAGCTTAATAGCTATATTTAATCTGAAAAATTGAGTAATTTAAAGAGTTAATAAATCTGGATCATCAGCTGGAAATTGTATTCATTTTATTTTATTTTACTTAAATTTAATAATGTGCTCAAGTGTTTTACTTGAATATTTAAAGTTCAGCACATGCTTTGCTGAACTATGGCTTGATTACGACTATGAGAGAATATTTTATTAAATATGCAGGCAACTGAATTCATTAATCTTCCACTACTTTCTTGCTCATGCTGTATAACTTAAGAGCAAGTCTTAATATTTCCTTGAGATAAATATAGCTCTTGATGGTAAAGTAGTGGATTAAATCCGGGGTATTGGGTTTGCGTGGCAAGGGTTTGGTAGCGGGGGGACTACAGGGGTGGCTTCTGTGAGAAGCTGCTAGAAGCTTCCCCCATGTCCGACAGAGCCAATGCCAGCCGGCTCCAAGTCGGACCCGCTGCTGGCCAAGGCTGAGCCCATCAGCAACGGTGGTAGTGCCTCTGGGAGAACAGATGTAAGAAGGGGAAAAACTGCTGTGCAACGGCAACTGCAGCCAGAGAGAGGAGTGAGAACATGTGAGAGCAACAGCCCCACAGACCCCCAGGTCAGTGCAGAAGGAGGGCAGGAGGTGCTCCAGGCGCCGGAGCAGAGATTCCCCTGCAGCCCGTGGGGAAGACCACGGTGAGGCAGGCTGTCCCCCTGCAGCCCGGGGAGGTCCACGGGGGAGCAGATCTCCACCTGCAGCCCGGGGAGGACCCCACGCCGGAGCAGGGGGATGCCCGAAGGAGGCTGGGACCCCATGGGGACCCTGTGCCGGAGCAAGCTCCTGGCAGGACCTGTGGCCCTGTGGAGAGAGGAGCCGACGCTGGAGCAGGTTTTCTGGCAGGACTTGTGACCCCGCGGGGGACCCAGGCTGGAGCAGTCTGTGCCTGAAGGACTGCAGCCCAGGGAAGGGACCCACGCTGGAGCAGTTCATGAAGAACTGCAGCCCGTGGGAAGGACCCATGTTGGAGCAGTTCATGGAGGACTGTCTCCCGTGGGAGGGACCCCACGGTGGAGCAGGGGACGAGCGAGGAGTCCTCCCCCTGAGGAGGAAGGAGCGGCAGAGACAACGGGTGATGAACTGACCCCAACCACCATTCCCCGTCCCCCTGTGCCACTGGCAGGGAGGAGGTAGAGAAAACTGGGAGCGAAGTTGAGCTGGGAAGGAGGGAGGGGTGGGGGGAATGTGTTTTAGAATTCGGATTTATTTTCTCATTTTCCTACTCTGATTTGATTGGCAGTGAGTTAAACTAATTTTCCTCAAGTTGAGTCTGTTTTGCCCGTGATGGTAATTGGTGAGTGATCTCTCCCTGTCCTTATCTTGACCCACGAGCCTTTCGTTATATTTTCTCTCCACCCTGTCCAGCTGAGGGAGGGAGTGATCGAGTGGCTTTGGTAGGCACGTGGCATCCAGCCAGGGTCAACCCACCACATCTGGTTACTGTATTTGGCTTATGAGGAAGGTAACTTTTTATTTTGAAAGGATACAGTCTGTGGCTCAGTTATTTGGTTAATAGTATCCTGTCTCGTTATGTAAAGATATATTAAAGAAGGCAAGAGAGAAGGGGGAAAACTGAAAAAAATTGGTGAGTATATGCCAAGGAGAATACCAAAGGTCTCAAAGAGAGCAGTGGGAGAACTCCAGCTGTCTACAAAACAGTTTTTCCTGCGTCTTAGTGAATCTGAGACATTTTTGTGCCTTTGGAAGATATAGCACAGGACTTTGAAGAAGCTTCTCCCCTTCTGAATGAGGAGGCACCGTGGCCTGTAGAGGTTTCCTGGGACACCTCAAATGGCAGAAGGTACCTCTGTTTAGACCAATTAACTGGACCTCTAATGGAATGGTCAGGAAGCTTATGTATGGGCTCCTCCTGTCCTTCCTAGTTTTTCTGATGTCCCCAGAACGAAGGGGAGCTGCGTCACCCTGACGGCTGGTCCCCTGCCCCTCCTCTGGATCGGTCTGCCTGGGCTGCCAGGTGTGTGGGCCAGGCCTGGTGACGTGACCCATCATGTCACTTCTCTATAAAATTGCCTTCTCCATAAGCATGCATGCTTCCTCACTGAGGGAGTTTTCTGTGGAGAATTAAACAATCATCTCACATGCGAGATGTGCAATCCTCGTAGACTCAGGATTGCATAGAAGAACTGCAACAGTATTTGATTAAGGATATGAATCTTATTATACTTCTGATTTATTTTTGTGAAGCTTTTTTCCTCAGCAAAACCTGTTATGCCATTATCTTAAGCTAATCAGGAGTGAACTAAAGAAAAAAAATGTGAGTATGAAGAGGATTAGTTATGTAGGATGTGGAAATTATATTCATAAGTATATAGTGTCAATTATTTAATCATAATTTCTGTTATGAAGTGAAAGGGTAGCTATATGATTTGAATTATACCAAGCAGCCTTGTATTTTGACAAATGTCACAGTATCATAAAAACACAGAATGCTAAATAATTGTAAGATTTACTAGGGAAAACAGAATGTTTGGAGATAGTTTATTCAAGTAAAGTAAAAGCTGGGTTTGGTACATTTAATCTCTTCTCCATAGTTTTAACAAAAATTCAGAATAAATCAGATAAAGACAAGAGAGGAAGTATTTAAGCATTCTTAAATTCATAGCTATTATTATAGCTATAAGGGGGAGAAAAATCTTTGTATGTATTTAAAGTATTTATGTAGATTTTCTCCGGTAAATCAACTCGGGGAGATTACGTATACACAATTATCTTGATGAAATTTACCATTTTAGATGAGCTCTAGCCATCCTCGCACAAAGACCTCTATTAAAAAGTCTTTTATAATTTTAATAACATATCATGCAGCTATTTAATGACATTTTGATATCCTAGCTGCTCATTGAATATTTACTCCCCATTGCTTTTCATAGCTCATATTGCCAACAGCATATTTTGTGTAAGTCAAACTGTTTCTGTATGCCATTTTAAAAGAAAATATAGGCAAAGCTCACAGTAGGATTTTTTGAAATATTTAGTTAAGTGGAATAGTCTATTGAACAGGCGTCTTTTTAAGGTACGAGAAAATAAAAAATATTTTATTAACAGTATTGCAACAACCTCACTTGTATCAGACTAAAACTGTTGAAATGTCTGATAAAAAAATGGAGAAGCTGTGAATAGGCCGACAGATCTATTTGCTGAACATACACAAGCTATAGTCACTGAAAATTTCTGAACAGTTCTAGCTTTAGAAAAGGCTTGCTTTGCCCAGTAACAGTTGTAAAATCATAAGGTGTTGTACCATTTTGTTTTAATTAAGAGGTATTTTCTCACCTATTCCCTTGAATTAACTTTTCTGGCTGCTGCTGGCCGCCTTTGTCTTCTTTTTTTTTCTCTTACCTCAGCATTTGATAATTACTGTGACATGATCTTGACTGACTGCCAGGTATCAGCCAAGTAAAATTTAAGGTAAGGAACTTTCCCAAACTCCCGGGGTCTGCTGCTCCCAATGCTGTCCCAGCACTGTGCTCACTGACGGCGCCGCTCAGGCTGGAGCTGCTCCTAACAGAGCGGACGAGGCAGCAGCGGGTTGGGATGTTCTCCATGACATCACTTAGCGTCGATACTTCTGTATGTTCTTAAATAGCCCTGATTTTTGACCTATGAAGTCAGGTGTTTTCCTGAGCTTTTGGAAAGAGTATGAAGAATATAAATTAGAAGCAGGAGGTAACTAATACGTGGGGTTTTTCACATCACTTTTGGTTTTGAGTGTATCTAGAAATGGAAGCCTACTCTTTCCTTCTGACAGTAGGACTCCTTCCTTTCCTTTTATTTACCCTGAATGAGTCTGAAATATCATCTCTCCCAGCTTGCGTGCATATGATCCCCGGCACAGTCATACTTCTGGAAATTTGGTGGCATTTGATTTGTCATCTTGGCTTGTTTGCTCAGCTTTGCAATACTTGCCACTCATCATCAGGGCCCGCTTTATCCGTGAGCGTGCGGTGGAAGCAGAGCAGGAATCCGCCGGGGCTCTCCCCCGGATTGCACGGAGCGTCACAGTAAATCCCGGTGGCCGGAGCAGTGCCGGGACGCCTCTGCTCGGCAATCCTGGAAGCACAGAGCATGGCAGGGAAGGGGTGACGGAGCGGAGGGCACGGTTCTGTCTGCTCGGGCCCCAGGCTGGGCGGATGAACTGGGTCTGTGGGGATGAACTGGGTCTGTGGGGATGAACTGGGTGTGCGGAGGAGCGGTGTAGTGAGAGGACGAGTGCGGTCCCTGCCCGGGTAGCGTGAGCTCTCGGAGCCGCTCTGTGACCCCTTCCCTTGTACCCATTGCACCGTTCGCCAAAATGGCACTGCGCCCACTGCTGCGTTTGCCAAAGCTTTAGAATGAAACTCTAAATTAATGACAGGCGCAACAGAACAAAACTGGAAGTATAACATTTCTGCATAGTGTGCTAAGTATTCAGTCAAGAAAGACAATGCACGTAGTCAATATCAGTGTGGTAAGCTGAAAAATGTCTGTTGGCACTGACACAATACATTGCTGAACAGGAATTCACATTGAAGGCTTTTATCTATTCCTGAATAATTAATATGCATAGATTTGGGATATAGCTAATACTTTCTATGTGAAGATAATAAATGTGTTTTAATAATTGTTTCCTGCCACTTGGTTTATCAATTCTTAAAATATTGAATTGCAAATATATTACTGCTTTTTAATGTGGGGCTCTTTCATGAAAGCTATTAGTGCATTTTGTTCTTCTGTTGAGTTACATGACTTAGTGACAATCCTATTTAGTCTAGGAATTTTGTGCATCACCCAGTGAAATATTAAAAAGCTTTTAACTATTAAATGGTATTTATGTATATGCAGCATGCAAAGCACGTCATACTGTGCACTAAGCAAATTCTTTCACCATTTTTATTACTAGAAATCTAAAATAAATAATAGATTGGTTTGTAAATCTCTTTGTAGACCTATTTAGCATAATGGTTCTGTTAATCATAAGCAAGAAAGAATAATTTCTAAGTATGCTATACTTACTGAAGATAAAAGAGTAGTAGTGCTGTGTTATATGCTAACCTCTATTTTAAAAGGTGTCTTTAGAAAACACAGAAGAAACTGGGAAGGAGGGAAGAAGTTAATTAGCTGTAGTGTCCCTTTCAATAACATATCCTTGACAATTCCAAGAAAATGCATCGAGATAGAATTCAGCTCAAAGAATACTTGTACCAAGCCTGTTACTGTGTTTAATTGTCAATGGCATTGACAGCTGATTTCTTCATGAATTGAATGAAAAATACACTATACTGAATTCCTTTAAATCTGCACTACTTATATGAATGTAAATTATGGTTCAGCATTAACTAGTCTCTGTCTGCACACCTAACTGTAGAAATATCTCATATGTGAAACACATTCTATTTTCAGTGATCATTTCCTTCCTTTACCTCTTTGTAACTTTAGGTTTAACATAGGCATGTAGACATGATAGAACAAACGAGAATGCAACCCAGTTATTTTGATATTTAATACATTACATTTTTTCAATTCAAGCAATAACCTGAGCTTTTATTGCAATGCAGTGACTGTGCTCACATCTTCTGATATGAATAGCTTAAATTGCAAAACCATGTTGGATTGGAGCAGTCACAATTGTTATACTAATTTCAGATAGCTACTCTGTGCTAACATGCAAATTTTATTCGTTCTGGGAATCATCCATTGCATTTGAAATATATTTCCCTCTTTTACATCTTATTTTGTGATTATGTCTGTGCATATATGTGTAGTATCTGTCTTTTTTGAGTGTCTATTTTCACTGTTTAAAACTCTTAAAATAATTGTAATTTATATATTTTCAGATTTTTTTATAATATATTTTCTATCTAAATGAACACTTCTGAATTTGATAACTTTAATAAGGACCTTTACTGATTATACAGTAGCTCTGTGAAAGAAAACACATATGGGAGGTTTTATCTGTAGCTGGAGCTGCTGCTTCAGCTATCAAACTAATGGAACCGTAATGGAACACTTACTAACAAAATTAATGGGCTGCTTTCTTTTCTTTGTCACTAGATCTGTATGGCTCCATTAGGTCTGATTTGTTCAGTTACGAGAGGAAAGAATGATGAAGACGCTAGCTTTTTGCTATGTAGTTGAAAGGAATCTATCACTTTTTTTGTATGCATGAGCTAGTTAGCATCTTGTTATGCTAACCTTCGGTGAGCTGCTATAAGTTAAAGAACATCTGTTGTGGTATGGGTTTATTTACAAAATAATCTATTGATTCTCATCTTTGTGTTATTCTTACATTCATACAAGAAGGAGGTCAAGGATATTTGTTTCTTCTGCCATTGTTCATTATCCCAGATACTTCTACTAGAGGAAGTGGTTTCTCTGGGATTTTGCTGTAATCCACAGGATTTTATTTTTATTGAGCCTTTTTCCTGCTACTGCACTTGATAGTAGTTGTTTCAAAGTTCAACCATGTACAGAAAATGAAATGTAATAGCAATCATGTTTACTTTCTATTAAAGTATAGATTTTTTGAAGAGACTAATTTACTGGGAGAATTCTCTGTGAGACCATTTTACACCTACAATCTAATATCAAAACCCAATGCAACAACCTTTCTTAAAGACAAGCAATCTAATTTGACACAGATAGCTATCCCACACTATATATTTTTGTTAGTATTATAGCTGAAACACTGCATAGTTGCCTAAGTGTTTCTATCCTGAGGTTTTCTTTGAGATTTTGGGGGCTGAAATATTTTAGAACTTTCTTCTCTCCTTTCTCATTAGCCTGGTCCCTTTACACACAGTTTTCAACCTCCATGCAAATTTGGCATTCCCAATCTTCCAGAATTTCAGTATGGTCAAACTACAGCTAATTAGCTAATAGGATATAGGTAGCAGGGCTATGAACTACTAGATCTGGAAAAATTCATTAAAGCTATATGTCTGCTCCTATGGTGCCATCTATAAATCACCTAGGATTTCTCCCTATTAGAGGCTTTTTCACCTAATGTATATTGGCACCTTTCAGAACCTCTGTGGGGAGTAGCAGGTATCCAGCCAGCAAAATATAGTCTGAACAGACCTCTACTGCTACAGAATTACTCCCTCCCGTCCCCAATGACTTTGCGTTATGAAACAGTAAATTTGAGAAGAAAATTTTTAATACAACTGATGTTCCGTAGTGTTGAGCATGTGAAAGGCTGTATATAAAGCTTCTTTACTAACCTGCATATGAACAAAAAAAATGTAATGAGAATATATTAATTTAGAGAATAGAAAGCATAATTTGAAACACTGTGATTGTTCATATTTTTTTCTCTCTTTTTGGTTTGAGACAACTTTAATTTTTTGTACTTGCATGTTTATCATTGGCCATGGCATTTGGAAGGCCTGTGCAATATTGCCAGAATATAACTCAGCTTAAAAGACTAAAGCAAAAGTGACTCTTCAAAACCAGAGGCTGATATATGCCTTTAAAATTGTGATTCTTCTGGCTGTCGATGATATTTCTCAAGTACCCAGGTCATAATCTGTGGCACTTGTAATTTAGTTCTGTTTGTCATTTCTTGGGTAGCTATTATTGTTCTCTTCCAGTGGTATTTTAGAGGATTTGCACAATTTCAACATTTATTAATGAGACCAGGAGGAACAATACAAATGAATATTGAAATTTTTCTAGGCTTAAACACGATGAAACAAGATCATTTTTCAGATAGTATTTTTTAGTGTTTCTTCTTCAGAAGAAGTATATTTGTATTCAAGTACTTATTCAAGTACACCTTCAGAGAGGATCGTTGTGTTGATCCAATGTTAAGGACTACTGCTGTGCTTTATTATTGTCTTCCTATTACATTTGCTTATTATTATCTTCTGTGACTGATCTAGATATTCCCAGATTTCTTATGTTATTTTATATTCTGTAATATGATTATCACAGGACCTTCTATCACAAAGATGTAAATGTTTCATGTATATTTCATGTTTTTATTGAAGTAACTAAGTTAAATTTCAGGCACAATCCCCTCAGACCAAAATACATTGTAAGGAGATAATAAAATAGCCTATTTAATTTTCTTTTTTCTGATTTTGAAGGGTTTTTTTTCGGAAGCAGAAGAAACAGTGAAACCAAAATATGCTTATTAAGGTTTCATCAAAATCACCATTTTTGTTTAGGAAAAATATGAAAAGAAATATCAAGCGAGGAAAAGAAAGATAACCTTTCTCTATTTTGCACCACTTAACAAGAGTTTATGTAGTCTCAATTAGAAAACCAGCAGTAACATAATGTTACAGTCAAAACTTTGGTGTACGCAAAAAAGCGTACTTACCTGATGCGGGAAGCCACCGATTCACAGCTGCTTTAAAATCGTAAATTTGCAGTATTTTACTTAGACTGTTAATATGGTTAGTCTAGGTACAATGATATTACCATTCGCACTCCAAATTATCAAATTAATGCACAATAAGTCTCATTAAAACACAGTTTAAAAATGTCACACAAACACTTTCAAGTATCTACCCTTTTCTCAGTGTTTATGCTGCCCCTTTAGGTCCTAAGGTCAGCAGCACCCGTCCTCCGCAAAAAGAAGGGAAAAGGGTGGTTTAGTGCGTTGTTGGCATCCAGAATTCTTCACTAGGAGGACTTTGATGCTGATGGTTCTTCTTCCTCACTATCAGTTCCACTTGGGGCTAATTTAGCATATTTTCCAACGTGTTCCTTTTTTGCCTTGTTCTTGCTTTATTGATTGGCAGCATCACTCTTTATCTGTATTTATTATATATTTTATTACATATGTTAGTACATTCCTTGTTCTTCTCCACTTTTTTTTTTTCCTCATCGGTAGCCTTAAAACCTTTTTGTCCAGCTCCCAGTCAGTTGTTTTTTTAATGACCATTGCTAGGTTTTTTATAAGCCTGTCTTTATTATCCCATGCCTATAGTCCTGTAAGCCACATTATTATGTTAAAGTCATAAATATTTCATGCCACACAGAATAACTACTTTTTACTGTATATGTAAAAACTTTGATTATACCGCAAGATTATGCAAATATAAACAAATATAAGCGATATAAGCAAAACTGTAACACATTAGGCAATAGTCACCTGATCATTAGAAAAATTGTTGCAGCTAAACAAGCTAAATCAAAACTCCAGGCAGGCAAGGAAAGTTCAGACTAAGCCTGAGGAATTAATCTTGAGGTCTTGCAGGGCTGGTACAAGGTCTGCAGTGTGTTACTGGCAATGGCAATACTGGTTTACAGGGCTACAATAACAGCTGAACTAACATTCTTGCATTGTTTTTTTTTTTTTGTCTCTTTGTCTTATTATTACTTCTAATTAGCAAACTGACTAGTTAGGATGTTTAACTTTAGAAAAAGTTGTAAAGGCTTGGGTGTTTTCGGTTCTGCATTGCCGTTTCTCAGGTTATATTCAGTGGTGCTGTACTTTCTTGTTTCAATGTTGTTACGGATTTGAAATCTTGGCTGTTTAAGCTAGAGCAAAGTCACCAAAGGTTCAAGGAAAAAAGCAGCAAAGATAAATCTGTGGGGAATGCTCCTAATGTAAAGTGAACTCACAACTAGAAGCAGCAGTACCTGAATTTAGCAGGTTGGGTAGGCTTTACATATCCTGAGAAAGTTGAGAATACTCTTGTTAGGGTCACATCCTTATCTGGACTTTTCCCGTTCTTGAAATCCGAGCTGAAGACCTGGATTTCCGTAGAAATTCTGGTGTGCGCCACTGCATGCTACATCTATACAGGACTCTTGCATGGTCTGAATGCTGGTTTTCCCATTGTGATTTGGGATTAGAAAAGGCATCATGCTAAGAGACAGTGAAGGTGTCAAATGGCAGACAAGAAGAGGTGGCGAGTGCGGTCTGTAAATCAATGAGTATTTTAAAATGACATATTTTGGAACTGGGGGAAGTGATAGTAATATAAGTCTCTATACTAATAAAGGTGCATTTATCCCAACCTGTTAGGACAGAATGAGCAAGATAGTTGTAAATACCACTGCAGATAGCACTATCAAGCTTAGGCTTATCTTTCCCTAATGCAGTGCCAAAACTAATCAGTCTCCATACAACTAACATACTAACAACAAGCAGACTCCGAGGAAATATGCTTTTATCACAGTAACAGTGTCAAAACAGTATTATTCATTCAAAACTTATTTTGCAGATAAAATTGCTGTGTTTACAGAATGACTTCTCAGTTGTTCAATTAAGTATTCAGAGATTAAAAAAAAAAAATAGAATTAACGCCTAAACAGCTCAGGTTAGGCAGAATAATATGGATTGAATTCAACATAGCGTCTGTTGTTGCTACAGCAAGAATAATAAATAGATCATAATGTAGAAATAAAAATCAACTATTTAGATTGCTGGCATCTCTTACTCATGTCTGTAAATGAAATATGTTCCTCAAAGAATCTGTGCCTGTAAAGTACTGATTTTTCTTATAGTTAAGACAGTGTTTCAGGCTGGTAAATTTATTTTCTTAAGTAAAGAGAGTAAATAATGACTGTAAGGGAACTGATTAATCTTTTTTAAGAGATTATTTCAGTATTTCAGTATTGCAACAGAAAGTGTAGCCTCTCAGTTCACCCTTTGTCCGTACCTAACCTTGACAAGGGTAAGCCCATTAACAAGGGCAGGTTATTCTCTGCGAACAATTCTGTTCTTAGCCCGTGAAATTCATGGCTGCTGTGGTAACTATATAATAATAATAGGTAATGGACAAAAGTTATTAAGGTTGTTTGCAGAAGTCAAACATCAAGGTGTTTTTAAAGTGAGCCTTTAAGTTATTATAAAAGAAGCCCTATAGGATCAATGTCATTTGTTATTTAGTAAAGACTTCCATCACCCAACAATACCCATTTTTCCTTTTTAACACTAGTCATGTTGTCCTGTAAATCAGCTTTATAGGAAGGATATTTCTTTATTAGTTTCAAGTCAGATGATGGTCAGTAGAAGTAATCCTCTGGGCAAAATTATTCCCAGCCTCCGCTTCAAACAAGTTTTGATTCATTTATTATATTCTCAATCTGTGTGCAGACCTCCTACTGACATCAGTAACGAGCAATGCACTGAGAAAAACACAGAGCTTTGAAAATGGGATGTTATTTGTGTTTGAGAAGAGTATTTTAACATTTTTCTCTGCACTAATGCTGTCACATTTTATATGCAGTGGTGGGATTTGCTGTGGTTTTATATTTTGGCACCAGCCTGTAATGTGTGTGCCATCATGCTGTATACTCAGGGAACAAATCCCCATGGTAATATTACATTTGCAGACCACTTTATGGGATAATTAAGATAAAGGACATTGTGAATTCCATAAATATCCAACAAACTACACAGAAGTATGTCAAGACTTAAAAAAATGTAGCTAAATCCCATCAAAAAAGAGTTGTCACTTAGCAGCCTGTCCTTTGCTTAAATGTAGGAAAAAAGCTGCAACGGATCTGGGAAACAAATGATCCCTGCAAAGGATCAAGCAAGTGAAATATGTTGCTAGACTCCAATTTTGGTGATCTACTTCAGATTCTTTTAGATATCGTGGGTTATTAAGTAACCAAATTATATTCAAGTAATTCAGCACCTGCTTCATCAAGCTACAGAATATGGAATTAGATATAGACCACTTCAGCTTCACTGATTTGATTATCTAGTAGAGAGAGACTGGTGAATATACATTAATCCTATGAAATTAAATCAAGAAAATTAGCTGAAGATATTCCTAGGGGCCTATTTGGTGTCTATTTGCATAAAATGCTGAATTACCTGCTTACTGAAATCACTTTTTTTGTGATGAGAAATGGGATAGAACTTAAGAACTCAGTTTACATAAAAATCTAAGCAGGAATGTACAGGTTCAAACCAGAAATGCATTTAGCTCCTGGCTCTGACAACAGCCAATACCAGATAATTACAGCATAAGAACAAAACAAGTATAGAATTTCCCTCAGTGTTTCCTAATGTGGAGTATAGAGACTACACCGGTACTTTGTTTATGTTCAGTTATGTGTGATGGACTTTGCTTCTACTATTATTTTCTGAACCAGTTTGTTATTCTTTTCTGGTGTCTTCAGTATCCTGTATAATGTATGCAAGTATGATGTAATCGTGCACACTGAAGAAGTATTTCCTTTTTGTTGGCTTTAAAAATACTTTAAGATAATGTCATCTGATGTTTCCTCATTCTTATGAGAAATAATGACATAATAGGCAAATAAAGCCTAAGCATTTTTAACCATGCCATTCATAATTTTATAGACTTCTGACCCTGTTGTCTCTTCAGGAGTCTGAATTACTTAATCTTTTCACATATAGAAACATTCCACTATTTCTAGCCATGTTTTTGTCCTGTTTGTA
The DNA here is from genome assembly GCF_900496995.4 of Aquila chrysaetos chrysaetos. Lineage (NCBI taxonomy): Eukaryota > Metazoa > Chordata > Aves > Accipitriformes > Accipitridae > Aquila > Aquila chrysaetos. The sequence goes on from NC_044008.1 coordinate 30,929,545, forward strand.
ACTTTTCTATTGGCACTGGATACTTTATAGTCGGTGGGAAGCTTATTACTCACTATTGTCTCCAGCAGAAGTCCAAACAAGTAATTTCAGATGCAGAAGTCTATCCTGCAGGCTTTTCAAATTAAGTGAGATTAAATTCATACCATATTTCTTAATTTTAATGTTAAGTATGGACATTGAAGGCCTGTTTTATTATCTCAATCTGAAAATGTGACTGTTCTACTCTGTTATTCTTAGTCTAGCCATTTCATACCATATTTGGAAAAAGCCTTGTTTGTAATTTTCTTAAGATTTTCTAAGCAATTCAGTTTTCTAAACTATGCCACCTGTAAGTGATTCATTTGTAAGCAACATCAGTATTGACTTTTATTTTGATTTATTGAAGTAAAACATTAGTGAAGTAAAATTATTGAAGTAAAACAATAATAAATAATAAGACGGTAAAACATGTTTTCAAAACATATGAATGAAGTGTCAGTAGTCCTAGAACTTCAAAAATATTTGATTTGTAGATATGTTTCAAATAATTCTATCAGAAAAACATTTTCATCCTTGGGGAAATATTTACGATTCACAGCAATTTCCATTTTTGTTTGGAGACAAAATGGAATTTTGAAGGACAGTGATAAACAAAAAGCACGGCATGTTTAGAAAAGCCACTGTCCTGGTGTGGTTAGTGTACATAGCCAAATCTGAGACACAGGCTCTGTTTAACTTACTCTGAATAAATACTTGAACCTTGTTCTGTTGTACCCAGAATAACTAATAACCAAAAGCTTTAGGTGGATTATGGAACGCCTCACCTGTTTTGACTAACTGTTCTTCTTGAACCTGAAAAAACATTCCTAGTTCATGTTTGTTACAGCCAGTGCATTTCAGCAAGCTATTCTGAGTTCCACGAAATTTTTATTAAAAAAAAAGAAGTTGTCACTGAAGCAGTTTTTCTTTTCCTCTCATTACATGCACGAGACACTCCTCGTGCGTGCAAAGTTCTCTCCTTTGTATTCTCTCATTGCTCTGACAAATCATCATGTGCTTTGTACTTCCCACATTTTATTTTATTTGCAGTATTTAATAATCTCTCTGGTTTATGTTTTGGTTGCAGGTTTCTCTTGGACTTCTACATGCTCGAGCTACTCATATCCTCTGGCCTCCACAACGCTGGCAGAAGTTACAGCCAATGCTACCTCCAGAGCGCAAACCACTCCAGAGAGAGCAGGAGTGATCTAAATGCTCAGACAGAAAAACACTGAAGTGAATTTTAACTGGGAAGAGTTGCAGTGGTTATACCATCACCTGTAAGAACTTTGCCAAGTGTGCTTTAGTATCAGGTACCGTGTCAGCAAATACACAAAACATCTTCATGTTAAAATGCCACCTTAATTGTAAAGTTTTTCTGTTTTTTTTTTTTTTGTTGTTTGGTGGGTTTTTTTAAATCTTAAACAGTAGTGCATTGTGCATTATTTTGATTTGAAATAATTGTTTGTAGAAGGTTTGAATGTTCAACGTTTCTGGGAGCAGTAAAATACTTGACTTACTGTGTCTGTACCTGTCCTTCTCTGGTTAAGAAATTATTAAAACCTTCAATAAAATATTTTAATCTTTTACATTCAGCTTGTTTTAGTGACTGAATGGAACCTTTATTATTATCATTGATTGGATATGAAAAAAAACCCAAACAAGTTAGTTGTCAGGCACTGGAGCAGGCTGCCCAGGGAAGTGGTGGAGTCACAATCCCTGGAGGTGTTCAAAAAACGCATAGACGTGGCACTTCAGGACATGGTTTAGCGGGCATGGTGGTGTTGGGTTGATGGTTGGACTCGATGATCTTAAAGGTCTTTTCCAATGTAAACGATTCTAAGCTTCTATGTAATATGCTTTGGATTGTCCTATAATTTCTAGTACTGACGAATCAGTACTTTGGTAGCTGAAAAGTTAATTGTATATGTCATAATTTTTTTTCAAAAAAAGCTAATGAGATTTTTTTCTTTTAATGCAGCTTGTGTTTATTATTAAACTGAGTACATATTACTTATTTTTAATTTCTCTTTCAGGAGTGTTTTATATAAACATTCCTTGTATATCTTGCTGAAGTAGATATTCAGTCAAAATATACAAATTATATTGCAGTATCTGAAGACAATGTTTCATTTATTTCTCAAGTATAGTAAATCGTTGTTAGTATTGATTGCCACATTTCTTTGAAACTATGTAATTAGACAATAAATACTATACAATTAATACTATAAATATATAATTAATATTATAAATACACTCCGTGAATATGCAGTAAAGCTTCTGCACACATTATAAGTGAAAACAACTTGCAAAATGACTCATTTTCAGCTGCAGATTAATATGAGCCAGCTTATTTTCATATTTATTGAATTTTACTTCAGATAGGATAGTACTTTAAAAATTCAACAAATCACACAAAAGACCTTTAAACATTTCAGCTAAAACCATGCAATTATCGGAACTGCAGACAAGGTGAAAATAAGTCCATAGCTCTTTGAAGACACACATCTGTGTATTGGTTAGGTGATAGGTTCAATCACCATGAAAACTCTCTATTACTGTCTAACCACCTTCTTAAATTCTCAAGCTCTGTAGACTCTCTGAACACTTTGCTGTCTACATGTGCCACGATCTTTCTTTGTTCCAAAAAGCTGTTCCATAGGTCTCTGAACTCATCTTAGTTAAAACTAACGCAGTTTGTTTGGGTGTTAATTGCAGTAAATTCACAATTATTTTGATTGACATAGGGTGATTGAAAACAGTAGTTTGCAATTTTTTTTTCCAAATTAATTAAGAAAACTGAAATGAGTTCAAGAAATTTGCTGCAGTCATAATTAATTTTGGTGACAAAGATACAAACACACATACATGAAAGGACAAAGAAAGAGACAAACATAAAAAGAAGCAGAACAAAACCAGATTAGATCAGCTTTATTTCTCTCGGTTGTTCAGGTCTTAATTTCTCTTTTTTCCACTAGTTCAGTCCCTCCCTCCCCCTCCTCTTGAGTATCAACTGGGCAGAAGTTCTTACATATACTGACAAGCTGGAAAATTTGGTTGGTTGTTCTGATTCACTGGTATGTGTTCTGCAAAACCAGTGCCAGAGAGTTATCAACAAAAACAAAGGCATTTGTTCCTCAGTTATTATCTTAATTATATTTTTCTATTCCTGCTGTCTAAAGATACAGCCAAATGTGTCTGCATCAGCTACATTTCTAAAAAGATTCTTTGAAGTTCCTTAGGACTGCAGACCTTATTTTCCAATGGAGAAGAAGGATCCAGAGATACGTGAGAATAGAATTCCAGATGAGGTAGAACCGAGGTGCAAGCTCGGAGGCGGTGCCGGATCTTGCAGCCCGACAGAGGTGAGACCGCTGCAGCTCCATGTCCCCCGTCCATCCAGCAGCAAGGCCAAGCACGCATTCCCCCGGGCACGCACACGCACACGCACACGCACGGTATGTTACGTCCATATACACACGACTGGCCATGCACATCAACATAGACAAACCCACTGGGTACCCGCATAATGGCACCAGTGACCTCATCCTGTTGCTCTTGCTGGCTGATCAGGATGAAAATACGTAAGTGGGAAGTATGTACAGCGTGGATGCCCCCCGATTCAGACACCCGTTTTGCCCAGAATACAGGATCCTAGTCTCCCCGTGTGCTGGCACCCGGACAAAGCAGCCCCCGGACACCTCCAGTGAGTGCCTCCCGTCCCCCGGCACTGGCACTCGGACCCTCCCCGCGCATGCAGACAGCCCAGGGAGCTCTGCACCCAGGAAAATTGCTAGAAATGGAGTTTAATGAGAAGACGAGACAGACTGTTCTGATCAGGCTCAGGCGGCGACAGACCAGCGCCTGTTCATGTGCAATTGGCTCCTTTCGTAGCCTTCTCTCTCTGTATTTCCACACTTGATCCTCCCCAAAGCACCCTCGTTTCTCTGACTTCGGTCCCCTAAACAGCCCAGAACAAGTCTTACGCGGTACTGAAATGCTCTTCCCTGCACCCCACAGCAAACCCCATACCCCTGGGCAGTGTCACCGGTCTGTGGGGCAACCCCGAGAGCCTCCCCACTTGCTCCTGGTGTTGGCTGTCCCCCGTGGGGCTGGTGCAGGGGCTTGTGTGCTCCTTCATGCCTGTGAGGTTGGGACTTTCACAGTCTGCTGGCTCCTGTAGTAGCCACGGTGGAGCTAAGTCGTGGTATTATTTGGTTCCCCCCAGCTGCCATTGCTCCCCTGGGCTCCTTTGTCTGTGCGGAGCCCAGCTCTTTATAACATAACCTTATACAAGCTATGAAAGTTTAAGTGTCCCAAGTATGCAACTGTGACATGCCTCAAGGAATATTTGTTCATCTATATTTGCATACATGTATTTATAAATATTTATGAATTTATGCAGATATATAGGATATTCATGATGGAATGATGGAATAGAGAACATGCCTATTAAGTTTGAAGATGTTACATTGGTTGTAAAGACTGCCATCATTTTGGAGAATGGTATTAGGCTGCAGTGATCTGAATTCAATAATGATGAGCAGAGACTGGTGGAATAATTACCCATACACATGCTGGATTAAGTTAAAAGAAAATTTGGAGATCATAGCGGATTGTAGTTGAGCATGAATGAACAATATGCTGTTGTGAATAAGGAAAATAGCACACTTTGTAACCAGCAGTGCAGACTGTAAACACAGGAAACAATATTCCTGCTTCATTCACTTACAGTATGATTTTAGGCACCAGATTCAGAAAGAAAGGAGGGACAAATGGAGTTTTTAGAGAGAAACAACAAAAATTAAGAGAAACCAGAAAAATATGACCTATGAGAAATGTTGGAAGAACTTGGGTTTATCACTTAGCCTGGAGAGTCTGAGGCACAGTCTTCAAAATCATGAAAGGTTGCTGTGAAGTGGAAGAGAATCATTGGTTCTCCAAGTCCATCATGTGCAGGAGGAGAACTAACAGACTTACAATGCCACAGTAAGAGTTTTAGGTTAGACATGGAGAAAGAAACATTTGAATTTTAGAAATAATAAAATATTGGAATAGATTATTCTTCATTGCAGGGTTTTTAAAATTTTTTATCAGGCCTGTTTGTACTTTGAGACAGGAGGATGAATTAACTAGACCTTGAGATCCACATCAGCTGCTTTATACATTCTCTGATTAGGTATTCTGTGATTGATTAGTAAAATTGGTGGTGCCTTTGATGCTGGGCAGGCAGGCAGTTACATCAGTAGCTACTTCCTTTAGACTTATGATTCTTTATATGCAAGCCTAACAATATTACAGTAGCCTCATTTACATGTTACTTTCCTGTAATAAGCATCTAAGGAACCTGATTCCTGTAAAAGAAGCTATTTTGCTACTTATTGGCATCAGATTAATGTGCATGATATTTTACATCATCACATAGCTTAGTGAAAGGAAATAGGTCAATGAAATCGTAAGCATTTGAGTAAGATAACGTAACAGATCATTCAGTATCCAGAGCATGAAGAGCAAACCCGTATTCCCAAAGCAGAAAGGACCAAGCAGCGGCAATAACACACAACCACATATTTAAGGGTGTTATTATTTTATTGATATAATAATATATTTGATTTTTCAACCTTCAGATGTGAAACATGCAATGAGAAGCCTCTTCTGGCAGTAATGAAATCAGTGGCAAAATTCTTGTGGACTCAAGTCATCACGATTAGCTTTCTAAGTCAGCATCTTCCTTTTCAGCCACACGCCTTCTGGTGTTTTGGTGCTGGCTCACATCTGCAATGCAATAGGGAATTGGTTTCATGGGAGTTAAATAAGGATGAACACAAGTGAGAAGTAGGACATTAAGAAATTAAAGGATGACAGGATATTTTAAAATTTGATTTTTTTATGTATGAGGAGTCACATAAATGCCTTTCCTATGGCCCAAGACGTATAATTGTCTTGAGTGGATTGCAGACTGCACTTGTAGAGCAAGGAAAGATGTTGTAAGCTGATCAGGAGTTGGTACTCTTAGCAGACATGAGAAGCTGCATCTGAGAGAGTGACAGAGCAAAGCTGTGATGTACCTCAGCAATGTCTAAGCATCACAGCCTCATACAGAAAACAAAAAAGCCAACTGAGAAAGTGGAAAGCTGGTGCAAGGAATGAATGGTCATCTAATGCATATGAGGATCCTCAATTAGGTGTTCAGATTTCCCATGATAAAGAAACACCGTAGCAGAAGATCTGTTGAGTTTCGTTTCTTCCATCTATTCATCCTTTAAGATAACATACCTGGATGGTGCTACATGAAGACAAGCAATCTGTCATGGCATGCACAAAGCGCTAGCTGTTCAGGTCTGAAGCCATTACAAAATGGATAATTTAGTGCAGAACTATCCAAGGAAAAGAAGGTAAAGCCAAGACAATAGATTGCATGTTAGTAAACAGTTTACGCTGCCTGGCTCCTCAAGTATTAACACTAATGAAACACCAGAAATCAAAGATCGCATCTAAGTCATAGGAACTCAAAGTAACATAGTAAAGTCAAGTGATGACAGATACCAGTTCTTGCTATGCAGAATTTTGGTTTTCACAGATCTTTTTCATTCCTTTAGATTTGTTTGCCACACTAAAATCAGAAAGAGCTCTGAACACTTCCAGGATATTACAAGTAAAATAGCTGTCAGAGGCATCATTCTGTAGGTGTTTTGCTCAGGAGTCAAGCAGCTGATGAACCTTCACGCTCCTGTGCAACTTGGTTGATCCTTTGGTATTTTGCTGTAAAATGGAATAATCCTCTCTCTTTGGAATATTTTACTATCATTACGTTTATGATCAAGAAAATTATTACTTTCTTCCTCCCCACATCAACATGGTCTGTTCTTCTTATCATGGTCTATTAAGCATCTTGTCCAAGGTCATATAAGATAATCATGATAGGTTTGGGAAAAAACCAGGATTTCTTAGATCACAGTCTACCTTCTTGGTGGCAAGATTGTCTGTCATTCACTATCATTCATTGTCTTGCATAATTAACGCACAAATGTACCATTTGTGATATAAAATACAAATCTAAATGAAAGAAAAACATCAGTGAAAATGAAAATTCCAAGTAGACAGCTTAGCCCTCCACCATTGTATGGTGGGAGGGAAAGATGAGTCTTTTTAGAGCTAAAGGTTTCCTGTGGCAATATAGGCTTGTAAAAAATGTAATGAGGCCATACTAATGGCAAATACTGTAGAAAACATTCTTCTTCCATAAATAGCCAATTTCAGCCACAGAGACTGGATTTGTGTAAGTAATATGTAGCAGCACTTTCTAGCCATCCTATTGAAGCTGTGATTTTGTGCAGAAATAAATTAAAGTTCTTGAAGAAAACTAGAGGACAAAGGCTGCAAGAAAACCACATGGTGGTGGCTTAGGGAATAGACCAGGAACCCCAGAGACAGCAGAGCTGAAATCCTCATCCCTGCATCTGTATCCTTTTCAGTAATTCCTTTGTGTGAAGTAAATGTGTAGATTATTAAATTCGGTGCCACAACTACGAACTTAATTTCACCTAGCGTTTTCCAGTGGTTTTGAATTAAAAAAAAAAAAAATTGTATAGCCTATTGTGGAAGTTCTAACATTATCTGTTATGCCTCTGAATGCTGTGGGTTTGTTTGTTTGTTTTTTAATTTGTGAAATAAAAGATAAGCCAGAAGCTGCTTTATGTAACTGCACCTCAAGAGACTTTTAAGCAGAACATTACACAGAAAATATTGCCAATACTCAAACTATGTCACCATCCAAATATCTTCTTGATTGGAATTTATTAAGAGTATTATTGGATGAGCGGCTTACCTTTGGATGATTTAGTAACTAAAAACCTGAAGGTGTAGAATATTTAAAAAATGCAGCAGCTGTATCTGAATATGAGATTATCCTGATCATACAGTGACAAAAACTTTAATTTAAAAAAATGTTTCATTTGTGGTAACTTGTTGGAACTGTATTAACCCACCGCACCATGTGCTATCTTCCTCATCCCACTCACAAATGTCTCAGCATTTTATTTAACATCTAACCTTTTCTCATATCCTTCTATTAAATGTCAGAATTGAATTTTACATCCTTTGAGAGCTAGAATGTACCACCCTCATATTTTTTCTCTTATACACATTTCAATTAATAAATGAAACATATAACAGCACTTTTTTGGCACTCCCTGTAGTTTTATCCATTTGATTACAAGGGTTAATCATACAAATGGTCCTGAGTTTTCTGTAGGACTGTGATGCCTCAGGATCTAAGATCAGGCTATAGTACTTAACTTTTTAACCTGCTTTTGATGAGCCTGTAGTTAAAGAAATGCATTTCCTTTGTTCTCCTGCATTCTTCCCTCACTATGAATGGATGGCTTCTGAATCTGACATGAAATATCTTAAGGGGTCAGATAAGTAGTCCGTTTGTCCAGTAACCTGTTCCTGAGAGGGCTCAGTAAGTTATACTTCCTATAATGAAGAGTTTGGAATAACCTGCCATAAGGGAAATTACTTTCCAACCCCAGGCAGTTAATGTTAGTGTTGTGCCCTGAGGCATGAAAGTTTAAATTCCGTACTTATCTTACACCCTTTCTAATGTAACTGAATGTTCTCATTATCTATACAAATGTTTAATGCTCACTTCAACAGCAACATCTTAAAAGACTCAGTTTGTAAATAGCAAACAGCTGAGTAAAGTCTGAAATGTTTAGCCTTAACTTCTGTTCACTTGTGCTATACCCTATGTTGTTGGGAGCAATTATTTCTTTGTTGGCTGCTTCTGTCTGTGGGATGCTTGGCCCACAGTATCTGTCTCAAAAATCCGGTAAATGGAAATGGTTTTCTTTCAGTTCTCTTACTCTAAGGAGGAAAAAACATTACCCTCATAAAACATTGCGAGAAGTAACTATTAAGACTGATACCAACATTAATGATTATTATTATGATATTTTACACTTTATGAGCGTCACTGTTAAAGATTACAAAGATTCAGGTGGCAGATTGCTATATGTGTGCAAAGTTAGTGACTGTGGTCAACACACATGAAGCCCTAATGTTGAGGATGCTCGGGCCCTGAAATGGGCTCCGTCACCTCTGCCACGCAGACTCCCTGCAAGGTGCACAGGAATTATTGTGCTTAAGTTGATGGAGGCAAAAAAGGTGCTGAGATTGACTGTCTTCTACCTGATAGCTGAATGGCTAGTATTTTCACCTACAAAATAGCACGGGGCAGGCTTAAGGCTTTCCTCAGCCTGAAGAGCTGACACCAACTAGATAACCTTCTACAAAGAAATGACTGATTCGGTAGATGAGGGGAGAGCAGCGGATATTGTATGTAGAAATAGTATTCATGGAAATACATAAAAACTTGAGGAACAAAGTGCTAGAGGAAAGCTGAAATATCTTTTGCCACAGAGCTCTCAACTACAGAATCTTTCAACTTGTGGCCAAGATAAGATAAAAACCTTTTTAAAGAATATCCACAATGGGAAATAAATTTCTGTAAATGCCTGGCAGAATCTATAATAGCATTACCTAACGCCTAGTAGTGAGGTCAGCTGATTGTTAAGGCTTTATTTTCAGTGAAAAGAAGGTTGTTAAGTCTCCAAAGGGAAAGAACAATTATGTCTAAAAATAGAAGCAAGGTGAAGCTTGAAACAGAGAAGCTCACAAATGCTGACAAAAATTATGACTAAGGAAACCTCCACTTCAGGCTTTAAACAAAATGCCTTGGACTTTATTTGAGCAATTATCAAGGTGTTTCTTCCTCCTGCCAGAGGTCTAGAGTGACAGAGGGTAAATGGAAAAGGCGTACTATGATCTTTCAAGTTTTCTTCATGAAAACCATGTATGTTAAGGGTATTGTCTTCTCACATGGTAATAATAATAATAATAATAATAATAATAATAATAATAATAATAATAATAAAGATATCTTCTGTGCCTGATGTTTGGAGAACAGTTGGGATAAAATTAATTTCTCCTCTTTCATTTTTTTCTTTTTTTTTAATCATCCATTTCATGTGTTAGCTGACATAAAGTGTTGAGTAAACAGAGACTAACACTCTCTGACAATAAAAATGTGTGTTTTCTCTCCTGAAAGATAACAATAATTGTCCCTTGGAGACAGTTCTGCTCTATAAGCAGAAAAGACCTCAGTGCTTACAGTGACTCTAAAAGAGCCTTTGGTTGCCTCAGTTAAGTTCCATGAATCTAAGCCTTGATTTTTTTCACATGATTTAGTACTTTGCACAGCTGATTGCTATCAAAAAACTTAGATAAGTCAAGATCAAGGCCAAATTGTCTGCTAGTTCTGCTTGAATTTTATTACACAGACTGATCTTGAACTTCCATTTGATCCCACAAAATTATGTAGCTGCAGGTTTCCCGAAGTGCTGATTTCTTTCTTGATAGATTGTTCACAGTTGGAGACAGTGCCTTTAAGATTTAAAAAAAATAATTTCCACCAAACCTAATGTCTATTTTTTCACAGAAATGTTGAAAAGAAGATTTAAATATTTTGCTTTAACTCATATATATCAGCCGGATTATACAGAATTCTGTTGATTACATCACATTTTATACAAGGAGAACTTCTGAATAACATAAGTCTACAGGTGAGTTATAAAGTTCACAGTCCAGGCAGCTTGTGTTTTGTGTTAGCTCTTTTGTGGATTACTGTTAGCTTTTCATTAAGAGATCCCATTCGTGCTGACTATTCTTGAAATTAGTAGTTTTATGTGAGCAAATGGAACAATATGTACTTTTCTCATTTCTTAAATGTTCACAGAAAATATTTCAAAATGTTTGTTCTAGATCTTAGCAACTAAATCCAGAATTAATTATATAAGTAAGTGAAGTCTTTTTTAATCCGTGCTAAACACAGTAGTACCTAGCAAGTTCAACAAAAATAAGGGGTTTTGTTCTTTCTCTACAGTTGGTTAAACTTACTTGGATTGGCTTATGGCACAATTCCAAGTCTGGTGTTGAGTGCTCAATAACTGTGTGCCAAGTGTGAAATGGCCTGTTCTTCAGGGCTTGACTTTTTAATGCTTTTTGAAAACCAGGTCTTTCTTCTTTTAAGGCATCTGAAATGAAATGCTTGACTTGTGAAATCACTAGCCACTACTGAAAATCACTGCAAGGGTGTGACACTAAGTTTGAACATATTTGCTCTTTTGCTAACTGAACAAAGAAAGAAAATTATTTCCTCTACCTTTTCTCTATTAATAAGCTGCATTTGAAACAGACCCTTCTCAGAGGCAGGCAGATGAAAGTTTTTAAAAAACACTGAACACTTCTGGTGGGATTTTATGAAAATACTTAAAATGCTTAAATGTACAAGTAAATGCGTTACCTTGATTGAAAGTTAATGGAACTTTTTACCCTAAATCAGTTTCGGATAAATCCAAAGAGTGATTTAGGCATCTAGCAGTCAGCACAAGATCTTTAGCCTATCATTTAGGCACAGTGAGTCTAATTCCTGTTGCATATTTGTTTCTCTCTCTTTCTTTTGCCCACACACATTCACAAAAGTTTTCAGGTGCTACACTACTTCTTTAGTGAATTAACATCTTCAATCCAAATACCCAGGCTCCCTATTCAACAAATAAGAAGAATGAGATTTCCTAAGTGCACTGAACAAGGAAATGCCCAAATTGTCCAAAGGTAGGAAAGTTGGTCTCTAAGATTGCATCAATCCTAGTGTATTAAAAGTGCCTGGGAAGAGTCTCAGGCATAGTTTTGTCTCAGGAAAATGAATACTTTTTCAAGCAACACCCAGAGTTCAGGAATTTACATGGGCCTGTGACCATTCTTCTAGATGGTTTGAATGCAGTGACCCTACTTTGGGGAATAATAACCTATTTATTAGTGTGAATGTGGGTCATTGGTATCAACGCCAGGGAATGAATGGTCCTAGACTCACTTCATTTACCTATATGGATAAAACATAAGGCAGTTGGTAGCCATTTCTCTTCTGGGGTATGGACACCTCTCTCTTCTTTGCACCATCTGCTGGAATCAGTTGCTAAACACAGCTATTCTCCATGCTTCCTACTCATGCTTCAGTTTTCCTTTGTTAGACTATTTGTCTGTTTTGCAGAAAAGCCAGTATCAACTCCACAGGAAGGATGTGAATCTGTATTGTCCAAAAAACCAATGTCATCTTTTTAAATTTTAGCAGAAACTTTGTTCGTGGCTTTCACAAGGCTCTTGGGTCTTGGTCTAGATGATCTGTGCATTTGATCCTGTGTTCATACCACCTTTTTTTGTCCTTACTTTAGTAAAAGTATCTCTTTCTGTTTTTCTCACAATTTCCTTAATCTCTGCACTTTTAAAAATCAATATGGAATATTTTCCCATGAGTATTTCCTCAGTCACTCAATGACATTGTCCTTATTTTTCCTTCACAACTGCCCTTCAAAGATCTTCCCGAGGTTTACAAGGACAAAGCCATTCCTACTCTCTGATCTATGCATTTGCAGGTTTTGCTAACCTGCTCCGAGTGCCTTACCCTCCCTTCTTTGGGGTTATTTTTCTCTTTTCTCTTCCTTGGGGAAAAAACCAAAACAAAGCAAACCAAAACAACAAACCACCAAACGAACCCCTCCCCCCCAAAAAACCCAAACCCCACAGTTCTAGCCTGGATGTGTCTGCACAGAGGAGGAATGCAAGTGTTTTTAATAAAAGGCAGCCTCTGCCCGCTGCTGCCTCAGGTCCTCTGACCTCCACTGCACGTTCCCATGAACAGTGTGTGTCTCTGCAGTTTCCCTCATCAGCAGTGCCAGCAACACCCTTGAAGTAAAAGCTGTAATGGCTTGGAAGCCTTTGCAATATTGCTTTAAAAAATCAGAAAGTATATTGGAGAAAGAAACACTATTTATCACATCAAGCACTCATACAAGGTAGAGATGGAAGAGAGCCTTGGTCAAAGGAGCAATTCTGCAATTTCCCAGCAGATCCTGGTGAAACAAAACACCTGTTTGTCCCACAGATTTGTGAATTGCGTGTATCTGAGTAACAGATCAGAGTCCTTCTTTCCCCCTCAGTGCTATGTGGTGGAAGGCTTGCCATGGTCGTTGGGGGCATCTCCCTGAAGTAAATGCAATATGAAATATGTCAGCGTCTTGGAATTTCCAATTTTTTATATTATGCTTTTTAAAACTTACTGTGTGCTGCCTAGTTGATGTCTGAAACATAAACACATCCTTTCAGAATGGAAATATAAAAATATATGTAATTTAAATTAGCATATAGATTCAAACTCTTTAATTATAGACTGCAAAGTTTAAAATTATAATTAATTAAGAAAGCACACGCTCAGCACTGATGCTGTTCCAGCTCTTTAAACATCAGCCTATTAAGAAAATCGAAGAAACTGAACTGATGAGCAGTGTTTATTTACAATAATCTGCCCTTAAGCCTATGAATGGGTTCAAATACATGTTTTACTCATTTCTATCTGCATGGATGAAAGGTGTCTATATGAATAAAGCTAATTAGTTACCAAGGGAAAATCTACACTGTTACGTTGCAATCAAAACTGATGGGCCTCATCCAAGGTTTAGCATATTACAAGGTCTGCCAATGCTTGAGTAGGAATAGGACAATTCCCTTAATTAATGCAGATAGTTAGTATTCTATTTAGAGAGAAAAAGCTGCAATGATAGAAAAGAGAAGCTTTCTTTTCCTGATGTAAGGAAAATATAGATATTTATGACAAGTCACAGACATGTCTTTTGACCTACTTTCAGTATTTAGTTTTAGAATACTGCAGTGTTACAGAATTGTTAGTAATTCTGTTAAGCACATTCAAGAAATCATTATTTCATAGCCACAAAATATAAACCAGGTAAGAATTCATGCTTTTTCTGAGTTTCATTTTGAAACTCCTAAGTCTGTGTTTCCCAGGGAGATGCACAATAGAAATTTCATATATTTAGCTCATGTTTAACATTATCAGAAAGCAATGGTACTATAAATGCAGGAATATTTACGTAAATCACCTAAATACTTGCTACTTATTTACTGAACATGACGACTGCGTTGTCCTGTTATGTTGAGATGTTTCAGGGCAGGATAACTACAATATTGGAAGCATGAGCTGGTGAATAGTGCACCTTGTCAGATGGAAGTATCTTGAAAATGTAAAAAAACTTTTAAACTTCCTGGAATCTTAAGTGGAGCTATGGCTGCTTGCAAAAACCCATAAATAAGAAAAACCCTCAATGCTTCTGCTTGAAGCTTGTTCATGGCCTGCGGAAGGTGAGGGACTGCCTGGCTGCCCGTGGCCCCGTGCCCCTGTCCTCACCAACAGCACCCCTTGGCCAGCCCCGGCAACGTAAGGGCAACATATGATGGGCTTGGAGGGTTGATAGACACAGAAAGTTTATTTTGCTTCTTGGCAAAAATATTAACACGTCAGAAGGAGAACGGCCTACCTCCTGGAGTAGTTGAAGGCCGTGTGTAGGAGGGGAGCTGTTTCACTGCCTCATCCCGTGCCTTGGCTTACCGCTGTCTCTTCATTACCCACGTACAGCTTCTCATTTTGTCTTTTCCATTTACCACATCTCTTCTGTAATTTCACCAGTCTGTAACCTCTGGCAATAATTAGCTACATCTAGCATGTAAATTAGAGGCAAAGTGTTAAAATCTTATGCTTTTTGCATGTGCTTCCTCCAACTATTCCTTTTTTTGTGTTTAACAGTGATTTTGGAAATTATGTGTTGGCTATTGTCTTCACTACCAAATCTGTGTGCTCACGGGGGTTCACTGGGCACAAAAAGCCTAACATCAGTGCTAAATCTTGATTTAAACTTTGCCATGGTAGTTTGTGAATGACAGGACAAATCCCATAGTTATCTTAATCCCACCTTGGTTGAATACACACTTACCTTTGCAAAAACAACCTAACAATCTGCATTAGGTATGATTTTAGATTTAGATTATTGCACACTTGGTGGCAAGAGAATCCCAATTTCAACGCAATAGCAGCTGAAAGAGTTGAGTGATCAGGTGGACGATAATATTTCCCGCTGCCCTGATCTCATCATTCCAGCCAAAGAAACAACCAGCGCAAACCAGTTAAACAAATAATGTTCATGTGAGATAACTCTGATAAACAGTCTGAATTGTAGCTTTGTGATTGTAACGAAATCTTTTAAAGTATATTTTGAAAAATATGAGCCACTTTCTAAACTCAAATCTAAACATTTTAACTCTATTGACATATTATTTCATTGTTTCTGTGTAAGTGATCAGTGAAACGAAAATTATGTAGTACAATTTTAATGTAAGAAAAGATAGTCTTCTATATGCTCATCTCTAACTTCAAGAAATATTTATCCTGATACTTCTCAAATCTTTCACCCTAAAGCAACTGTGTTGTCTGCTCTCGTTTTTAACTCTCCATATCACAGTGCTGAAGGAAAAGACTCAGCAGATAGTCACTGGGAACCCAAGCACAGCTCACGTGATCAATTATGTAAACGTGCTGATGGTCACGTAGCTCATAAGTCTAACATAACAAGATTTATATATAAGAAGTTCCCTTGCTCAGGATGGCATTGGGATATTACCTGACAAATTGCATTTTAAATATGATTTTTTTCTGAAAACTATAGACACGTATTTCTTACAAAAAAGTTTGCCCTCTGTTTAGTTTGTTCTGGTTTATTACTTAATTTGAGTCAAATTTTCATATCCTTAATGTCTTTGAGCAATTAAATTTTCCCCAAGGATTTGTGCTGGAATATATAGAACTGTGTATTTAGTAAAATTCTGTTTAAAATGAGCTGAGAGAGTCAGAATAGATGAAATGTTACAAACCCCCTGATTTGTATGTGTATCATTTAGCTGAGAAAATGGTGGGGGTCATTTAACAAATAGTGTTTCTTTTTGTCCAATGAAAACTACCTTACTTCTTAATCACATAATTAATACAGTAGACACACAATTCTAACAAATAAATGTAATCATATACAAATACTTGAAGTTTATTCTGCAAAAGATTGCGGTATTTTATTCAAATTAAAATTATGGAGAGGAAAGATTACAAATTAGAAATGAAGAGATCGTCTTCAATCAGATCTTCATGGTGCCTAGTGGGAAAGAAAAGCTCAGAAGACTTTGAGACACTAATATGTGAGTCTGTAACATTCAGTCAACTTTTGATAGCTGTTGTTTGTGATTTCTTCATACCAAGTTTTTCAACTGAGCTCTTTTCTGCATTTTTGGACTGGGTATGGACTGTCAGTTTTCACCACTGGCACGCATGCTGCATGCTATTGAGTATCATAGAAGGCAGCAGGTTTTCAAGTTCAGGCAAGTCCCTGGCTAACCAATGTATCTATACACACATTATTTTCTTCTATTCTGTTCCACATATTACATCTAATATAATCCCATTGAAATATATTTGAGAAATTATATGTATTAGTTTTAATTACTTGTAAAACTGTCTTTTTATAAGGTATATTAATATTTCATTGGCCAGAGCCCAGGTCTTGCCGAAACCCGTGGAAAAAAAAAAGATAGTTCACTCTGCAAGAATTAATGCTCTCACAGAGAACTGCATTTAAAATTTATTTGCTTAAAACCTTGGGAGAAAAGTTTGATTCAGACTAGTGCTTTTGTTTGAGATGCCAATACAAGATGCACTTGCTAGCTCATTAACTTTCTACTATGCTGTCTCTGAGTTTGCTGTGTAGTGGACTGTGGTATATCAACGTATCAAATACATTGTTTGCTATTAGGTTCTTTGTCCTTCACTTCATTTGTCATATTTTTTCATATTCCTACTGTGGCCATCGCTCTTCAAGACAGACGCATATCTCAGGTATAAAAGGAAAGCAATTTTAAATTCCACCACTGTGAAAAAGAAGTATGTGAGAAATCAGCAGGGAAAAAAAGAGAAAGTAATGAAGAGATATCCAGATTTCTTACCTTCTTTTCATTTGGGCATGTTGTACAACAGTTCAGGAGTGACTGTATCTCCTGTTCCAGTGGATCTCAGAAGACTTTATGATCCTGACAAAGGTAAATGCCTGGACAGATTAACCTGAAAGAGACGAAATATTCCATGTATACTGAAGGCTAGTTTTAGGAAGTGGATGAGCCAGGAGAAAATTACTGAGGAATGTTGGAGAGGAAAATTTATTTCACATAAAATTCTATCTTGATAGCTATGTTGTAATAGAAAGAAATAGCAGTGGGTATAGTAACTCATGATAGTAACAGAGAGACCTGTATGGCAGACGAAGGTATTGTAAATGTAAATCAAGTATGAAGAGAAAGTGACATGAAGCATCTGGAACAAGAAATGGACTTTCTGGAATTTCGCCATGTTAATAGCTTAAAAAAAAAAAAAAAAAGGGAAGAATAGAGAATGGATTACATAAAGCTGAAGGATTGTCTGTCGGTAATAGCATGCACAGTATTACAGTATTGATCTTGACTAAGTGTGTTATACAATGTTGCTGTTGTTTTTAAGATTATTTTCTTTATATTCAGTTTATCTTGTTTGAATTTAAGCTGAGTTTTTGCATTATGATATGTAACTTCAAGAGGATTTTCTTGTAAAGGAAAAACAAATTCTGGATACTGAAATACAATCTAAGCAAAGAATATTTAGATAAATATCATGAACAAGCTTTATTACCAGCATGCATGACTGTAATGCTAAATGTAGGGTACCTCACAGTGCAGAGCAGCTACTAAATTAATAAGTAAGATTTTTGTAGTTGGCCTTCAATTCTGAAGTACTTTTTCTTGTGAATAGAAATAATAAGAACAGGTTAATGCCCAAGCTTAGAGAACAGTACGTAAGTCTTTCCTTTGCTCAGGTCAAACAAACCCAGACACTAAAGCAGTTGATAGAAAAACCATTCTGGTGTTGGTTTTTTTCATTAAGGACTTCAGACAAAAATATTTTTAGGGGAAAACACAGGTTTTAAAATTTTGCAATTTGGATCGTTCAAAAAGAAGAAAAAAGAAAATAGCATAAATGGATATTTATAATTTTATTTAAATAAGTTAATTAGTTTTGATGGATTTTTTTTTTTTTTTTTGTCTGTTCTCTGATTTTCCAAAGGTTATCATGCTGACAATTCGCAGTGAAGCAGCTTTTGCTAACTTCAGGTAAAATTCCAGTTAACAATGATTAGAAGGGTTAAATTAATTATGGCATCAGAGAAATTGTATTTAACAGACCATATGTCTCATCTGCATTTAACAAAATTTGATTTAAACTAGACTGGTAAAAAACATAGGATCCAATTCAGGGTCCAGTAGAGAGTGGTTGGACATTAAAAAAAAAAAAAAAAAAATTAAGACTTAGAGAACCTGGATTTGACAATGCAGACAAAGGATGCTTCAGTTGCCCATATGAAGGCTGATCACAGGGTTATCTTGGAGGGAAAGCAGCTAAATATTTTATTTTGATTACACCAATTTTAGATGATAGCCTCCCACAAAAGAAAACTAGAGGAAGAGGACAGAAATTTAATATGGACAGAAGCAGACAGATCTGGGCTACAGAGGCAGGCCTGTAAATTGTCTTTTTAGAGACTGTAGTGATTACTCTTTGTGTATGAGATTATCCAGGCAAAGGAAAAGGGAAGGCTGCACTATGCAACCCCCTTATAAATCAGGAATGGGGGAATTTCTGAAGAACACAGTTAATGAATACTGAGACAAGTAATAAGTAGGAAGACCCAAAAACCCCACCAAAGTGATGGAAGAAGAGGGAGAATTATTTATATTTTTCTGGATAGCCTAGTCCCACTTCTGTTTTTATCTATACTTTCTTTTTGCCTTTGGGCTTGGTCAGAAGTTAACTCTTCAGCCGAGCTGCACTTCAGCTACTGGTGCTCAGCTGGCTGCACCCTTGACTGAGGACAGCTTATTAGAGAGCTGTGGTTCCCTGCAGAATGGAAACCAAAAACGCAAATGAGCAAGGCTGACACTGCACACAAAAAAATTTAATCTGGGAATAGTACCTGGCACCTTCCCTAAGCTCGGGGAACCAGACCTGAGGCAGCAGTCAGGGTTGGAAGCGGTTCTCAATTCAGGTGGCAACACTTCATTTTTCTTCAGACGGAACAAGTTCGTATTGTGAAAATCGGTAAGTAAGTGAAGGGGGTTTGAAACTGTGCCCAGAAGCATGAGTGTCATGAGAGTGACTTTTGTTATGACTGGTTCATCTATGATTATTTGGAATACATAGTTTAAATAATTCAGTCACCTATTTGGAAACAAAGCAATATGGCAAGTCAGTCAGCAAATGCTTTTCAACCACTTAAAGCTTTTGAACTCCTTACACCCATATTTAGCTTCTACTTGTTTTATTTTAGTAATCTTTCTGCTAGTTTGTCTTTGTTGGTCACAGTCCCTAATTCTTATTTTCACGCTACTGATCAGTTTGATCATGATAAACTTCCCTTCTCACTGGCACTGGTGAAAAAGCCTCGCTCCCTTTTTTTAAATTTTATTCTCACTGTTCCTAGCTTTCACTCTGTTGCTTAGCTACTCACCCAGATTATTTCCTTATCCATGAGTTTTCATTTTTTTCATAGTCTTCAGAATATTTTTTCAGCTTTTCCAAGAATGTTATTATGCAATTCAACTTTTTGAAAATAATAATAATCATTCTTAACAAAATACAAATATAAACCATTGTTTCCTTTTTTTTTCCCCTCACAATGTTGGTACCTGTGGATATTACTGCATTTTTAAATTTAATTCTTGTGTATCCATGTAGAGAAAACACAATTATCTAGTTACGTGATGAACTTAACCTGACATTGTTCATCTCAGTATTAGTGTATCATAAAGTCAAATGCTGCAAAGTTATAAGCCATGTGGTACTTGCAGCAAAGCAAGATGAGATTCAGAGCACGGTTGGAACATGATGGGGGGAAAAAAGTCCATTGATGAATACCTTACATAAACAAGGTGAACTGTGTCTTCAAGTGTATCTACTCTTTCTACTTAAGATTCTTTGTTTTTGTGTTTTTGGTGGTTTTTTTTTTTTAAATATCACCATTTTTTTGCCCTCACCTTGTCAAAATGATTCAAGAAAAGTGCAAAAACTGCAACAGGTTTGGGGTATTTTTTTGAGGGTAAATTATCTTGTTTGACAGATTTTGCCTTTAATGATTGGAATTAAACAGTGGCTAATTGGAATGGCATAAAGTGGTTTAAATTCTGAGACTAAGAGAACAGGCTTGTCAGAAAAGCAGAGTTTGACTCAGTGACTAGGTCAGAACCAAAAGGTCATACAATGTGGTTAAATAGGACACTGATCTCTAAGTCAGTCTATAAACACATTGTTGAAATATGGAACATGTCAAAGATTTGAACGCTAACAAGAAGTTCAAATTAACTGAAGAGTCAGCTGGATAAACTGTTGAAGAAGGAATTAATTGGAGGGCAGAATGAGACTTTGGGGTTAAGAGGGGTCTTGTATGGATTGGTTTGATTTTTATCTAGATGAGAACAAATTAAGTGAAAGAAAACAATCTGAAGGATAAAAGGGTTAAGACTCAGTACATTACATGGTTTCATGCCTTGTGTATTCCTATGCTGTGGTCTTAATCAATCTCAGTTTTACTGACAGAGCTGTAAGTGCCTCTAAAGCAAATCAGATACTGTAGGTAGAATGGAAATTATTCAACATGACCAAGTAGTTTCTTTGAAAAATATGTATCCCTGGGCTACAAGCGCTCAAAATCAATGCTCGGTGCTCTATTATGGATGGTGGACAATATTGCGAGGCATACAAAAAATATTCATGATGTTAACTTCCTTTGTCACTGAAATGTCACTAGATTGTCAAAATGAATAACTGAAAACCTATGTATTTAGTTTAAAAATCTCTCTATGGAGAGATCATATCTGGTATATTGAACAATGACATTCCTGTATGTAGTAGTGTATTTAAAGAAAGCAATAGTAAAGAAACTCTTCACATACGGACTAACTATTTTATGGGTTAAGAATTCTAATGAAAAATAATTAATGAAATTTTTAAAAAAATTATCTCATTGCTCATGATCATGTCCATGAAAGAAGCATTCAGAAAAAAAAAAAAAAAAAAAGCCTAGCTAAGTTAGAGATACGCAAATATTTGCAGGTAAAGAACACATAAGCAGAGATATGCCCAAGAGGCCACTCTGTATGGGAACTTCTCACAAACACAATGTGGAGAATGATTTCTGTATGGAGACTCTGCAGGCTAAAGTTCAAAGAAGTGGAGCTGGAGGTTAATGAACAGGCAATATATCTGCATAAACAAATGGATGTACCTCTTCATTAACTGCATGTGGAAATAAATTTTTATCAAAACATATTTTCTCTTTAACAGTCAGACTCTACTAACCAGTATTTGCTTAAATGATTCTTTTATTAGTGTGAGTAAAGGGACTGCTCATATTTAGGTTTATCTGGAAGGATACTAGTACAGAAAACATGCACGGCTTTTTCTTTTCCTTTGCAATGCTTCTGGAATATTTTTTTTCCGTTTAGACTGTATGAAGTCTAATAGCTCAGATACGGAGCAATTAGGCAAAATAACCAAACTATTTGCAAACATCTGTGAATCCTTTTATTCCAGAGCTCATTTTGCTGCTACCAGCTAAATGTCCATATTCAAATTTTGTCAGGGTACTTGTATTACAACTCAAAAGGGATTAACAGATGTATTCAGAATGTGTATCCATATTTATTTTCCCAAGAAACTGCACTTCACCCAATTCATTCTTAGGAAACATTGTGAAAATACGTGTTCTGGGAGACATTACAAGATGGTATCTGAGTTGGTATTTGTAGGTGTGTAACCACTGTTCACTCTTTAGAGACAAGCTGTGTTCTTGTTAGTAGTATTATACAAATTTCTGAATAGAAGAAAGTGTATGATCAGTATTAGAGTTTGCACCGTACTTTGATTGCTAGCTAAAGTCTGTTCCCAAGTCATAATTTATCCACTGAGGCCAAGTCAGCTAGAAGTGTTTTGCTTTGATTTGTGAAAGAGGATTACTTGAGCGCTGTTTCTTTGCACCTCTGTTCCAGGACTTCTATAAAGGGGTTACACATGAAAAAATACTGAAACCCTGTCAATATTTCTTCCTGTATAGGGAATTTGACCTGCAAGATGTTGAACATCTGCTACTAGTGCTTATTTGGGATTTACAGAGTTGGATGGTGAGTTAATATAAGAATAGACAAGCAAAATTAAAACTGAAATGTAGGGAAGATTAAGAAAAATAAGCAAAGCATGTCTGTATTATTGTTTTTAGTTTACTGCACCTCTCTTGCCCTAGAGCACTTTGCCTATCATTGGTCAGATAAAAGTGAAATGATAAATATAAATATAAATTTTGCTTATCAAGTAAGTGTGCTAGAGCTCCTGTTTCCTCCTACAGTGTGTCACTATAGCTGTCTCCTTAAATTGAAATGTTGCTGCCCTACAGCACTGCTTCTAGAATCAGAACTGTGAGCTTGTAACTTTCCATATTTTTACATTCGTTGTGTTAAAATGTCTGTCTCACTGTGAGATTAAAAGGCAAAAAAAGTTATTAATGACATTTATTTTAAAGTTAAATGTATTCTTTTAATTAAGTAACTTTCTAAAAGCACTCCATTATACAATGGAGTTTTATTTAGAACACAAGAAACTGTAAGCCATTGATATCCATGCACAGGGAGAAAAAAACATGTTCAGAATGTGATTAAGGCACGGTGATCTCCCTCTGAACATTATTTTATCCTATTTCAGCAGAACAGGAAATCATTCCTTCAGTTCTAGTGCTTGAATGCCATAAGATAAAGCCGCGTCACAGAATGGTTTGGGTTGGAAGGGACCTTTAAAGATCATGTAGTCCAACCTCCCTGCCATGGGCAGGGACATCTTCCACTAGATCAGACTGCTCAAAGCATCATCCAACCTGGCCTTGAACAGTTCTGAGGATGGGTCATCTACAACTTCTCTGAGTGACCTGTTCCAGTGTCTCACCACCGTCATAGTAAAGAATGTCTTCCTTATATGTAATCTAAATCTAGCCTCTTTTAGTTTAAAACTATTACCCTTTGTCCTAATGCTACAGTCTCTCCATCTTTCTTACAAGCCCCCTTTGAGTATTGAAAAGCTGCAATAAGGTCTCCCCAGAGCCTTCTCTTCTGTAGGCTAAACACGTCTGCAATTCTCAGGTTTATTTTTCATACTGAGCTTAAGAAGTTAATATGATTGAATTTACAAGCTTTTCAAATGAGGCAGCAGAGACTTTTTAGATAAGTTTTGTTTTTCCGGTGAGCAGATCATTCAACTTTTAATTTTAAGATACTTATATCTTCATTTCTAGATAAATACAATCATCATAAGCTTAACTATATTTTAAAGATGTTTACAGATATCTTTCATAAACATGATAATAGGGAGCTCAGGAGACTTATTCAAGAAAATGCCAAGGATCTTGGAGTTGACATTTAGATGGAAATTGGGAAACTGAGTTCAAGAGAGCAATGCAGGAAAACCATGCCTAAAATGCCTAGGTGTTTGAGACACCTTCACTGCTCAATAGTTCAAGCAATGATTTTCCTAGGTACCTAAACCTGTGCTACTTGTTATAACAACAAAAAATATATATAATAAATAAATATAACAAAAAGCACAAAATTCATGGGGTCAGAATTTTGGACAGGACCAAGAGGAAGACAAGCTTTGCAGTCTGTCTGCAGAAGACTCGGTTCCAAAACAGGAATCCTAGTGTTTTGCTCTGTAAATTATTTCAGATTTATATCTAGTGAACATCTGATGTAAAATTCTGTAAAATTAATCGGTCTTCTCCCATGCTTTCTTCCTTGCCTTAGCCATGAAGAGAGTATCGGACGCTGTACCCCAGTTTTATACAATTCAGAAGTAAAAACCTAAGAGCCAAAGTTCTGCACAAAAGAATGGGGTTTCTATTTACTGCCTTGTGTGTTGCCCACTTAACATTCCAGCAGTTATAAACCCCAACCTGGGATCATGTCATCTCCCCATTCTTTGTAGGAATAGTAGTTCTGAGCATCAATACTGAGTATGTGTAGTTGGCTTCCCACAGGAGTCTTGTTAATCAGTGCCCTGCAAGTGGTCATAAAGGCATGGCTTGCTTACAATTCAATAGAAGATAGCTGAACATGAACAGATTTCTACCAGGTCAGATGACTCTCTAGGTTCAGTGTCTACTTCATTTTCTAACCCCAAATCTATTAATTAGATAGAAGGTTTGCAAACAATAACTTTTGCAAATATCCCTTTACTTTAGAGGGGAACTGAACATATTAATCTTGTAGTTTTTAACCTATATCTGTATCCATTTGTTATGCCATATGCAAATATGATAGATTAATGGCATCTCACACTACAGGCTAGATGACTCAAGGCTAAGGGCAATGTGACTCTAAACAAAGGATCTAGGCCCTGTATGCATACCAGCTCATGACACATTTTAGAACACTGGTAACAAAATAAAGTCTCTGTTTTGACAGAAATTAAACTGGACTAGTTTAGAATGAATAAGCAGATGCCTACTCTGTCCTTTCCTTGACCTTTTCCCCAAAAAGGGTCTATCCAGCTGGTTGGCTTATGAAAGACGGAGGTTATCAGTCTCAGATGAGTGGTAGAATCCAGCAGCTGCTGGAATGATGCATGCCAATTCTGTTAAATTGTTTGACTAGTGAATTTGCAGAGTAGTTGAAAGACGTGTAGAAGTCAGCATGGATTCCATTCTGATTGTGCCATGACAGACTTTCTTTGCTAGCTGGATATTTCAAATGAAGCACCTTGAGGAAAACCAAAACTTTTAAGGGATTTTTCATAATCCTTCTAAAGTCTTTGATGTTATGAATTGCTCTGATTTGTGGACAGTCCATTTGGCTGCCCTGATCAGTAGATCAGCAGCATCTGGTTCCATTATATGAGAAAGAAGGTTTCATCTTACTAAGCAAAGTTGTTTTCTGAAAACTTTTTTGCTTTTTCAAATAAGTTAAATTGACTTCATATTGGCCCAAGCACGGTGCTTGATGCAGCGTTGATGGACAAATTTAAGGATGGCTGTCAGCGTGTGTTACTCCATATTCTTGAAACTTGTAAAAGCAAAAAAAAAGGCTCATATCCTGCAGATATCCTATTGACCACTGATTGCTTTGCTACAAAGCATTGTGATCTCACAGTCCATCAAAAAGCCCCAAGGCCCAGACTTTGTGCTTCCCACAGGACAGGGCAGCTTTGTAACAGCCCCTGTAGTGTCCACTGATAACGTGTGACTCAGGCTGCCGACAAGTTTTGTTATCTTGGTAATGAAATGAGGTGATTGCTGATGATATCGCAAAGTATATCAACAGGGCTAGCAATACTTTGGTAAATTATAGTGCCAGCCACTGACTGAATTCAAAATTAGTTTTTGAATGGGAATATTATGCTGCTGTTGTCATAGTTTTATGGCTTCAAGATTTGGACAGATTGCTATGTAAATGCCTCATTCATTTCCACCTATGCTGTTTTTAGCAAATACCTAGTGTCAAGTGGCAAAATATGATAACTAGTACTGAAGCTGTGCAGGTCTGTAAAAGCTCTGACATTGACACTCTAATTATCATATCTCAGATGAGACAGCAAAGTCATATAGTTCATGTGCCGGAGGGGAGCATCCCATTTTTTTGATAGAAAGATAAAGGTGCAGAGCTGGGTGGCTGAAACATTAGGAAGATGATCTCAAGGCTAATCTTAAAGCATGTAAAGTAAACTTGTATCTCGAGACAAACTTTGATGGCAACAACTTCTGTAATTCTAATGACCTTGAGGGACATACATATTGCTGCTCATACACTGAGCTGAAAAATCTTCAGTGTCGAGCAAGAGAAGAAAATAAGAACACAATAAAAACATAAGATCAGAAAGCACACAATTCACAGATGCCTTGAGGCTGTCCCAGGTTTTGCCTGTAACACATCCACAGGGTACTGTGCCTTCCAACTGGACTCAGGCTTATCCTAGAATTCATGAGTAAACTTTGGAAGTCTGGTGCAGATTTTCATATGTTGATGACAAGGGAAAGTTTGTTTCCCCTGTAATAGTACGAAATGGGATGTTCTCCACAAGTCCCTCTTGGATCACTCTTGACTGCTTTAGAGGGTTTATTGTCTGTTGTTTATTTATTGCCTTCTTGCTTTGAATATGAATGTGAGAAAGGCCAAGTTTAGTCCTGAAGCAGAATTCGTATTAGTGAATTTTAGCAAGTGGGTGCTACTATCTAAAAAGAATACTAGAGTATTGTGTTATTTGGGACTTTTTACATTTGGATGCAGAACAAAAATGGAAATTTAAACTCTATGAACCATAATAAGACTAATTATAAAATGCATAACTACAGCAGACTTTAATTAATGCAAACTGCAGCATTGCTTTCTATAGTTAGGAAAGATGAGTTGCTGTCTTTTCAAGCAATAGAAATGTTTGAGTGCCCTACAAAATAATTGCAATCTGAAGTGTTCCCCTAGGCTTGAACCAATGGGGAAAAAAATAAAAATCAAAAGATGTAAAGATTTCACCTTTCCTTGGATTTTTATCTCAGTTTTTATTAAAGAAATGATAATTGTAGTTCAAATTATAAAAGCTACACTCTAGTTTCAGTGCAGTGCCACTGAAATTATTAAAGTTATTCATGTTAAAACAGAGAATAATTTGTTCAGCATAATCTGGTCTGAAGAAAATTACCTTACGACTTAAAAGGGTCATAACAGTTTCCCGTGTCTACAAGAAAACTATAGTAGGACCTCAGAGATAGTTGAAAAAGTTGGATATATTAAATCTACACATCTGAAGGTTAAAGTAGGAGAATGAAACATGTTCAGGTTAAGTGATGCTATTAATGCAATGACTTCACATACAGTCTTTCTAAAGCATTAATGTATAATTGCAGTTACTTATGCTTACATATCCCATTAACTCCTATTTCTCTTATACCCAGAAGAACTTGCAGAAAATGGAACATATATCTTTACAATAAAGCATAGATATAAGAAGTGCATTTCTTTTCCATTCTTCAGTGTCTGATCCTGGAGGCTAAAGGTGCTGCATTCTTAAAAAACAATCAAAGCTCCATCTCGGTCTGAACTTCCTTAAGTTTTAGTCAGTATTCAGATGCTAAATCTAGTTCTGAAATCTAGGCTATAACACCCAGATAATGCACTGGACACTGGACAGGTGATCAGGATGCTTATATTCACTTCACTCGGACCTTTTTTTGAACAAGCTGCTCAGTTTGCTGTCTCAGTATCGCTCTTTGTGAAATACTTCCTTACTGCTCCAGGGTAAAAGATGGATGTCAAAGCCCATTAATAATTGAGAGGTCCTCAGAAACAGCAGAGGGAAATGCTGGTCCTTCCTCTGAATCCACAGTAGTATCTTTTTTTATATCAGAATTTCTATGATGGAACAGACTTTGATACCAAGAAAAAACCAGTTTCTTTCTGTGTCTTGACATGGATGCACTTAAAAAGGAACCTCTTACAAGTGAAAAACCAAAGCCAGGGAAAGGCTAGGATGGGTTAGTAATACCCAGTTTTAAGTTTTGGAAGACCTTGCTAGGCTTCTCTTGCACACACAGTATGGATCCGTTCCACACCTTTGCAGTCAATAGGAACTCTTCTATTGATTTAGTATGTATTGGTCTGTTCAGCTTGTCTGGTCATTCACCTGTTTCCATATGCATGCAGCCTTCATCACCAATGACTAAAGGCAATATTCTCAGGAGTATGTTTTTGTTTTTTTTTTTTTAATTTTTAGTGCCCTGATTTGTTAGTGTGCATGTTGTGTTTGTATATGCGTGAGTGTGTGTGTCAGTAATTCTGGGCACATATACTTTAATTCTAAATGATGACAATAATATTTATATGACAGAGTTTATATCTCTAAATATTAATAGTTACAAGTACTTGTGACCAAGAAGGATAAAGGTCTTTAAAGTTTTAGAACAGAGCTGAAACTCCAGCTAGTTTGTAATTTTTTATTTTATATATTGTGTATAATTCTCATTTTCACCAATTGTGCATTTTTTATTTCATTTCTGTCAAACTAGTGTCAGCAAAGAAGATACGTATGTGCATAAAACACATTAGTGTGTTATGTATATAAATATCAGTTACTGCAAATTCATCATACAAGCTCATTTCAGCCGCTTACTTCATTAGACAGAGAAATCTGATCACATTACTTTCCATTCCATAATCACTGGGGAAACAAATATAACAAAGACAATGAACATTTTTCCCTATCTTGGATACTTAAAATTTCTTACATTCCTTGCTGGGGATGCTTCCTTACTCTTCCCAGGCTCCCAAGTAACACTTTTCTCTCTTCCTTGTCTCTCCTGATATCCCACTGTCCCTTCTGAAATACCTTCTTTTCTTCAGTGCCTTTTGAAAGAGCAAGCAAAACTGTGCTTATTTATACTAGTTTCAGGCTGACCCAACCTCACTGTTATCAGACAGTGTTGTGGATTTTCACAGTTGTTAGTTAGAGTGAACTGGACTTTCAAATTCACAGTATCATTCCCTGGTGGGTTGACCCAGGCTGGATGCCAGGTGCCCACCAAAGCCGCTTGATCACTCCCCTCCTCCTCAGCTGGACAGGGGAGAGAAAATATAATGAAAGGCTTGTGGGTCGAGATAAGGACAGGGAGAGATCACTCACCAATTACTGTCACGGGCAAAACAGACTTGAGTTGGGGAATTAATTTAATTTATTGCCAATCAAATCAGAGTAGGGTAATGAGAAATAAAACCAAATCTTAAAACACCTTCCTGCACCCCTCCCTTCTTCCAATGCTCAACTCCACTCCTGATTTTCTCTGATTTTCTCTACCTCCTCCCCTCAGCAGCGCAGGGGGATGGGGAATGGGGGTTGGGGTCAGTTCATCACCCGTTGTCTCTGCCGCTCCTTCCTTCTCTGGGGGAGGACTCCTCACTTGTTCTCTGCTCCAGCATGGGAGACAGTTCTCCGTGAACTTCTGCAATGTGAGTCCTTCCCACGGGCTGCAGTTCTTCACGAACTGCTCCAGCGTGGGTCCCTTCCCTGGGCTGCAGTCCTTCAGGCACAGACTGCTCCATCGTGGGTCCCCTGCGGGGTGACGAGTCCTGCCAGAAAACCTGTTCCAGTGTGGGCTTCCCACAGGGTCCCAGCCTCCTTCGGGCATCCGCCTGCTCCGGCGTGGGGTCCTCCCCGGGCTGCAGGTGGAGATCTGCTCCCCCGTGGACCTCCCCGGGCTGCAGGGGGACAGCCTGCCTCACCGTGGTCTTCCCCACGGGCTGCAGGGGAATCTCTGCTCCGGCGCCTGGAGCATCTCCTGCCCTCCTTCTGCGCTGACCTGGGGGTCTGCGGGGTTGTTGCTCTCACATTTTCTCATTCCTCTCTCCCAGCTGCTGTTGTGCAGCAGTTTTTCCCCCTTCTTAAACACATTCTTCCAGAGGCGCTACCATCATCACTGATGGGCTTGGCCTTGGCCAGCAGTGGGTCCGACTTGGAGCCGGCTGGCATTGGCTCTGTCAGACATGGGGGAAACTTCTAGCAGCTTCTCACAGAAGCCACCCTTGTAGCCCCCCCAGCTACCAAAACCTAGCCACGCAAACCCAATACACATTCTTATTTTCAGAACAGAGGGGGATAAGGAGGCTAACAGGCTGCAGCTCTGAGCAGGGTGCGTAAAGCCCTTCATTTGCTTCGAGTGAAATTTTGCTGGTTTTATAGGCAGTGATGCCACACACTTGGGTTTTTTCCATTCCGTTCTTTGTAGACAGAAGTGGTCTTTAAAGCTTTAGAAGTTGGCGCTGACACAGAAAATAGCATGTCTTGTTGCTTTTTGCTTATTTCTGAAAATAGACCTTCCTTAATCCACCAACACACTAATCTTTTTTTTGCTTTTTTTTTCTCTGTTTTAATTTGGGGGCGGGGTGGGCACGACAGCTGTTTAATCTTTGGCAGCGTAACATTCAGCAGATGGATTAGAAGTCTTATCTTGCTAAAACCAGCAACATCAGGAATCAATATATGAGTGACTTCCTCAAGTAATATCTCAAGGCAGAACACACAGTTTTCATAAGTTTACAGAAATGATCCTAACTCTTGCAGATGTATCTGTGAAGTGAGATGGAAAAATGTGATTGTGTCAGTACAGTTCAGGCTCATATAACGTCACAAGGGATGAACATTTGAGCCCAGGCACATCTGCAAATAGCCTTTTGCTGCTTTTTCAAACTGAGCAGCTGATGTAGTTCACAAACTTTGACAGCCGTAACAAAATTTCACTTTGACAAACTGGCTATTACCTTTCTTTTCTTTGATTCTACATCAGGCACAATGAACTAAATGCAAATAATATCTCCTTCAGTCATCAGGGTGTTCTACATGGAGCAGGTACATTTACATTTGCACGAGTAATTAACAACATCTATTCTGCACCAAGCTTCCATAAAGATCCTAAAATGCTTTTTGCAGACTATGTTAGCCCCTTTTCATGTAGGGAGCCCAGTTCCTCAAAGCGCTTTATGCAGTGAGAGTGCCTATGCAGGGAAGCTGAACCACAAAAGCTTAGTAAGCACCCTGTAAATGTTCTTTGGTATAGTTGAGCCTGACCTTTGTCTGTTGTAATCCAGTGCAGTTCCACTGATATCAAGGGAACTGTAACAATATATACAGGGTGAGAATAGAATCCATAATATTTATTAAGCCTTTCTTCTACTGTAGAAATAACTAGGTACCCAACAGAGGTAAACCAATGTCTTTTCACTGAAATCTATGGAGACGTGCTGATTTAAAGAAGCGAGAGACCTGGCCCTCAAGCCTTTCACAAATGAATGCGCTCTTTTTGCTGATATTGTCTTCATCTACTTATGGAGTCCTTACGTTACAAATTAGTTACTCTCTCTCCGCTATAGGTCTTTCTGCAGTAGCACTTCCAAAGTGCGACCCTCCCCACCCTCTCTGACTGTCGCCACTACAACACCGCTAAGGTCACCCACTCCCAGGCTGGAGGTTTCTTCCGTTGCGTCCTGTGGACACTTTCCGCCGCTGTCAGAGGGCTGCCGTCAGCACTGCCTGGCTCCCCAGTCCCTGGGCATGCCTGGGCTGTAAACACAAACCCAGGTCTGGCATGAACTGCCAGGTGAGGCCTTTTGCCTTTGTCAGGCGAAGAACAGGACTCACAGTCGATGGAGTACGTGGCAAAAAAAAAGTCTTTGAAGCCATATTAAAATTTGCAGACTGCTACAGTGCCCTACACTGAAGCAGTAAGGACATGTTTTAATCGCTGCAGACTGCCTAAGGCGGTGTTAGTCAGTCTGTAAGGTTATATTCAAGAAAAGACTCGGTATTTTTGGGTTGGTTTGTAAAGTGCCTCAACTTTACGGGGCTGCTTGCAGCCCATTTCTAAACAGGCTGTGCATCTCCATCTTTGGGACATGGTGTGGAGAGTATGCCAAAAGGCTAAAGAGATTCTGCCTTTTGATTCTGCGATCAAAAGATTGTTTTTAATTCCTCTTGCAGGTGCTCTTCACTCCAGTGTCTAGCCTCCAGAGCAAAGGGATGGACAAGGGATGGCTCTTCCCAGAGCTCCTGCTGAGCGGCTCACTCATGAACCCACTCCTGTGTGGAGGCACAGGCGTGGGTCTGCTCTGGATCCTGACTGGGACTGTGCTGGTGGGGCAGAAGTAGGTAACTCGGGGGGTCAATCGCTGCTGCCTCGAGCAGAGGTTCCCAGTGGGCTATGTGGTGAGAGAAAGCAGCACACTTGAAAAGCTGAACCCAATCTACTGAGCCCTTGCAGGCCAGTGTGGTAGAGACACAGGTGAAGAGCTAACCATCTTGGAGCTGGAAGGAGAGGAAACAGGGATGAGGCAATTGGATCCAGAGACATTTGAGTCTCAGTCTTCTTTTTTTTTGGACCTGGTTGATGAAGATGACTCCATCCCAAGCAAGCCTCACTTCTGATTTTTCCTCTGATGATGCTCCTGCTCTGCGTCAGTGTCAGAAGAAAATTCACATTCTCCTTTCTAACACAGTTCCTACCCTCTGAAGTTGCTAAAGGGGATGCTTCACTGAAACTAGTATTTATTCTGCTTCTAAGTCTCAAAACACATTGCACTGAGGAGTCTGCAGCTGCATAGAGAACTGAACTGAAAAGGTGTGTGCTATGGCTTGTACAGTACTCTGCACTGGTTAGAGAACAACAAACAATTGTTACGTTTGCCTCTGTCTCATTAATTTGCATATGGTTGAAGGTGAACAAGCTCAAGGGTAATTAATTTTTAAAGGTGCAGAAGGAGCAAAGAAAAATATTGATCGGTAAGAATGCTAACTTAATATTTTTTTCACCTTCTGTTTATATGGACAAGCTATTCTCTATGAACAGAAAATGAAAAATATGTATTGCCATAACAAACACCTTTAACGTATGCAACTGTCACAGAAGCATATAACTCAAGGTCTTCCTGACCTTGGTAGCTTTACAAGGTGTTGGGAATTGAGTTGATTTTTCTCATGTTGGCATATGAAGCTTGAGAGTGTGCTTCTGGCTCCATCTCCTAAGAGTGCTTGTAGCACAAACACAATGTATACACAGCAACTTTACATGTATCAGAAATAGAAATATCAGGAATGTCAACAAAAGCAGACCATTCTGGAACACTTTCTCCCTACCAGCTGCTCAACATTTCATACAGAACGAGCCTGACTCTGCTTTTATTAAATCCTATGCAAAGCTCTCAGCAGACGTTATGCAGTAACTTGTCCTCCTTAAAGGTGAAGAGTGGGGAAATTCTTGAAGCCTTGCTTACTGTAAGAAACCCCAACACTGAAACGTTTGTTTACAGTGAGACCAGGTATTTGGAAGTGTCTTCTATCTTAGGTATTTATTTATTTCACACATCTGCAGGTAGTAGCTGTATCTCATAAACTTTAATCCTCATATATCTAACTAAAGCCTTAGCTACTGGAAAATTCAGAAGCAGTATCGTTTGTCATAATTGCTGCATGAAGTGTGGTAGGTATGCCCCCCTCAGTACAAGGCAGGTTAAAGCAGTGAACTGTTTACACCCATAGCTCTTCAGTGACGGTAATCTCTTGGAATATGGATGAAATCTTTTTTCTACAGGTATTTCACCAGTATTTCACATGGAAATGCCATAACCTCAGTTTTATGTCACAAATTTAAGGATCAGGGATGCCTATGAGTCAGACAGAAGTGGCATAGGAATTTGAAAATCCTAAATAGCAAGTTGACTCAGGTGGTAAAATCTAAAATAATGATTGCTCTACATGTGCAATTTAGATGCCTCAATTTAACAAAGCAATATAAGGATGGCATGGAAACCGGGCTGGAATGGCTAAGCTGGAAGCAATGTACTGGATTAGAAGAATAAACTATTAAGTGGCTTGAAAATTGTACGCAGGCTCAAAAGGGCTTGGAGGATCCAATCATCCATCTGATAGCTGTGAATAAGCCTTGTACCTTGAGGTCAGTACTGGGCCTCATGCTGTTCAACATCTTCACTGATGACCAGGTTGATGTCAGAGAGTGCAACATCAGCAAATCTGTAGGTGGTTCTAAACTAGAGTGAGTCATTGACATAGAGAATAGCTCCAGTTTGGAGGTGCCTCTATAAACCTGAGGACAGCCAACAGTAGCGCCAGGAAAGTCAGTGGGGACAAATGCTTACTGCCAGTTGTTTCCCATGATGTATATTTTTAAAAACTCATATTAGCGATAAATAGCTCCAGGTGAACACAGTAATATTCTCATTCCTACCTACTCTTGTTTTATCCTATCATCATTCCTGGAATATTAATTCTTAATGTTTTCATGTTATGCTAATGAATCTGTCTGAAATGCTCATTATATTCACATGCTTCTTGCAAAATTTTGACTTTTTAGTTCTTAAAATGTTTCTAAAATGTGAAATTTAAATATATTTGGGTATTGCTATACATATACACTTATATTTATTACAAAGTATGTTGTTAGTCAAAACACACATTAGAAGTACAATAAAAAACCAGCTGGAATCTTACACACTTTAAAGTGCAACAAGAGTTTTCTAGTCTCTTTTTGATAACTGCAGCTATAATGTAATACAGTGGCAGAAAAGTAAATTACACACAAAAAATCCATTTCCATGCTAATGGAGTGTGTTGTATAAGACTGTTAGCATGCTTTCAGAGAGCAAATAGATGTTATTTAAGAAACTCATGTCTTAGAATAAAGGTGTACATTAAAATTACAGTCTGAAAGATTCTAGTCAGCTAAAAAAATCTATTCCCTCTTAATGAAAGCATTTATTTCTAAGTAGAAAATGCCGATGAGACCAATGACTAGATAAAAAGGAGTGAAGAACTGTAAAGACTGGGATTTTCCATTTCCTTTAACTGGTTTCACAATAATGGCTTAAAAATGAGCAAGACCAGGAAATTCTGTGGATGTCAACTGACAACAGTTTCTGCCAGTTTTCAGCCTGTACAAATGAAATTCCTCCTGAAAAGCCTTTAACTGGGAAAATACTGTGGAGAATTTCAGCTAAGAACTGTCATAATCAAAGTTGAACAAAGAAAGGAATGCTCTGTGTGTGTGTGCACGTGCACGTGTGCGTGCGCGCGTGTATGTGATTGAGGCTGAGAAAGAGAAGGAAATTGTGTATATGCACTAGCAGTACTTTGCTAACATTTTTTCCCATTACATGAAAAGATTAACAGACTTCAAAAGCGGACAGGTAAGTGGCACAGTCACTGCTGCCTATTGATAAGTTCTGCTCTCCAGCAGTTCTACTCAATCAGTCCTCCTGCACTATGGTGTACACTCTATAATAATTTCTTGTTACTAGAAAAGTGAGAACAGTGATGTCTTTACAAGCAGAAGTGGCAAAGGGCTGGGAAATGCAAGAGCAGAGTGATTCTTCCACATGCAAGCTGGTAATTTGTTTTGCTGGAGGTGGTGTTCACCACCACTTTTATTTGCAGTCATTTAGGGAGGTAAATGTGTGCTCCAACAAATGTTCGCAGAGAGCAAAGCAGTAAAAAATTCCAGTGAGAGTGTTTGCATTAGAAGTGCTTACAACGCTATTTTTAAAACTATATTTTATCTTTCACACACAGTACTAGCAGCTGCATATATTTGTAGAGCAAATTTTCTTCTTTGTAGTTAGAGTGCTATGAAATGCAGAAGACCCCATGGAACTCCCAGCTCTCTTTGATTTGTAGCAATGGTTAGACTCCAGCTTTTCCATCTAACTAGTGAGTATTGTGCAGATGACGTATATTCCTATGGATCTTGTCTGTTGAAGTTCTGCTTCACACATGAGTATTAAATATCTGTTGGAGCAGGTTGGAAGCCTTTCTCTTTCAGCTGAATCCCTTCAGTGCTGTTTGCGTTGTATATGAATTAGTTTCCCTCCCCCCATAATGTATTTTGTGGAGTTATCAGATCAGACCCTACAGACGTAAAAGAGGAAGGGAGAAAAAAATCCAAGCCCATGGATGGACATTTCAAGTAAGCTAGATGTCTAGGTGGTTAATGGTACATAGGAGAATGGGCAGCAGCAGAAATGATGTAGAGGCAATACAAGAGAGGAATGTGGGCAGCCATCAAGTTATTATATGCAAAGGATGTTTTGCCGAGGTCTTGAAAGTTGGTCTTAGGCACAACAAGAAGTGCTTAGGCTTGTGAGTTTTCTGTGTAAATCTAACTTGCTGTGAGTTAAGGAGCGGCTGACCATGTTGGTTTCCCTGAGTTCCCATTCCCTTCCCATGGGTGAAACTGTGGTTTTCTTTCCCATTCACTGTGAGGCAGGCTATGTTCTAGTCTGGAGTCCTCTTTCTGGACGCTCCTGATAGTCAGCTGGAAGTCTATATATCCTATGGAAGAGAAAGAAACATACACACAGGTGTCTCCCTGGGAGGTGTTCGGTCCCCCAACACTTCTCACCTAGATAGTATTGGGTAGTTGTTCCTCATCTTGGCTGCAACAGCTACATTAGACCATTGTGGGTATGTCTATACTTGGCAGAAGGATGGATTTATGCCAGATTACAGTGACTGTAACTATGCCTAGACATTGAGCTTAATGAAGGCACTGGCTATCCCTAAAAGCAATAGACTATTTTTTCCTTGGTCAGACACTCACACGGTAGCGTGGCAGGAAGCAGCAGGAGAGCAGAGACATCAGGAAAGAGAATTTAACATGGATTTTTAGGATGGGACCGCTCTCAGCATCCAGATTTCAAGCTGGTTGAAGTGATCTGATGTGCTATTAGAAGATGCT
This sequence comes from Aquila chrysaetos chrysaetos, assembly GCF_900496995.4. Taxonomy (NCBI): domain Eukaryota; kingdom Metazoa; phylum Chordata; class Aves; order Accipitriformes; family Accipitridae; genus Aquila; species Aquila chrysaetos. The sequence continues at coordinate 30,965,913 of NC_044008.1, forward strand.
CAAAACCAGACTTGAGCTACTTCTTTTTCTTCTGACATAGCAATACCTGAAAAACTTAGGAAAAAACCTAACCCTGTTGTCTATTTTAATCTGGTATTTAGGGCATACTAAAAGGATGTGGGATCAAATTCTCATTCCAAATCACTTAAGTCAGAAGTCTTGAGCTTGATTTTTTCCCAAATGAGTTCTCTAAGCATTGGGTAAAAGGATGTGTATGTATGAAAATTTGTCTTTTTTCTGCTTTTGTTTTGTGCAAGGAAAAAAAAAAAAAGTAATTGCCTTGTACTATATTTATACCAAAACATAGCAAACGTGCAAAGCTAGTGCCAATGGAGCTAACTCCCAAAGTTGAAACAATATATGCATATGAAGGCAACATGGCACCTAAGCTACTTAATTTGATTTAGAAGCAGGGTTTTCAAGCTTTCATTTGCTGCTGCTTTAATTTTTTATGATGCTCTTGGGACTCAAGCTGTTATCTCTGCATGGCATTGCACTCCACCATATATTCATGCCAGCCTAACTAGAACTAGCTCAAGGTCCTTTACACCATATTTTATTTCATGGAATAAGCATCCCATTTGATTCCTGACTCAGGGTTGTGAAACCTTACTTGAGGGAATATTTTAATCTTTGCCTTGGAGTTGGACATCCTAGGCCCAGCTTTTTCCTTGACATCTCCTACTATCAAGTAGCAGCATACGAGAAGTGGAAGCAGGGTCAGGTAACCCAGATATATAGAGATACCTTCCAAGAGAGAAGGGATGGTTAGGAAAGCCAAAGCTCATCTAGAGTTGAATATGGTGAGAGATATGAAGGGAAATAAGAAGGGCTTCTCCAGGTGTATAAGCAGAAAATGAAAACTGGGGGAAATGGGAGCACAGTGCTGAATAGGATCTGGCAGCAAAGAAAAGGCTGAGGTAGTCGGTGCGTTCTTCTACTCAGTCTTTACTAGTGTGATTTGTTTTCAGGAATCCCAGGCCCCTGAGACTAGAGGGAAAGTCTGGAGAAAGGAAACCTTACCCTGGTAGAGGAAGGCTCAGGCTCTGCAACACTGAAAGAGACTGGAGATGCACAAGTCCATGGGACCCAATTCTTAAGGAAATACAGTTTTTGCAGTCCTTTCTGAGTTCTGAGGTGTTACTGAATATGATATCATAAGATGCACCTTGTCCCTTTCTTGCAATAGCTACGTTATTTGAAGAAGAGAACTTCTAGCCTTGTTCTTATCATTCTGTACACATTTATGCAGTCTGACCTGGTAGTCAATTGACATCTGATAAGCGAAGAACAAAGAGAACCCCTTTCGCTATGATTTATGATCTCTAAAATTTGGTGTGCATTAGATTGCTTCCCTCCTTTTATCTTTACTTCTTTCTGGCTAACCTGTGAATTTGGTGACATTTCCTGAGTACTAAGTCTGTTAAAACACGTTGTCTGAATCTGTTGTTACTGTTTACGTTAGTGAAAAAATGCTGATAAATGATTGTTCAAGATGTCCCGTTTATATAGTTTCAACAGTGTTCATTACGCTACTCTTACAAATTTTACATATGAATTATGTTAGCAATAGAGTTAACTTTTTGTTTTCACTTGATATCTTGTTTGCTGATGTGAAACCAGTTGTGTCATCTAAATTAGACCTGAAACATTTTCATGATCCAGTGGGATGCTATTTTATAGAAATGACATACACACAGTCTAGTCTCTCCCTAGAATCAGATTGTCTTATATTTTGGTTGCGTTTTCCTCCTTGCTAAAGTATGTAGTATTATAGAAGGTTTAGAAACACAAGGATATAAAGAAAATACCTTGTGAGTATATTAATCTATCCCAAAGTTGTTTATGTTATGTTTCTTTTGAAAGTCAATGTGGCGTTAATATTCAGTGTTAACAGTCATCTAATCCATGCTGATTTCTTTCAGCTTTCATTGAGATCTATCCACTCAAATTAGATTTTATTCTTTTCTTGCTCTTTGTTAAGCTTAGTTTGTGGATTTTCATGCAGCTTCCAGTGAAAAAACCCAAGCTTTTGAAAGATTGCTTAATAACTTCCATATTGCTGAATGATGCTGTCAGTTCCAATGTTAATATCCCCAGGAACTTCTTTTATTCTGTCCCAAAGGCAATAACTCCCAAAGTTCTTGTCAAAATGTCCTTTTATAGTTCATTTTCTCCAATTTCTAATGAGTACTTTTTTTTTAAATTATATGTGAACTCCATCAACTGTAGCATGAGTCATACAAACACATTGAAATAACTCATCAGAATTATAAAAAATGCAACGTAAATTGCAAAAGTCAGAAGATGTTTTTATCTTTTATAAGGTGCTTTTGCAGCTGGTTTGGGGAAAAAGTGTTATATTTCATCATTGTCTGTCACTTATAAATCCTATAGTAGTGCACCTGTTTTGGGTGAAGTTGGTCTCCTCTACGGTTTATCATATAGTATAGACTTACAGACAGTTATAACAGGTGTCTGACAAAATCTATTTTCTTGTTCTTGTTGAGATTATTCCTCTTTAAATATAATATAATTATGTACTAAATTATTGGCTGAATAATGTATATCTATTCAGATATATATGAAAAACCTTCCCATCAGTGACAGATGGAAACTTTTGGAAGGCCATCACATGTATTTTACAAGTTACAAAATGTAAGAAAATTACATTCATTTTCTTGAGGAGCAGGCAGAAAATCTTGGGTGAACTGTGAAGTTGCTTTTTCTAAATTGGTAATAGAACATCTATGCATATGTTTAAAACTAGTTGGTAAAAATGATAGTATTAATTGCCACTTATTGTCATCTAAAAAGATGATGGATTAAATTCTGATCCTTATAGAACTGCTTGAAAAAAATCTGCTACCTCCATTACATTTAGGAATTACCATACTTGTGAGTTTTTTTTCTGAAGTGATCCAGTGCTACATAATGGCACCCTTAATACTATTATTTAGTGGTGAAACACTAAAGAAAAGGAAAGGGACCTCCCATACCACAATCAAAATTCGTTGCAGCTTTTTTAGCCTAAGAAGGCTAAAGCAATAATCTTTGCTTGTGATATTAGTATAACGTGCCTGTTACCGTGTTTTCAAAAACTCATTCCATTTTAAACCTGTATTGAAGATCATAGAATCACAGGATCATAGAAAAGCCCAGGTTGGAAGAGACCTCGAAAGATCATCTGGTCCAACCTTTCGTGGGAAAGGGAGCCTAGATGAGATTATCTAGTACCCTGCCCAATCGCGTCCTGAAATCCTCCAGTGATGAGGACTCAACCATGTCCCTGGGGAGGCTGTTCCAGGGAATGATTGTTCTCACTGCAAAAAAAAAGTCTTTCTTGTATCGAGATGAAACCTCTTCTGGTACAACTTGTACTTGTCACCCCTTGTCTTCTCCATGTAGGTCTTGTGAAGAGAGAGCCTCTGTCCTCTTTCTAGCTGCCCTTTAAATACTGGAATACTGTGATGAGGTCCTCCGGAGCCTTCTCCTCTCCAGGGAGAAGAGACCTAACTCCTTCAGTCTTTCTTCACAGGGCAGGTTCTCCAGCCCTTTGATCTTCTACTATTAGAAATTGCAAAATATACCTATGGATTAAAAATGGTTAATAAATGGGAAATTTGGATTAAAACCCAACCGAGTGGGGGCTGGTGAACATGAGTACAGCCTTGAATTAGGTCTCAGTTGAAACTGAAGGGCTATTAGAGTTTGTTTGAGTAGTAGAAATAATAAAATTAAACATATAACATCAACAAGATCACTTTGCAGTGTCCCCCTTTTCACAGGATAGTCATGGATACTTTGGGTAAAGTAAATGTATGAAAGGGAAAGTGTTAACATCAACAGAGGACACTTCATCATATAGATGTAAATAAGAGAATAATTTAAATAAAGAATTATTCCTGATAGGACTTAGACTGCAATAATTATGATATAATTGAAATACATCATAGATCCCTTGCATATTGCCTCTTTCCATTGTACCCAGCATAACGTTTGCAGTGGTCCTAAGTGTGCTGGGAACTCATTCTGCATGGAACTAAAAGGATTAGAGCTGGTCAGGAAATGTTATCTGTGAGGACTCACAGGATGTTTTCCTGACGTGTACTGATGCATCTTTCTGATGGAAATGTTATGTGCAGCATGAAAAGATACACAGGTAGCTGATTAAGTAAAGCTGTCTTTTAGAAATGTTTTTCCTAGCCATAAATGTTAATAATGTGAGGTTCTCAGGGCTTGTTTCCCCAGCCGTCGTATTTCTCTTTCTTCACTGTCCCCTTTGAATACAAGGAGAGATTGCCTCCAGAAAAAAATTTACTCTTACACATTTTATTTACCTATTTATTATAAGTCTTTAGTAAGGCCCCTAAAATAGATTTATTTTCTCTGCTACCTGGAAACTGTTGTGGAAGATGTGTGTTATGACTGTGTTCATTTTGCCAAGCTCTATTATGTTGTTTCATTGGCACTAACACATCTGTAATCTAATACCTTTTAGTCTACCATAAATGATGTTTTCATGCCATGTTTAATGCTATCATGGTTCTCCTAAATAGAAACGAAGTTTTAGAGCTTGTACAATAATTCTGTATCTATCTAAAATGTTGAGAAAAGGGAATTTCTTCTTGTGGAATAAAGAAAGCTTGAATATCATAAATCTGACTAAATCTTAACATGACTGATGCATTAACTTTAAAGCATCATTTCAGGCTGATCAAAGTGTTGAGCTGGAAGACAGTCAGCAGTTTTGCCTAAGGTTTTATATTACTATGTCCTGGTATTAATATTTTCCCATATCAGTTCACATCCTTTAGGTGCTCTTACTTAAACGGAAGGAAAATTTTGAAGATCACCTCAGTCAGGTACTATCCAGCTTCATAACAGAATGGTATTAAACTACAAATGTCAAATGCTGTCAATGGAGGAAAATGAATTGTTCTAAGTTCACTCAAAATTATAAACAATAAGCAAGTTTTCTACAGGTCATGCCCTTCCTTAAGGAACCCAAAAGGTTTGGTGACTTCATTTCTATTGCAAGCATTTCATGCTAGTGTGAGTAGCAGTTAAGCACACAGATATTTCTTTGAGACCTGCCACTTTCATCTCCGTAACATAGCCTAATATATGATCCATGATTGCCAAGCCTGCCTGAGGGCATCAGACAGCTGACTGTTCCTCAACTCGGAAGCTCAATAGGCAGAAATCATCACAGTATATGCATGTGAGATTCAAACTAGTTAATCCCTTTCATACTTATTTCATTGAATTCTGTATGTTTTGCATCACAGGACACGATAATCTGAGTTCAATGGTAATATAAAAAACTACGAAAACTCAACAGAGATCTGGTTTTGCCTGTTTTTGAATACTTGCTTCCTCTGGTAAGATCAAAAAAACAGACTTTGCGCACAGCCTTTCTCATAGTGTTTTTCTATCCTGTTCTCCACTCCCAGAAATGAAAAGGCTATGTGGATATTCTTGTGTTTGAGATGAAGTTCTTCTGTAGATCTGAATGACTCACAGCAGAATGGCTTGATTCAATCCAAGGACTAGGCAGAAATGTTTGTTATTTCCTTCATTAAGCAAAGTGGTTAGAACATTGTAATTGGAAATGGCTTTGAACAGGCTTAACAGGGACAATCAACTGATCTCCATTCCAATAAGGTCACATCTTTCTGCTGGTATATCTGGCTTCTTCAGTGTCGCAGCTTCCCCTAAGCACAAGCTGGTAGAGCCAGATCTGCTTGCCTCAGGTTGCTCTTCTGCCTAATGTAGTTCGAAAGGCTCAAGTTGTCCCCATTCATAATGATACTCACAGACTTAGACAAGGAGAGGTTTGATTATTCATCTTCTCATTATTCTTGCCAAGGCAAAGGAGGAGCAGATGACAATTTTCCAAAAACCTCCCATTTTCATGCATGTAGGATTTTTTTTAGGAAGGGAACAGCCCCAAGGTAGGTTAGGCTGCCTGTGTTTTTCCACTTTATACATTTCATTTTAAACTGTGCTGTAGCTTATTCTGAAAATGAAGGGCATGATCTGATACTCCCTCATACAATTCTTCTTTAGGAATGAATTCTTCTTGTAAAGAGGCAAAGCCAGAGAGAATAACTTCTTTCCCAGCCCTCAGCCAGCCTCTGTGTCTTCAAATCACATTTTATCCCATGGGGAGCATTGTGTAGGGTCAGGCAAAACAGGATATCAGACTTTAGGCTTGGGATGTTTCCTCTGGGTTGTCATTTCTGGACTCCTGCTATTATAAACTATCAGGTAACATATCATTGTCATAAGCTACAGGTACACCATTTCAGAAGCATTCTTTCCAATAGAAACTTTCTTTGTAGTTTACAACTTTGTAAACATTTTTACTTGTCAAAACCCCCCAGATTAGAGCTGATAAGCAGTCCGTTTAGGCTGGTAGCATAGCAAAAATAGCACCTTCTTCAAAAAGAACTGGTTTTTACTGTGCAGTTATGGAAATCCATAGGAGACTCATCAGGACCTTACATAAGGTTTTAACCAAGGCTTGCTAAATCCTTGTGAAACTTTCGTGTCTTTTTGGTGGTCCTCCTCTCCACATCCTGAGGCATGGCTTCTAGAAATGATCACCCAGAACAGGATTTTTCTTCACTTCCATTTCCTAGATCCAGGGACTGCTGCCAGCTTTAAGCATGTTTTATTGACAGAAGCCCTTTTATAGAGCTCAATTATCTGATGAACAAGTAGCAAACAGTGACTATTTGAACTTTCCAGTGGGGAGGCTGCAATCCAGGGACCAACCAAATTTGTGAAAGCCTTTGACCATTTCTTCTACTTAATTGACCAAATCCATCTGGAGGGAGCACATTAAAAGCTGTAGAGCATTTGCTCCGTGTTGGAGAGCATTGTACCTTTCATGCCTGCAGTGTGAGGTTTAGTTGACAGGTTTAATTGTTCCCAGATTCAGCATTCCTCATTAGTTTGCATTCAGTGCTGTGTCTTTTATGGATGGTAGATTATTTGACATGACTTGGTATTGCAGAAATTGTTATTTCCAAGCTGCTGCCGAGAGACTGCAAATGATTTTTATTGTCTAACACCCACAAGTTTTTACTTTCACATTCTTCTACCCAATCCTAATGAACCTTGCTTAAAAAGGAAAATTTAAGCATGACTATCTCCTCACTGTAATTTCACACACATTATTGTAAACAAATGGGAGTGTCTTGAGACTTGCACAGTGCAGATGCCAGGGAATATCCAAATGCTCATTGATTATAGTAACAGTTTTGGTCACAGATGATGTAATTCTCCCCTGTGACTGTTCCTAATATAGAAATATAAAAGGAGGGATTAGTTGCTGGCTTTACCTAAAATGCATGTTAAAATACTTTGCTGTTAGTGTAAATTTCAACATTCTGGGAATGATGCTGTTCCTTTCTCTGATCTCCACAGGAACCAGTAAGTATCTTTGTGGTATAATAATAAATAGCAACAATTATTATGCTGCAATAATAGCTTACCTACAAACTGAGCTAAGCTTACTTCACGTTGTGTTTATGTTCATATCATTCATAGTAATACATTCAGTATTTCTTTAAGGTTTGGGGTTTGTTGTTTGTTTACTTTTTAGCAGACAGCCAGTACTAGCCTGTGTCCTGCCTCATGTTTCTACACTATTTTTAGAATTGGATATGCTCTTTATGAAAGAACCTTTTACAGAGAGGTGAAAACTGCAGCTAGCACTCAGGCTATGTGCATACAAGGCTGATTTCTTGTTGCTGCCTTTCATCCTGGATTCCTTCTTCCAAGTTACATTCACTAGGTACTCCTTCTTATTTTAGCAATGTCTGTAGTTACCTTGTATCTTCTGTGAGTGTTGCCTGACTTGATGGGGCAAGAAGTGATTAGTAAATATGGTATCATATGGACACGGCCTTTATCAGCAGCCTATTTTGGCATGACCACCAGTTCTTTGTATTTACTGAACAACTTACTGTTATTTCCTCAAACTTACTGTTTGAGTTTATAACCACTGACTTCACTCTGGCGTTTGACCCGCCTTTGCTCTGCAGGCATACTTGATTTCATTTCCTCTGCCCTGAGTTCTAGTTATATTATATGCACAGAATTAATCTTTCATCATTGCTTTGTGTAAGCGCTTGTGTAGCTATCTTGAAGCACACATCGCGGCTACAAATTTCTGTTTTCTTCTGTTGTTGATGTCTATGCCAAACACTTGAAAAACGTACCTGAAGTTTCTCAGTTGGTTCCCAACTCTGAGTCCATGAGAACCTTTCAGGAATAAGAGCATTTACTAAACATAGAGTGGAACTCCTGCCTGTAAAAATGATGTCTGCCGTAGTCGTTTCAGCACCAAGTTGTGATTTAATGAGGTTGGAAAGTTTTATGATGTCTGAACAGTTGTGCATTTCGTGCTGTTCAATATACATCTTCAACAAATTCATGGCCTGTAGTCATGACTTTTGGCTTGCTCCGTGCATATTGTTTTATGTTAAGTATGAAATGTTTGCTTGTCTCAGTGTCAGCTCCTACATTACTGCTTAGGGCTGTCTTGCATTCACAGCTCATCCACAAATAAGCTGGCAGTAGGTGATAACTGCCTTTAATGTTGGATGCTAAATTCTAGAGTATGCACTGTTTTAATGGATGGAGCAGCTTCATAACAAAGTCTTTTTGGGTTGTATGGTGCCATCTGGAGAGACGCACAGCAACTGTACCACACGGATAAAGCTTGTCTCCCGTGCTACAGTACTGCTGTCTGGAAAGCATCTCTGTGTTGGTCTGCAGTGTGCCATCTGCTCACGGCACTTTTCTTTGACTTACCTTTTCATTGTATCACTGTAGGCTGAGTTAGAGAATTCAGCAGTGGCTTTTTCCTGATGCTTTTGAATATGACGAATGGGTAGACTATGGAAAAATAGTGTACCATTCCCATAAGTTATTGAATTTTATTTATTTCTTACAATGTGTCTCAGCTTTCAGTCTTTCAGTTTCTCTAGGTACCAATATAACCAAAACAGAAGAGTTCAGGTGTCCTCAGTTTCAGCTTGTCAGCATGCAAGCTATTACTGGAACATGCTTAGTAATCATTTCAGTTTGTTATTGTGGTTCTGGATTGCTTCTTCCTTGACCTCTATTTCTATTACAACAAAAATGCCATCCGCAATTTTAATTCCTGGGAGATCCTTACTGTCTGGTTACAACAGCTCCGTTTTTGGCCACAAATTTATCTAACTTTACCATTTGACACGTTCTTGGCATTTGAAGTCATTAATGCATTTGCTCTGAATAAATTTGGTCTGATTTCCTTGGTTGTTGTTAGTAGTAGTTGAAAATACATCGCAGCTAGACTCCAATTCACCTTTGATCTCATATTACAGTTATAGTTGGATAGCTTGCAGTCTTCTGCAGTGTATCTCATGGGAAATCTTGGATTTTCTTAACTCACACCTGACATTCACTTCTCTGAAAACCTCTGCATCTTCAGTGATGACAGATACTGCTGCTTTTTCATCTTTTAGCTACAACATAGCACAAGAATTGCTTTCAGACCATGTTCAGTGATAAATTAATCCAGCTGCACACCATGTTGGCAAACCTTCAGCGTTGGTCTGGAGATGAATTCACTGGTAATGCCAGAGGAGAGGAGAGACAATTTCTGGCATGACACGTAATCTGCACTTGAAAATTGCATCGATCACTTTGAGGCTGGCTTAGCTCCTTCCGTGAAGCTCGTTTAACCAAACGGCAAAGTCAAAATCAGGCAGAAAAGCCAGTTGTAACTCTTTCAGAGGATTCCCAACTTTAGTAGCCCCTTCCTAAAAAATGCCCTGACATTAGCTTCTATGCGGGACTTTCAGGCAGCCTGAACTCTGTCTGAGTTCAGGTTACTGACAAGATCATTGTGATTGTAGAGATCCATGTTTATTACGAAGAGATAGCTGAAGTTGTTTTCTGGTGTACCTACACACAGATGTCATTCTGTATCGTGTGTCATTTATTCTGCTCCCTGGTTTGATCTAGGATGAGCTTAAGTACACTGTACACTATTGGTAGCCTTGCTCTTGCCACTGGATGCTTTAGCGATCCTTCTTAGTTGGAAATATTTTTCTATGGCTAAATCTATTTTTTTTTCAATAATTTATCACAAAAACCTGGCTAGTCTGTAACATGGAAACTTTCACGTCTCTGGAGTTTAGTAAGAAACCTCTTACTTGCAGCCTGCGCTCCTCCCAAGGAGTTGCTAGCCAGCTAGCTGTCAGCTCTAGCCCAAAGCTTGGTGACCTTGGCAGTGGTATGGCAGGATATATGGCAACACAGCCTTCCCGGAGCTCCGAGTGGGACGGTCACGTTTATTGACTGGTAGGCATACAATAAATATTGTAGTATCTCTTTAAATTTCTCTTAATATCTCCCAGAACTGTCGTTGATATTTGCCAAAGGAATATATGAATGCTTGTAATGAGCAATGAAACCTCTATCGCATTAGTGATATTGAACATTAAATGTAGAAGTTAAAACATTTTTAAAAGTCTAAACATATCAGAAATATTTATCTTTGTACTATAAATAGAACACTTCAGTATTTCATTTAGAAACTTTGCTAGGTAAAACTCATTTCGTTTAGTGTGGTGTATTTACCCAATATAAAAATTTATGAATGAAAATATTTTTAGTGCATTTAACCATTTTTATCCCATACAAGTATTATTTTGAAAATTGTCTATCAAAACATTACATTTGAATATTGTAATGTTCTAAGTGCCAAATCAAAGAAGTGATTTCTTACAAAGCAATCTTTTTGAAATTGTTTTTATAAAATTTTTTTTTATTCATTTTGGAAGGGAAAATTGCCTCAAAATAAAAGACTGTCTTGAAAAAAAAAAAAATGGTTGTTGCACAATTTAAAATTAAGAGGTTAAGGCTTTAATCCCTGGTTTTCTTCAATTCCTGGAGTTTCAGGGAGGCTGTTGGTGAAAATTTTTAAAAGTTCATTACATTTTGCTATGAAATTTGAAGAATTGTATACAATATTTTCCAGTTTTCAATGTATTCTAAACAGAGATACTGAAAAATCATATTACAAACTTTTTAATGTTTCTAGGTTTATGGAACATTTTGCCTTGAACAGTTCCATGCGGCCCAATAAAACTTGCAAAGGAAGAATAGGAGAGGAGCATTGCTCCTGACGTGGAAGTTTGTCCATGATGACTGTCGGACTTCAAAAGGCTCATAAGTCAGATTCCAGGATCACCCCAGTTTCCCTGTAAAATTGCCATGGAGAAGAAAAAGCATTAGAAATATGAAGTAGGTGTTTTCTCAGATGGAATGGGTACTCAGGGTAGGAGAAGAACAACAGCTACAACTGGCATTCAGCTTAACAGTGAGATACGTTTGATGATTTTATTTACTACAGTTTGGGCTCTTTTGTCCTTTAAAGCCTCCAACATTTCCTTCCCTGAAGTCTGTGCAGCTTTGCACCACTGCTGTCATCTCCAGGGTCATTATCAAAGATGTAAAGACAGCACCCTCTGGGTCTGCTATGATGCATCTTGGCCCTGATTTTTGTCTCACTAATCTCTTCAGGAGTGATTCACTAAATGGAGATTAGGTCGGCGATGTTGATATTCATAATGCTAAACGTGGTTGCTAGGACTCCTTCCAAACTATCAGTGTTAAGAATTTGGGTTTCCTTTACAGTGAGTGTAGAAAATTTAGGTCTTTAGGTCTACAGTAAGTGTAGAAAATTCTCAACAGTTCTTATGCTGAGAGGAATTAACTGGTTGGAAGTGGCAAGGAAAATGATGTGACTCATGCCAAGATACTTTTAGTGCATAGGGAAATGCAGCCAGGGGGCCGTTTGGAATTAAATACACCGTATTCACCAACGCGGTGACTTTGACTTAGGTCTGCTCTTCCCAGCAGAGCTATTACCACCAGGCTATGAAATCATTCTTTCGTGATCTCTCCTTGCATTTTGATGTCTCCTCCTTGTAAAGTGGATCGCTCACAACAGGAGGGACAGACAGAGTCGTGCTTATGCAGGTCACGCAGGTACTGATGAGGCCATTCCCTGGAGCGGGGCTTCAAATTCCTTTTGACAGGGGTGATTTGGACACATTCCTCATGAATGCTATAAGCTTTAAACTCATGGACTAAGTGGGGCTAGAGCATCATAAGCACCACTGCCAACTCCACCTTTTCCAGCTGTGTTTTCTAGTGATTTCTGCCGGGACGTAATATAAGTAAATGAAGGACTTAGTTGTACTGTACACGGTTAGGCAGAAGGCAAGTGCTGAGCAGGTGACTGCTGTTGGGATGACGCTATAGAGTTCATTTGTGAGACCTATAAATTCTGGGGGAATTTTCAAATGGAGGATTAGGTATCTACAAAATTTGGCAGTGAGTTTGAGAATACCACTGATGCCAAAAGTCACTGATGTGATTATAACTTTCCATAACATGATTTCATCAATAACAACACGAATAACAAATGCAAGGTTATTATTTGAGGTACCTTTGTTTCTTTGCAGTATTTTATGCAAATAAACATATGCATTATGGGAGTATAGGTTGAAAATGAAGACTTTGGTAGATGTCTTGAAGTTAATTAATGAAGAACTCCCACTGAGTTGTTAAATAATTAATCTCATTTTTAGCATTCTGCTAGTCATTGCATCTGAAAGAATTTTAGGAAATATTAAATCTAGCTTCAACATATTAGTTGATATTCTAGAAGAAATATCTTATTATTATTTGTATTTACTGTCCAATTAGATGCCTGGCATTTTACCAGTTTTTGCTATAAAGAAAAGAAAAAAGGGAAAAAAAGAGAGAAAAAGAAAGCCATAAGGGAAAAAAAAAGGCTGTACAGAACAAATTGTGTCTCTGAATGCAAAATAAATGCAGTCAGCTTTGAATGCTGTTTCACAGTGGTAATTTTTTACTAACATTGTTGAAGCTTTAGAACTTTTTCTTATGGAGTGAGATCATCATGCTTCTAGACTGCCAATCAGTCAATGTATTGATGGTTTGTGTTCTAATTTAGATTGCTTCTGCAACACTGTATGACATCTTATACAGATTAAGCTTAAAAACCTCATATACTGAAGGTGGATCACTAACAAGCTTCAGCCTAAATGCTGCATCTGTAGCTTTGGAAAAAAAAAAACAAACAACCCAACACAGAATAATGAAACTTCCTTAATTTCAGCTGTTATTTTTATTTGGAGAAGAGCATTTTTGGTATCTGTCAACTGTGTGTGTTTGAATATGTGTTTGTGTATATGTGTAGTGTTAAAGTAACCCCTTTACTTTTCCCTGGTAAACAAGTGCTTAATTATATTACACACTAGCCATTTCTGGTCGTCTTATTAATCCGATTGCCTTTAGTCAATTTAGAGAGTTGTTGCTTTGTTGTGGGTTTTTTTGGTTTTGTTTGTTTGTTTGCTTTTTTAAATTGTGTATAACTGAACACATCATACTGTGAAACTTAACGCTATAAATTTAATGTACTGGAGCTGGATATTAAATAAATAATCAACTAGTCAAATAGCTGAACAAGTTTATTTTCCCCCAAATCTCCCAAGGCACCCACTTCTCTTCTTCACAACTGCTGTAGGGGTTTTTGTGCATGTGTGTCTTATTTTCTATTTGTGTCTTACTATAGGGGTGGCAAAAGCTGATTTAACTTCAGCTATGATTTGCCAAAATTGGAACAATATTTTCAGCTAAAAATTATTAATATTAGAGACAAAGGTGATAGCATAATAAGAAACAGAGTGGTGTGAAAATACATCTTTATTTTGGTAGGTACAATAAGAGTATGTTCCTGAAACAGAGTCTTAGGTGAGCCAAATTCTGACACCTGCTTCCTTGAAATGCATCTAGACTTCAGGGATATAAAAGAATAATTCAGAATTAAAGCTTTTTAGTAATTAAAATAATGAATTTAAAAAATGTATCATCAAGCTACCACCCACCCACTAGCCACACCCTCCTCCCCCCGACCCCCCCCCCCCCAAAAAAGGAAATTTTTTTCTTTTGTATGAACTGGATAGAAAGGACTTCTAACTGACTGTGAAATTCCAGATTATTGACTGAGACTAATAGTAATTTTAAAAAGATATAAAGTAGGCCTCATGAGGATGCTACTCCGTATTTGGAAGTTTAGTGTGATTTTTCCCTATTACCAGGAAATTAATATCACAGGTGCTTTAAAACAACAAAGAAAAAAAAAAGGCCATAAAACTATGCTAGATTTACATATTATAGGATAAAAATACAGGTTTAGGTAAATCAATGCTTGCAGTTAAATTTTAGTGACTGAGAAGAAAAAAGTGTCCAAACAATTAAATTATCCCATGAAATAATCACTGAATTTGTTTTCAGACACATCCCAGTAACATGTGGAATGATTAGCTGCATGACTTCATGTGAGTATGTCTCTGCTAAACTGCAGTCGAATGTTGTTCTTCATGCTTTTCTCTTTTTGCTAGCTTTCTGGTAATGCAATAATATACTGGATTAAGAGATTTGGTTATCAAAGGGAACCATCTTCCATTCTGCAGTAGAGCATGTCACACAAACACACACTGGAACCACGAAATTTGATAGCATTTTAAAGAAAGCCTCCTTCACTAGCTGTTATTGCGTACAAGATACCACAAATTAAACTACTGTGGTTGTAAACCAGAAAGAGATTTTTAAATTGTCCTGCTGGAGAAAGTCTGAACTTTGGAAATGACTATATTTTTCAACAAAGATTATTGGGTTCAGATTTAATTCTTTTTAGTTATAATTAAAGGGTAGTGTTTATTAATCTGTTACTGAGTTTGTAAGAGAACAAGATTTCTATGTGTGTGAAAGTCTTAATCCTTAAGTGGACATAAGAATATGTTTTCACTTACAGCTGATGCAGAAAAAATTCCTGAAAGAGAACATGGTGTGGGAAGGACTATGTCAAAAGGAATCTTTTTTTACAATAATGACCTGAAATTTAATGGACAGGCAAAAATTCAAAATTGTTCCATAGTGATAATGCAAAATTACAAGGAAAGGAGAAATTGTTCAATATTTCTTTGGAGGTGTTAATTTGCATTCTGGCAGCTGGCCAGTATTAGATGTCTTGAATATGACAGGTTTACAGAAAACAAAGCACTGGTGTTAAAATCTAGCAAAGTATTAAAAGAAATTAGCAATACTAAAAGTTGAAAAGGGACGATTTTCCCCACCGTGAAGATCAAATTCTGTGCCCTACCATGTAACATGTATCAGTTTATATTAATGAACATTCCATGTGACATCAACCTTTAAGTTCATATTTGTCTTGTTACTATTAAAGGGAATTTTCCAATATTTCTTTGTAGGTGTTAATTTGCATTTTGGCAGCTGGCCTTCAGTAAAAAGTTTAGTGTTCTTCCTTTAGGTATGACTTTGACATTTATTCTTAGCAAGGTAAATAATGTTCTAATGTCTTTCATTTTTTAGAGTATCCTTACAAAAAGAAAGACGAAGCAGACACAGAAGTGATCTGACCTTTCAAAAAATATTTTCAACTACTTGTTGCTCTATTAAACTGCTTTTCATGATTCAAAACATGAATTCCAAGAGCTAATTATCACATCTATTTTCAAAGCAGAGTTCACTGAAAACTTTCAAAAGCTTGTCACAAACATTTTTGAACAATTTCAAGATGAGGAAGGGTGCATGTGGCTATGAAAAAAGAGTGCTGATATACAGATAAATACAAATTTACATAAGTCAGCAATTCTACACGTTTACTTATGGATAATTTTTATCACAGGTCGTTGTAGAAAGGAGACTGTTTTACAGATAATGTCATTAATAACATGTCCTTTTACTTTACATAAAAATATAGGCATTCTGTCTATTTAGAACTTAAATTTGGCTTTATTTCCCTGAAGTAGGTTCAGTCTTCAAACACTGTGTAAATTACATATTATTTCATATCTACTCTATATGTTACTGCTCTCTTAAATCCACCAAAATATAATATGAAAAAAAAATAAACCAAAGTGACAGAAATAACAAGATGAGACTTGCACGTGCCTGTTTGGAACCCTTTCAGATACACTCTGGATGGCCTTACATTGGACATCATTCTACACTGGTTCATATTTCATTAGCAGAGGTTGAAGAGCACATATTTTATTATTCAGTAGAATAAGGTTCCTGCTTTTGTCAATACAGAAAAATTTCCTGAGGTAGTTCATCGTGTTTAACTCAAACATCAAGAGTTGGATTCATTTCATCTATAGACACCTGCAGTATAGATGTTTCTATCTGAAATTAGTCAGTATAAAGTCACCTTTTTATGTCAATGGAGGGTAACATACATGGTTTCCATAAAGAGGAACAGGTGGTGATTTGGTTTTTTCAGCACTTACCCAGCAATTTACATGTGCAAACCCATTCTTAACCCTGTGGTGTCCTAAATTCCCCAGGTATGTATATGCGTGGCAGTCAAGTTTTCCTAACACCTCAATTCTGGTATTGGTGAATGTGTCACTGGCGTTGCTGACTTGTGCTCCTTTTCTGGTGGGATTCCCAGGGGAGGAATCAATGTCTTCACATGTGGCTTTGGAACTTACTGTGTAGATGGCTATGTCTGAACTAACCGTTGTAGGTTTCATTTTAGCCAATAGACATAAACAGGTGTATGAATAATTTGTCTGCTCTGTTTCGTAACGAGATTTTAAGCTAAGATAAAGCATGCCCTTAAACTGCCTATTTCTCTCCACTGAGTGTAAAGGGAGTCTGGACAGCTAGCTCAGACTACTGGCTCCATGACCTGGTAAGAACAATACCACAGTTACAGTTCAGTGGCTTTAATTTATCTAACTATTTCAATATTTTCATAAAATTATAGAATATCTTGAGTTGGAAGGGACCGATGAGGATCACTGAGTCCAAATCCCTGCTCCTCACAGGACTGCCTAAAATTAAACCGTATGACTAAGAGTGTCATCTAGACTCTGCTTGAACCCTGACAGGCTTGGTACTGCAACCGCTTCCCTGGGGAGCCTGTTCCAGCGACCGACCACCCTCTCAGCAAAGAACCTTTTCCTAACATCCAAGCTGAACTATCCCTGACGCAGCTTCATTCCATTTCCTCGTGTCCTGTCGCTGGTCACCAGAGAGAGGAGATCAGCACCTGCCCCTCCGCTGCCCGCCGGGAGGAAGGTGTAGACTGCGATGAGGTCACCCCTCAGCGATGAGGTCACCCCTCAGCCTTCCCTTCTCCAAGGTGAACAAGCCGAGTGACCTCAGCCCCTCCTCGTAAGTCTTGCCCTCAAGGCCTCTGACCATCTTGGTGACCCTCCTGTGGACACGCTCGAGCAGTCTGATGTCCTTCTTATACTGAGGTGCCCCAAACCGCGCACAGAACTCGAGGTGGGGCCGCACCAGTGCGGCGTGGAGTGGGACAGTCGCCTCCCTCCATCGGCCAGCGGTGCTGTGCTGGAGGCACCGCGGGACACGGTCGGCCCTTCTGGCTGCCAGGGCACGCTCTTGCCTCATGTTCAACTTGCCATCAACCCTTTGGGCTGGACACCCAGATCTCTTTCTGCAGGGCGGCTCTCCAGCCTCTCATCCACTGATTTGTATGTATAACCAGGATATTTTATTCAGATTACAGTCCCTTCATCCTAGTGAACCAGCCTGTGGATATGTTGGCTGGGGGTTTTTTTTGCTTTTTTGGTTTGTTTGTTTCATTTTGTTTTGTTGCATGGTTAATCCTAAAGAAGGAGTGACCCACAGCAGTCAATCTCTGCCCAACATTTACTGAACCGCCAAACAACGAAAACAGCCCACGCATTTCCTCATGACAACACATAACAGTCATCTTGCAGTCACTAGACCAAGTGCGTCTGAGTCTTCACTGTAACGAGGTACACAGTAATACTTAGAGATTTTTAAAAAATTCAAACAAACTTTTAGCATTCTTTCTTCTACGAAGAGAGAACCCCCCCCCCCCCCCCTCCCATATTAAAACAGTCTTTAACTGTTTGATTAGTGCCTGGCACTTGAAGAATGGGAGAGGCCTGAGAAAATTAGGGTTTATATGTGTCTCATTTTCTTTTAATGAAAATAAAATGGTTTTGTTCATGCCTATAACTTGAGAAGCAATGGGCACTTACTTCTACTTTCTAGAAATTCACAGTTTAAGGAAAAAACCCTTAGAAAATCAGTCCTATTCCTACACAAGGAATTCAAAGAGGAAGAGTTTTCTCCTTTGGAAATAACAGAATAGACCTCTTGCATACAAGAAACTAAAAACCTTACAAGAAGTATGTAAAATGAAATAGCTCATCTTTACCCTGCACAGGTCAAATTAATGTTGTAAAATCCATCTCTGTGGGTTTTATTAACCCTTCTTATTAGCTTCCATCGTAGCTGTTATATATATTTAAAAGAATGACACCATTAAGATACATTCCACATAGCTAAGAGTTAAGAATAACCTTTTTTAAAGATATAGTTGACGTATAATGTGTTCTGCACTTTGTGGGTGTTATTCAGAAACACAAAAGGTGTTATTCATAATGCCTCTTTTACTGGAAAATGTATGCTCACTAACTTAGTTTCAAATGCTGTTAAAAGAAAATCTGCAGAGAGAGCAAAAGGGCAAAAGGGTGACATCTGGCATAGCAGACTTTCTAAGACGGTTTTGGCACACAGCCTGCATTAAACGGCAGACGCTGAGAAAAAAAAAAATTGGAATCAAAAGAAAAGAGAATACAATGAAAAATTGATTTCTAATCTTTAGCTATTGCAAACCAGTCAAAACTAGTCAAAGTGCTTTAGTTTATTATCTGTCATGTCTTGCACTGGGACATTCTTTGATCTCTAAATGAGCCAAAAATGGGTCTGATGTGTGACATTTTGTCAGCCTGATTACATCTACTTGCTGCATCATTTCCTAATTGCTATACACTCGATTTCACCTTTTCAGTTTTCACCTGAATGAGTGATATACAAAAACATCCTCATCGTTACCAGACCTCATGCACTTCATTTTTCAGAATGGCTGAAAGATGAAATACATGACATGCTGTTTGAAGTGTGGCCAAATGCATTTTATACTTTAAGCAAACAGTGCCATGGAAACTATGATATGCATGTCCTTGGAGGAAAACAGTCCATGCATTTCATCTACACAGGGAAAGAACAGAGGAAGAAACATGTAGATGTTAGAATTATTAAACCTACCTGGAGGCAGGGACATTTTTTAGAGAGCATGTCTGATTGAGCCAAAAACTAGAATTAGTGATTTAATTGGCTCTTTTCTTTCACTGAGTTACTTACTGCACTTCTTTATTTCAGGTGTAACTAAGGAGGAGTGGAAAGGAGGATATTAATTTTGAGTGATCAATAACTCACTGCTTTACAGATTTGAGGAGCTAATTCTGCCAAATCTCTGAGTTACCAATTCTTTCTGTCTAGACTCTCCTATGCATCTGGGAGGCTTTGTTGCCTTTCAAAGCACATACACATTGGGGACGTACTCCTGTGATTTCTGTGATGCTGATGAGAAGTCACACTGCTAATTAGGTTTGAGAGATGTGTGCTTGTGTTTATGTATGTATGTTCTAATCTGAAACCAGAATGCCTCCCTCTTTCTTGAGCTGTCTGTTCCCATCAGCTTAAAAGGATGTGGAAATGTAAAATGTCACAAAGTGTAGTATAATAATAGCTACATAATAGCTAATATAGCTATATAATAGGTAATATAATAATAATAGCTCAAGTACACAAACCTGTACTACACAAAGTGTAGATAAGTCTTTTACATGGCCTTGGGTTTCTTTGTTTTTCCTTGTTTGTCTTACTCGAATGCTTGCCTCACCATGTGGGTTCCTCTACTTTGATAGATGAAAAAAAATTGTTCAGATTTTTTGACCTCTACTTTTGGAATCAGCTTGGGCTGATTGGGCACTTGGGGAGTGAACATTTCTTTTATGGTGCCTGCTAGTCTGAGAATTTAGATAGATGTTATGGAAGTAGCATTCATAGGTCAGGGGATTTTATACTGTTCCTCACTGGGTAACAGAAAAGAAAGTTTGATTCTGAGCTCCTTCAGTAGATTTAAAATAGATTCCACTTAGGCAGTGCAAGGCATGCAGTATCACAAAATAAATCTGTGGAAGCAGTGTATTTGGAGAACACCAACTCACCAACTAACCAACCAACCAACCAACCAACATGGTACATTCCCTTTTCTCAGAGGCTGTAAAGAAACTTGGAAAAGCAAGTTCACTTCTACAGCTCTGTGATAAGCTATGCTGTCAGAAAAACATGCATATATACTTGATATGTATCTTAATTCAAATTTTTTTACTCAGTTTTTGATGGTGCGAGTCATCACTAAGGTATATTTTACACTTCTATATTAAAATATCACCATCAAGAGATATATTTTATAAAAGAGGAAGGGAAACATTATAGATTGAACTCTTGCAGTGGACCATTACTCTGGGGAAGCAATGAAAATGAAATTTATTCTCCATCGAAATAAATCTGGAAGTCTCAACTTAGTTTCCCATGAACATCTGCCTTCCATCCAATATCAACATAAAATTTGGCAGAGTTTACTCATCTTTGCTCAGGTGAAGCCAAGAATGAAAATAAAAATGAAGAACAATTCAGTGTTGAATGTTGATGGCAGAGATTCGGGCATAAATTTTACAGTGACTTTAGCTAGTGTTATTAATTCTTCATTGTCATGTTTAACAGAATAACCTGAGCTGAGGAAAAACAAATAAAAATAACATGCAAAATAAATTGGTTTTAGGATCCACCCTTGTAGGTCAGAAAGTATCTAGAAATCCTTTCCTTCCCTTCACTAGAAAACATGTATCTATATCAATTTTTCATCCCCCCCGCCCCAATCTTCTCTTTACCTATATTTACATTGTGGGAGTACGGAGTGGCTAAATCAGTTCCTAGCCATTCTTGTAAGGAGTCTAGATGCATAGAAAAGTAAAAATTGGCTGAAAGTTAATAAAGTTTCTTCCTTCAATGAATTATAAGTGCATAAAAGTAATTCCAACAAGCTAGTTCTAAGAAAGTTTCAAAGAACGGGCTTCTTGAAATTGCTTGAAATTGCTTGAAATCAGGCTAGGGACTGATTTTTATCCTCCTCCTCCCATTCTCTAAGCAATGCCTACAAGTAAAGCATACACTAATTTGGAAGAAACTCCTGAAGATAACTGTATTTAATTTGAGTTATTAAAGAAATTGGTACTTAGTATTGGGCTATAAATTACTATAAATTGGTAGTGAGCTATAAATGTTTAACATGAAAGGCAGGCAAAACTTCTCTACACACATGAATGAAGGAAATATTTGACGAATACAGAATGCATTTTTCATAGGCTTTCTCCCCACTTATCAGTGTTCATAAAGGCATCCATATATTTTCAATCTTGCATCTACTTTTTTTATCAAGATTTATGTTTGATGGAGGGAAATTACATGCTTGCAGCATGCTAGTTGGGCCGGTAGTAGTATGAAGCTAATTGTTTTAATCTCAACTGTAACAAATTAATCTTTTGAAAATTCTGCAGCTTTATTATCCTACCAGCTGTGCTATAAAATCTGCCTAGTACTGGCTAATGGGACATGCTGTAAGGACATGATCCTGGGTGAAAAGATGTGGGGGAAACACTGTTTGTCTGTTTGACTTCAGACAGCTTCAGTGCCGTCAAAGAAAATTGCTTATGTTCTCCAGGAAAGAAAGGAGACAAAGGCCACACATGAGAAATGGATAGTCTAAAAGAAGATGGATATGCACGAACGTCAGTGTGTCTCATCATAATCACAGCAATATGTGTTACAGCTTTAGTGTATTAGTTTGGATTACAACTCATGTTACTTCCCATTCTTTATTCAGTTTATTGTGGGAAAGAGACAATCTCATATCCAATTCATCAGCCCAAATACTCCAAAACGGGCTATGTCTCCATTAGCTAGTGATCCAGTGCAGTTCACTGGATCCCTGTATTGAATTTGTCAGTGCAGAGGCCCACCTCTTACATCTGCTTCATACATGATTTGGGGGTTGTGCTCCAGCCTAGGCTTAGATTAGTCCCATGAACTGAACATCCCCACTGCATGTATGTAATATTTTTTGTCATCTTGTGTTGCGGTTTAACCTCGGCAGGCAGCTGAGCCCCAGCTGCTTGCTCACTCTCCTCCGGTGGGATGGGGGAGAGAATCAGAAGGGTAAAAGTAAGAAAACTCGTGGGTTGAGGTGAAGACAGTTTAATAGGTAAAGCAAAAGCTGTGCACGCAAGCAAAGCAGCACAAGGAATCTATTCCCCGCTCCCCACGGGCAGGCAGGAGTTCAGCCATCCCCAGGACAGCAGGGCTCCATCACGCCCAACGGGGACTGGGGGAGACAAACGCCATCGCTCCCAACGTCCCCCCTTCCTTCTCCTTCCCCCAGCTCTATCTGCTGAGCACGACGTCCTACGGGCTGGGATCTCCCTTGGGTCAGTCGGGGTCGGCTGTCCCGGCTGTGTCCCCCCCAACCCCTTGTGCCCCCCCAGCCCCCTCGCTGGTGGGGTGGGGGGAGAAGCAGAAGAGCCCTTGGCTCTGGGTGAGCACTGCTCAGCGGTGACGGAAACAGCCCTGCATTATCGACACTGTTTCCAGCACAAATCCAAACCAGAGCCCCATACCAGCTGCTATGAAGAAAATTAACTCCATCCCAGCCAAAACCAGCACACTTTGCCTCTCAGTCAAAGCTGTCTGAAGGCAATCGTTTGTTATTTTGGATTTTTGTGTTTCCACATTGGGAGGTAGGAAGTATTTAATGTATTTCAGGAGCAGAACTTCCAGTTTAGTATCCACTGAAAAGGGATCTAATCTGTGCACTTCAGAACTGCCCTTCAAAATGGATCAACTCACAGTCAGTGAATGCAGAGTTTATTCACAAGAAACAGCAGTGCTCCAAGACAGGAGTGAAGACTCAGGCTTTATTAACTCCTGTTGCATTAAAAATATACCATAGAAATCGGTGGCCATTTAAGAAAATATGAACTGTGCTTTCTTTTCCTGTAAATTGACATATAAGTAGCAAACAGCAAACAACATACATGATGTTGGGTGCAGAACCTGTAACAAACTGGCTTTAGGACTGAGTATAAATGACATTATTTTAATTCTACAGAAATTACTCCTAAAAATATATGTTCATGTAAAAATTATGTCCAATTCCTCATCTAGTTATCTAAATTTATTAAATAAAGAACTATCAGGTTTTCCAAAATTACTGAGTGCCTATTATTTTCCATTGTTTCAGTGAGTTTACAGTAATGTGAAACCTATAAAGGGAAAAAAGAGTCCAATTATATATTTAAAATAAAGATTAAAATCATACAATACCAATTTATAGCAACACATGGAAATCTCAAATTTTACACAAAGCCATCGACTTGTGCTTACTTAATCTTCTTTCTTTAACATGTTAGCTTAAGTGTTAGAGATATTTGACTTGTTCAGAGAATCCAGATTTCTCATTTAAAATATACTGCCTATCTTTTAAAGAACAGTGAATATTTTCCTTTCTATTAGCTACACTTGTCTGTCTCTGATATCTTCCTTACATTTTCTTTCTTCAGAATCATCTCCATCAGCATCAAAGAACTTTTCAATTTTCATATAAATTTACACCCATCTTACTGCTATCTCAAACCGCAGAGAAGTGTCTTCTTAGTGGTAAAAGTTCACATACAGACTCGACACCTCGGAGCTTCTACATAGATCTACTAAAAGAGGGGCTGGAAAGTCTGCATTTTTTTTATCTGGTATGTACTGTCTATGTGACCATAGTATATTTTGTAATTATCATCGGTAATTACCATTGGTTAGCATGGGTCTTTTTTCCTTTATTCCATCCCCCCACCCCCTTTTTTTTTTCCAGGGAAAGGCTGTTTTATTAAAATTTCATTTGCTTTTTTTTTTTTTTCCCCCTCAAATTGCCTTGTTCTCATTTTGATCTGATGTGAAGAAGGAAACCTTACCATGGGAAGAAAAATACAGTTTTGGATAATGGGTTAATTTTGGAAATGTTCAACAGTTTTTGAATTGGTCCCCAAGGAAAAGTCTGTCTTCTACTGTGGCAAATCTTCTCTGAGTTAAAATTTCTTATTGTGACAAAACACAGGAGTCATCAATAGCATTCCTGGAAAAGGTTTAGGAAGCAATTTTTGCTCCAGAGAACTTGATCCGGGCAAGTCAGTAGAAGACAGATTATATATTCCATAGGAAGCTGCTGTCAAGAGAAGCCAAACCAGTGCTTTAGGTGTTTGAAAAGCAGAAAGAAAAGACAGCTGAGAATATTGCAGTAGTTTATATGAAAGAATACTGGGATATGAATGAGAGAGTCATGCATGCTGTAGAAAGAAAATAAAAAGTAGGAAGGAAGTGCTGGATTCACAGAGCAGGTTTGACGGAAGAGTTGCGTGATGTAAGCTATGGTCTTGGAGTAAATTGCCAAGATTTTGGGGGGCGGTGTTGAGTATGACTGACTTCTCGACTTTCATTTAAAATAAGTTTTATTCTCATAGTTGCAAAGGATTTAAATAACTTTAACCTGAGCCTAAAATGAAATGAGGCATCCTCCTGGATATGCCACTCATCTTTGCCAATGGGATAAATAGCAGGTTCCAGAGCCTAGGCTGTAGCTCTGGGGTTAGGTAATTGCCACTGGCTGGGTAGGGAAAGTTACCTGCTTTACATCTACGTGTCAGGGAACACTGTTTCATCTCTAAGTTTAAAAAACCCCACATGACTTCCATCTCCAAACTGAGCTGACCGTATATTGCTACTGTTCTTTAAAAGCTCTTTGAGGTCGGTTTATGCTGAAGTTGGAAACTGGACTGGAACATGCAGAGGCCTGATTGCAGTCTGTAAATAAGAATACACTAACTTGATTAACTTTGGAAGTTGTTTTCCTTTTTTTCTTGTTGTTATTCTCATCTAATTAAGGTAATGGTAGTTAATTGAAAAGGCATGATTGGTTTAATTGGATCTGAAGATGCAACAAGAAAATCACTAACGATGAAGGTGGAATTGATTTGATGGAAACTACTCCAAACAAAAGTGCAGTCTGAGCATTATGGATCTCTTTAGAGAAAAGCATTCAAGAAAACATAGTCATTTTTTCATCACACAAGCAATGAACAGATGCAGGACTGTTGTACTGAAACTAAGTAGAAATAGTGTCAATTTGATAAATTTGTCCAGCCTTGTTATCTTATATAACGGGCTTCATCTTTCTAATTGTATTGCAAGCTGCTTTAGTTTGCAAGAGATGGTGGGGATGTAAAGTTTATATTGTTTAGGGAAGTAGGCTGTACCCATCATTGAGCTCTAGGAGGATCAGGGCATATTGGGGGAAAGCTCAGACCACATTAAAGTTCATTGGATTTTTAGATAAGTGTGGTGTCCCTTGATTTGTTCAGTTCCCTTGTAATAAATTTTTATCTAAATTGCTGAGAAATTAAAATGTTCTGGTTCTGATCCACAAGGAATTAGGCAACAGGGCCTTGTTCTTTGGTACCCACCAGAAAAAGGTCCAGACCGCCCCTCATGGCAGGAGGCTCTGAAGCCTTGTGGAGGAGGATCAGCAATGTAGTTAGCAAAATTTTTACTCAGAGGAGTTGGACAAAAGTCATATTGTCCGATAAAAGAGTTTAGAGTCTTGACTTTGAAAGCACATGGCTTTTCTGAAGAGTCGGTTTTATGATTAAAGATCTACAATTTGTTTCTGAGGGATTAAAGATATTTCTCAGCGGAAATGAGGTAAAAAATGCAGATGTTAACCACTATTGACTCCAAATAATGTTACTAATTATACAGGGTCTGGTTTGTACAAACTCTTGCAGGACACAACAAAAAATGAGAATAATTCCCACAGGATTATATTTAAAACTTCATTTTTATTAAATAATTCAACACAAGGGATGGCAACAAAAATATTTTGTCATTGACTGGAAACTACGTTTGTTGTCTCTAGATCAGACTGAACCAAAAAGTTATAAAAACCATCACGGTATAAAAATCATAAATTTAACTTTAAGAACTATTATGATCAGACTGAAAGGCATAGGTTAAAAATAAAAAGAGGAATACAGCCAAGTTGTAGTTAAAAGAAAGGCTTCGGGACCAGTGAAATTTACAGTTTGAACTATGTGGAGAAATAATGACGACACATTGATTAGTTGCAATTAGAAGCATGCAAATAAAGCAGAAATGAAATGGAGAGAAGTGGCTGACCATAGCAGGTAGACCATTACTGTTATAAACTGATGCAGTTTCTTTGAATCAGTGAAGTAATACCATTTACATCAGCTGAGCAATAATTCCTTGGGAAGGAATGTTTTCTCTTCTTGCCAACTTGGAAATTACATCAGTAATAACATTACTGTAAAATGGAATTTCAAAAGTAAAAATATTACTCCAAAAATGAATTTGAACACACATGGTTATTGGAAGGATTGAGAAAGATCTGTTCTTCTTGAGAAGGCCCTTAAGTGAATGAGGAAAACACTGTTCTGAGGAGAGCTTATTGGCTGTAGCATACCTCATGTAGCTGCACTACCGTGAGCCTGACCCGGCTCACGTCAAGCAAACGTGGACCTTTCCATGCAGCAGTTTCATGGACAGTTTACTGGGTTATCTTGAATCAGGCTGCACCCCTCCGTCCAAATAGGTCCACAGTGCAGTCCTAAATGGAGGTGAAAAAACTTGGGCTACTATTTTGTTTGGAAATGTCCCATATTTTTGTTTGCTTGAATTGGGGGATCAAGCAGCCTGGAACACAATCTTGTCAAAAGATCTTTGGTCTCTCTCCAGTGTTCCTTGGAAGGGCTGTGGTGCAAAGGATTCTTGGTTGGTTTGTTCCCCAGACTTGTATTAGTTTTGTTTTACAGTAACAGGGAAGTGAGGGATGATGGAAGGATGTGATTCAAAATGGGCATCTTCTTTAGAAGAAAAATTATTTAGAGAAAGATGGGAATTTTGAATCAACACATTTCTTTACTGAAAAATGACTATCACAGCTAATAGAAAATAGCAAGAAGCATGAAATGTTAGTTTTATGTTAGGTTCCTACATTCATATCTGCAATGTTTAGTATCTGCCTTTTTAAAAATGTGCAAACCTTAATGTCCCAACTTTCAAATACATGTATTAAAGATTTGGCAGAAGATGACTCAAATTCAATTATTTGCACAGGAAGCCTGCAAAAAAGTCAGAAATGTAACCCATAAAAGCTGAATTTCCATATTTAGGAACCTCACCAAAGTGCAAGTGTATAATCAAAAATAAAAGTTGTTTTTAGGTCAGTGAGTTATAGAACCTGCTTTTTGTCTCACAGCTTCATCTTTGCCACTCCCCCCCACTCCCTCCCCTCCACCCCAGTAAAGTTCCTACATCAAAATTTGAAATATTCATTGAGGGAGGGAGAAATTTGAGAAAGGGAAAGGGATTAAGTTGAATGAAATGGCTTGAATTTCAGCATGACATTTTATGGTACTGAGTACAATATGTTCTACTTATAGGTCAAATTTGATGTTCTAGATCCCCACGATTCCCAGCTGGTGCTACGATTGCTAAATACCCTGAATGATGTGGTATTTATAGCTAAATCTGGGGCCAGTGTCCAACATGAGAAATACACAAACAAGGGTATATTGGGTTTGCATGGCAAGGATTTTGTAGTGGGGGGGCTACAGGGGTGGCTTCTGTGAGAAGCTGCTAGAAGCCTCCCCGGCTCCAAGTGGGACCCGCTGCTGGCCAAGGCTGAGCCCATCAGTGACAGTGGTAACACCTGTGGAGAACAGATTTAAGAAGGAAAAAAAGTTGCTGTGCAACAGAAACTGCAGCTGGAGAGAGGAGTGGGAACATGTGAGAGCAACAGCCCCACAGACCCCCAGGTCAGTGCAGAAGGAGAGGGAGGAGGTGCTCCAGGCGCCGGAGCAGAGATTCCCCTGCAGCCCGTGGGGAAGACCATGGTGAGGCAGGCTGTCCCCCTGCAGCCCAGGGAGGTCCACGGGGGAGCAGATCTCCACCTGCAGCCCGGGGAGGACCCCACACCGGAGCAGGGGGACATGCCCGAAGGAGGCTGGGACCCCGTGGGGACCCCACACCGGAGCAAGCTCCTGGCAGGACCCGTGGCCCCATGGAGAGAGGAGCCGACGCTGGAGCAGGTTTTCTGGCAGGAGGAAGGAGCGGCAGAGACAACAGGTGATGAACTGACCCCAACCCCCATTCCCCGTCCCCCTGTGCTGCTGGGGGGAGGAGGGAGAGAAAATCGGGAGTTGAGTTGAGCCGGGAAGGAGGGAGGGGTGGAGGGAAGGTGTTTTAAGCTTTAGTTTTTATTACTCATTATCCTATTCTGATTTAATTGGCAATAAATTAATTTTTTTTTCCCCAAGTCAAGTCTGTTTTGCCCATGATTGTAATTGCTGTGTGATCTCCCTGTCCTTACCTTGACCCATGAGCTTTTTGTTATATTTTCTTTCCCCCTCCAGCTGAGGAAGGGGAGTTATAGAGTGGTTTTGGTGGGCACCTGGCGTCCAGCCAGAGTCAACGCACCACAAAGGGTTACTGCCCACACGCAGATGAATCATATACGTGCTGTCAATCTGTGCATGCAGAAATAAATTTGACATTTTATACACAGCTGCTTTGAATGGAGTTACTGAAAACTCTGAGTAGCATCCCTGTGTAATACAGTGTTTTGGGCAAACACAGACCTCAAGGTGAAGTCCACATATCTCTAAAACCTTGATTAATTATTATGTCCATTAATGTATGAAGAACGTAGTACTGTAATGCAAAATTTTACCTGCACTATTTTGATAACATCTGAAGATTTTTTTTGTTTGAGTTACAATGACAAAATTGTAGGCTTTGGCCTTTTCTCAAAAAAAAAAAAAAATGTGTAAAATAGGTGAAAAGCAGTTTTATGTCAAATGTAAAGCCATTCTATTACAAAGCTTGATTTAAAAATGGCAGCTTTTACTTGAAAAATGATCGCAAGGAAAGAGTAAGTGAAGGAAAACACTGTGTTCTATTTCTACAGAGAAAAAATATATTCATTTGTTTCATGTTTAACTATTGATGATAAAATATAACTATAATTTTTGAGAGTCATTTTTATACTGAATGGGACTGTATAATAGATACAGTATTTTTTTCCTTAAAATCCTACTATAAAAATGTATAGCAGCACACCGCTTCTAGAAGAAGTAATTACTTTTTTATTATGATCATATAGCAGCTTGCCTGGCTGTGAAGTTCATGGACTGTGCACTCATTTTTGAGTTACAAAGTCATACTGATGTTAGTTTCTTGTAATACCAATATATTTTGTATGACTACACCTGAACATGTCTCCAAACTGACATCTCCAGTTCATCTGGATAGCTGAATCCTAATAACTTGACGTTGAACAATGCAAGGCCATCACTTCTTTTGAGGTACAGAAGATTCCTACTGAACCACTACTTCAGCTTGGAAGTTGGTGGCAACAATGTACTTCAGAAATGAAAACAGAGTGTGACATGATACACTGACTGGTTTTTTTCTACAAAATAAAATTACTTTTTCACAGATGGCAATTAATACCTGATAACGATATGCAAGCCATTGAAATGCCACAACACTATATATTAGCACCACGATAAAAAGTCAGTTATGTTTTTGTCACGTAGCAACAAGAGATTTAATTAATATCACACCTTTTGCCTTTATTGAGAGTGTAAACATTTCTTAAAAGGTTTTAAAATTGCATGACTGTGTGTGGACCCACCCAAATGTAATTATGTATTTCAAAACAAAGAGAAAGAAAATAAAGCTGATGTGATAAACATTTTACTAGCATCCATTCACAGCCATGTTATACACAGTGGCAACATTTCCTCTGCTTTCTATGGAACACACAGGTCACTAGCTGCCAGACCAGGAAGGCCCCTCAAACGTAAGGGCCAAGCTATACCAAGCTCTTTGGTCATTATTGGTGATGTTTTAACTGTGCTATCTATGCTATTTCTCTTCCATGGCAAACTGCCCAGGAAAATTTCACTGACATTTTCACAAATGCTAAAACACACAAAAAGTTTAGAAGTTTGTAAATTTCTGCACCATGAAACTAAAAGCATGTTGATTTGCTTTAACAGTTGTATTGCTACTTCCTGGGACTACTCTGCATAACAGGTAATAATAGGTACAGAAGGATTATTGCCAGTGATCCATCCTAATACCTGACATTTTGCTCTGTGAAGGAGGAAGAGACAACATAATCTCTGCATTTGTCTTAGTACCATGAATATAGAATCAAACAAAGCCTGATCTTCATAAACGAATGAAAGCATAATGTTTATAGAAGTGGCTGTATTTTAGCCACTGCTTGTCTTAGTAAGGATCAAACACAAGCTACTTATTAAAGAAGTACCTATGACAAAGTAAAATAAACAAACAAATGAAAAGCAACCCAAATTTCTGTATACAGTGGCCTAAACCATCAGTTTGTCTTCTTCCCAAATCCCCTGGAAAAATAAACCTCTTCCCTTAAAATAACCAAGAACTGATAGACTAAGGCATTCTTCAGGGAGCAGGTTCCCTAGTAGTGTCCCTTGAATGGTCCTTAGAGGGAAGCCTAATTGAATTTCTCCCCTGTCTCGAGTGGTGGCAGTATCATCTAGATATGAAAGTAGGTGTATAGATATATACCTACATACATACATTTATGCTTGGTAAGGAGAAAATCTTCCATATAAGTTTCAAACTTTCAAAACAAAGTCAGTTTTTTGGAGCCAATATTTAGTACTGTTCTGTATGTAAAGCAGAAATTTAGCACATCCTACTGCACAGGTCTCAAAGACAGCTGTTAGAAATCTCTGAAATATATAGCTATAACCCTTGGATGGCCCAGTGGAAGTCACAAATAAATCTAATAGCAAGGGCTAACCCTTAGAATCAGTAACAGTATGTGCATATACCACTAACTTGTTTCTAATAGGAAACACTGAACACTCTATAAGTAGCATGTCAGGAACACATTTAATCAAATGGTGAATAAAATCACAACGTTTCTTTAAGGAATTTCGTGCTTCTGGTTTTGACCTTAACTGAAACAAGGAAGCAAAGAATCAAACATTTAAATTAACTGATCTTTTTAATGCTTTTTAAATGACCCATTTATTTTAAATTGTAATCAAAGGCTTGAGAGAGCTTTTCATAATCCAACCTGATTTATGAAAGGCTTTGTGGTTAAGGCACTGGGCTGAGACCTAAGAGTCTTTACAGAGAAGTAGCAAAAGGTTTGTTGATTAATGTTTGAGAAATGCTCTGATACACCAGAGACGCAGCTATATAAATAAGTGTAAATGTGGCTTACAACGCTGAAGTTGGTTGGAACAAATTCCTGCAATGCTCTGCCTCAATCAAGACCTCATTAGAGGGTTTACAACTTATTCATGGAGGGATTCCATATTTGCATATGTAAGCAAATCTTAAATATGTATGTAATGACAACCTAAACAAAGTGGTAAACTAGAGATCACTGATAGTCATAAATAGACATACTTCATATCATTTTGCTTCTTATGACAATTTGAATTTTACTTTTATGTGAAAGAACCACATTCTGTGTGAGATCCTCAAATTGTTTCCAATTTCATTTCTCTAGGTGTTTTCTTAGACATGTCTTCTGTAGCCACACAGAATTTCCCTTTCCACTCTTGTTTCCTTTCTTTATTTCTTATATGTGACAAAGTCATTGAGAACTCGATGTATGGACATGGAACTGTGGTGAATTTTGTACCCTCCTTTGTTCTCTGTGTCCAGTCTCTTCCTGTGTCTTCCATTGTGAGGGTGAGACCCAAGGACTTGGTTGTGTTTTGTAAGGGTAGGGTGGCTGTAGTTCACAGCTTGCAGAGACTGTTAGGTTTCCCATGCTGTGAGTAGCACAGAAGCAGTTAAGCGGGTGAGGGAGTGCGGGAAGCAGTTAATTGCTACCCTCCAATGAGGCAGCAGAGCTGATTTAGGTAACAGGCTTAAAATCTGAGAAACCAGCAGTGGAAAGAAACAGTGTAAAAATCTAATAGAAGTTTTACTGTGATAAAGCTATGACTGCTAAAAGCACTTACAATGAGATTTGGATTTGAGTGCAAATCAAATGAAAGACTTAGAGGAGCATGCTGGTAACTAAGATTCAATATTAAACAGAGATGATGAGATAAGTACACTGAGGGAAACTGGTTATTGAAGTGAACTGGATTAGGGATGTGAGAACCTGTTTCTTTAAGGAATAGGAGTAACAACTTTCTAAAGAAGGGACGCAGACCCAATGGAGGAAATAAACATTTTCTTAAGAAAGAAGAGAGGAAATAGAGAGTCCTGCAATGGAAAGGAAGAATTCACAGTGAAAGCAATGCTTGGACTCTAGCAAACAATGAAATCTCAACACTAAAAAGTCAGGAAAACCAGATCAGTATGGTATTGTGCTAAGAGAATTTGCATAAGATGATTCTTTTATTTAGTTCTGAGTTCCTACTGCCCTTTGATGATGACGCTTTTGGATGAGGTAGCAGAATCATCCATGTTCTTGCAGTTGTGTGCAGTATGTAGAGGAAGAAGTCAGCCAGATCTTAGGGCTTTTGGGGGACTATAGCATCACTAGTGTCTGACAGTATTCCTGTAGGCTGATTTTGTCCACTTGCTGAAGCATCCCAATGTATGGAGTAAACAGAATTTCTGCTAGGAGATATACTTCCTCTGGGAAATGACTGGTTGTACTAGTTAGTGATAGGATTACAGAATGGCTATCTCCTATCATAGAGAAATGACCATGAACCAGTGGTGATTCTATAGTGTATCTGAAGATGTGCTCCCAGGAGCTGAACTGACAGGGTGAAACCTCTCCATCATTTTAAAGGCCCTGGTGAGATCTCAACTCTAATATCATGTTCCATTTTTGTCAACATATTAAGGAAAGATGAACTGAAATCACAACAGCTGCAGAAAAGGGATGTAGGGTTTTTCAGGAGAACCAAGAGCGTATCTCTCAGGAAAAGAGATTAATCCAGCAAAATGAAACATGAGGGAAGATATTGTTACTGTATATGAGTATGTCATGGGGGCAAGCATGTGAGAGAGAACTATTTTTTAAGATAAAAGATCAGGCTGGCATGGGAACAGGTGGCTATCAACTGGCTATGAGTAAGCTGAAGCTGGAATGAGAAGACGGGTTCTAACTCCCAGAGCACAGTTCTGGGTCAGTCTTCCAGGCACAAGTACTGAGGGCAATTCACCCCCAAATGCTTTAAAGACAGAACTTGGAGACTTTATGAAAGTGATTTCATGTTTGATTTGTCTGCAGGGAGCTGACCTAAAAGGTCTCTGGCAGCCCTGTGAAAAGACCATATACCTTTATCTCCTCCTTCAAATCCTTTCGGAGAACTCGTTTTTCTAGGCAATCTTCCTATTTTACTCATCACTATTCTCTCTCTACAGTTCCCCACGCATCCCATGCTTTGTCTTTGTTTCTTTTGTATGGCTTGTTATTATGATCTCCAGAGCACAGAGAATTTATCTTTCATACAATGGCACTTATGTTCATAGTACTATATAGATGATTAATAATAATTAATAGTACCATCTGGACTATCAAGCAGTAACAACTATATAATCATCAGCCTTTTCATCTGAGTCTCCCAGATAGCTATTTCATTAACTCTAAGTTTTCAAAATGTAATTAAATGTAAAAATTTCCTCAAAGAAAATATATATACCAAATAGAAGAAAAATCTTAAACTATTGCTTTGGTTGAGGCTCGAATTCACCTAGTATATATATATATATATTGTATATAGATTCACATATGCATAATACAAATGGCTATATATAATGCATAATAAGTTGATATATAAAATAAATCTTCAGTGAAAAAACCACAAAATAATATGAAATCATGTAACATGATGAATCTAACATACTGTGTTACTCCATATCATTCAAGAAACAAAACTTGATGAAAATTTGGTTTAGAATGGAAATGCTCATCATTAATTTAATGGGGAGCTGTTATGATTATGCCAAACCTAATGACCTTTAGAGGAAATCAAGCATGTTATAACCTGGAAGTGGTCACTTAACTAATTCCTTCAGTACTGGCAAAAAAGGCCACCAATTTATTTTACTGTTTGTAGTCCCAAGTGGGATTAATCTGATTTTTCATTTTTATTGTCCTCATATTATTTCTCCAGGCTTTTAGGGTAGTCTATAGTCTAAAGAGAGGGCAAAGACAGTACTAATGTCTCTGCAGACAGGTTTATTGTCTCTTGCATCGAAGGATTTCCCCTGTACTCCTGTTTCAGTTCCTTCCCTGATGCTGAGTAATTTAAGCAGTATTGACAAGGCAGCAGTGCTATAAAGTGTTATTCATGCCCAAGTGCCCCAAAAGCAATTGGCCACAGAACCTTTGAAAAGCAGCAACAGTTGAATGAAAAACCTACAGATCAGAATTCTTGGCACATTAATAGTAGTCATTCATTGAAGCAAATTGAATTACTGCATGCAAATTAGTTTTAAAAGAGGGTAAGGTTGACTAGCTGCTACCTCTGTTGCCACAGTAGTCACACTGATGAGTTACATGTGCTGTTAGCCTGACCTATCTATAGTTTACGTAATCATAACAATGAGGGAGAAGCTAAATTACGACCTAATTTCCTCAAATATAGTTTATGCAAAAAATTTCAATGAATGTTAATGACAGAAAGCCTAAACATCTGTTTTATTCCATTTCTATGATCATTTGGGACAAAATAAAGACTGACACAGATGCCAAAATTCTTAAAAGGCCCCAAGGTTTTAACTGATTTTAAATCATAAACTAATTAATGTGTATGCTTTTAAATTAAAAAAATGTAGTAGGGATATGTAGTAGCATATCTGATATGGTTTCTCTCTAACAAAAGGCATATTTTTGCTCTATATAGCAGACACATATTAGTTCAACCTGACAGCATTTGGGGTTGAAAAAACTTGTTCCTAGAGCAGTGGTGTGGCAGTGCATCTGGTCTCAGCTGGTGCAGGCATGGTGCCATGCTATCCTGGGTAGACCACTTATTTTCCAGCTTTGAGTGTGTGCAAATGTTAGTTGTGCACACCCACAATATACATCATAAACCTATATGCAAAGGCTGGATCTTTGCAAAAGATGGCATTTCCTCTTGCAAAGGAAGTTTTCCTGACTGAAAGCTGTTTAAAAGTCATCACTTCAACCACATTGTTAAAGGTTGCCACTAAATAATTTATTGAGTATTTCAGAGTAATTTTCTCTGCAACATGTTATAACAGAGACAATTTATTCAGAAGCTTACTTCTAGGAATCATTATTAATGTAATGCTTATAAATGTTATCTTAGTTTAAGGAATCATAATGAAAAAGGTACTTTAAAAATTGCTATTGAGCAGCACCCTCTCCATTTATTGATGAAGTAGCGTTGATTCATAGAAATATTTTCTAAAGTTCTCAATAAGTTTTCCTGTCAAAGACATTGAGATAAGAGTCGGCTCCATTGCCAGTTTCATGTGGCATGTTTTTGTACCACTTAGCTTACATTCTTCTGAAGAAACAGAAACTCGTCAGGTAGCTGTGCTGATGATAAAACTGGAGAAGTGAGGAGGAAAACCTGTGTATATTTCATAATAACTGGAGAGAATATTTCTTTATGCTTTGCATAACACTTGATTAAATGATTTATTTTTTTTCCCCAGATGCTCTTATTTCTGACATTTACTACAATCTCTTAGGTTGTGGTATAGTTGAATATATACTCTTCAGCCTTTGTTATACAATTCCTGGGGCTGACACAATGACTAGAAACGCAGGGTCAGGTTTATCCCTGTCCTTCAGCAGTACAAAAGCAACTGCAAGCATGCCATGACTTGCCTCTTAAACTAAGTTTATGGCTCTTTGTCAATGCAGAGGGTTTCAAAGTTGCTTTGTGTCCCTGCAGAAGCCTGAAAGAACTAAAACATATCAGTGAATTTATCTTCTAATTACAAATTAAATTCACCCAAAAAAATTAGTGGAGAAGGCCTTCAACCTTTACCCCTATAGGCCATGCACCAAAGCCTGAGCTTTTTCCATTGATTTTAGTCTCCGAGAGACGGCTGATGACAGGCTGTTTCTAAAGTGAGCAGAAGTTTCAGAGCTAATAGAATTCCATTCTATTAAAGATTATCCCCATGGACCATGATTTTGGAAATGAGCCTTTTATTCTCTAAAAATGGCTATATGAATTGTATTTCATTCAAACCAAGTCAAGCCATGTGTTCAACTTGTTTCCCAAGATCTCAGTTTCTTATGGTATTAGGGAGCTCACCTCCCACTGAAACAAGAAACACAGAATATGTTAAAATCAAAATAATGTTTGGGTCAGAGCACACCTTTTTGAACTTCCCTCTTCTGCAGCTCTGAACGTAGT